>NW_015169173.1:2397296-2423255 GCF_001447785.1 Gekko japonicus
GCAGCGGAAGACATGACAACGGAGGAAATAACCGGCGGGTCAGCCATCGGTTGAAGCGCCTTCTCCAAAAGAAAAACTCTTAAACGTGCCGCTCTGTTTTTCCGAGTCTGGTTGGAAAACTGCGCACAGTGTTCACAAGAGTCTGTTTTGTGGGTCTCCCCAAGACAGAAGATACAGTACTTATGTCCGTCTGGAGGAGCCAATTTACTTCCACAGGAATGGCAACGATTGAAAAATCCCCACTTTTTCGACTTTTTTGCCTTTTTCTTCTCCATAGACTGAGGAGAAAAGGCAGCGACAAGGGGGGGGGCAGCGGCCCGAAGGCCTGAGGTAATTTTACCTCAGACGACGAAACAAAAAGACTTCCTTTTTTTTAATAATCAGAAAAGGAAAAGAAACTGAAGAAAAACTGAGGCAAAAACGGAGAGCTAGTCACAAAAAGTGATCAAAAAGGCAGCGATCCGGCCAGACCTCTCGAAGACAGGTCTGCTCAGCGTGGCGGAAAGGAAAGAACTGGCGGGATGTCCATGCCTGCCCTTCTGGGCATGCTCACTGGGGCTCCTGAGCATGCTCAGTTGGGCCAGGCACGAGAATCCTTCTAGAAGAGCTTGCTAGGCACCGGCAGATCCAGCGCAGGCGCACTAGATCCCATTGGTGTGAAGCACAGAGACCACGAAGAAGATCTTATAATATCTTTCAGCAGGCTGAGGTTTAGAATTTCTTCTATTTTCACCCCAAAACAACTCTACTTCTTTCAGGTACATCCTATGGATTTACTGTTTGAACTCCTCTATGCACCTGGCAGCCCCCAACATGTTCATTTATTTGGGCATATGTAAAGGTAAAAGTGGGAGGTGCTACCCCATCTGGTGGCTGCCCAAATAATTGTTAAATATGTACTGCTTCATCTGGTAGATCCCATGTGTTCATAATGGGAGGTGCCTCCACATGGGCACTATCCAAGAAACTGCACCAATGTATGATAGATGCATACTCAGCCCACATAACAGCATCAATTCATACAAGACACCATTTTTATTTATTTATTTATTTATTTGGATTTATATCCTGCCCTCCCCGAAGGCTCATGGCGGCTAATAGAGGCATAAATGCCAGATTATAACAATAAAAACAGTATAAAATACAATAATAAACATACTATAATTAAATAAAATACTTACTTACTCCAAATCGTAAACCAAGATGGTGTTCTAAGATGTTATATATCTGAACAACAACAGCAGTGTACGTCCCCACAACCCTGTCGTCCCCTAGGGATGTCCCACTCCCTCCGATGATACCCGCACCAACGGTGATGGTGTGCTGTGGTGGAAAGGCGTTGATGGAATAGTGGTGGTGGCGGCTCTTACTCGAAAGTCTGGCGGAAGAGCTCCGTCTTATAGGCCCTGCGGAACTGCACAAGGTGCAGGGCCCGGATCTTGCATGGATGTTTCCTGTCTGCAAGCCTCATAGAGGTCCTGTACAATCCTAGAGGTGATCATGTAGTGGAAGCTGAAGGAGTGGCTGTTCCCTGAACGTCCTATTCCTGTCTTTCCAACATTGACTTTTTAACTCTCTTCCCCTTTCCTTACTGTTTCCTCTTATCCATCCAATGTAGACTTCAGTGCCTCTAGTCAGGGACTGTAAAAATAACTATGAATACAATAACACTGACAGCTTTTCACCAACAGAGTTTAGTGCAAATTATCAGTGACTGAAGTTGAACATTACTCCACAATCTTGACTGATAAAAGATGGAAACGTTTCTCTACTTTTTGAGCAATATTTTTTTCCCCATGGTACCAAAAAAATAAATGAAATTAGCACAATTATATAATTCTACTTGATGACAGCTACAAGAGTGGGAGTCTGGGCTGCAACCGTTTTAAGCTGAGTTGGCAACACTTTCACAAAAGGAAAAAAAACAACTATGATTTTCATGTTTTATTATCCCTTCCAGAAATAGCTGTTCAGTTCCAGCAGCTTTAAAATGTTGTTCTTGCTGCTGCTATTTTGACAACTGGATATGGTCAGTGCCTGAAATTCATGGTTTCAGTGTGCTGGTAAAGGAGGGGACATTTATACAATCATTGCCGTGGGAGGATTGCAAAGCTTTCCATTATTGGTCAGAAAACTCTATGTAATGAATGTTGCACTCCCTTTAATAAAAGCTTTGTACAACATGAATGCTAACTATCGTATATTGTCATAGTACCACAGTGATGTTACCTTGCTGACCATTGTTTAGCTATCTAATTTCTATGAATACTTGACTGAGTGGCTTCCATAGTGGTTTGCATTTGACCTCTCCCATGGCTTGCTGCAGAGGCCACAAAGTAGGTAAACTCTATGAAGGATTGCCCCCCAGTCAGAATAACGAGACAGACAACAGTTTGGAGTAAACAAGGGCCACTTTATTAACTATTTAACATAACATCGCGGCAAGGGACCAGCTAAGCAAGCATGGAACAGGCAAGGCAGGTGTCATTCCCTTGACCAACCTCCTTGCCCTTTCCTTGGGCGGGTCATTCAGCTCCGGTCTTGAGCCATCGGTCTGGCTTGTGACTGGCAGCCCAGCAAACTGGTTGCCACCTAGGAGCACCTACCCCTGAAGCCTGACAACTTGCAGGGAGGAGCATACCTTAAGAGGTTCCCAGAGGAGGTGACCACCATTCTCCACCCTGGACCTGGAAATCTGAAGGCAGTTCCTGATGACCCCCTGTTCCCTAATGCGGAAAATGCCGTAAAGGTGCTCACCGGTTCCAGTTTCTTGCCCGCACCAACCTGCTACAGGTTGCTCCCACTAAAATGCCAAGGCTGAGTTAATTCTCTGCCGCAAGTCCTGCAAAAAGAACCCATTGCCCTTGTCTGCCAAGTGCACCCCGTCAGCCCTATACAGGTCCTGGAACTTGACCTGTATGTCGGGGTGCGGCAAAAAGTGCCCTAGACCACCCTCTAAGGCCTTCCTCATTCGCCTAGGGGTCCCCCAAGTTATGCCACTCCTGGCGAGGCAGAATAGCTGACCAGATTATCCGCACACCTGACCACCTTGCTCTTATCCTTGCAAGGTCCGCCATAGCTTGTAACACAAGGGCCATGCCCTTCATCAAACCCAGGTCATTACCCCCTACGTGCACCACCAAAACGTGTGGAGGAGGCCCCCGCCTCTCTTTGAATAACAGGGGAAGGAGCGCAGGCCATTTCCTACCCCTCCTTCCCAACCATTCGATGACAGCCCACTCGCTAAAGCCCAGCTGAGAACCGATGGGTGTCCTCCTGGCCCGGTAAGCGGCCCCAAAGACCATGCTGTGGCTGCAGACAGTGACTCATCGTCTCGCCCCACATGTAACTCCTATAACAACGCAATTTCCAGTGACCTATCTGCTGTATCTCGCTCCTGGAATACCCCATGGCTGCTGCTGTTGACGTGGAAAGCACCTAATCCCAATCAGGCCAATGCTTTCCGGGTCAAGGCCCAAAATTGAAATTTGGTATGGGGAGTGCCATCCCTATGACAAAACAAATAGCCAACCCCCTGGCCCCGCCTAGCTAAATACTGGCATAGAGCCTGCACCGGGCATAGCTCAGCCTCAGAACACCGACCTAGTTCGATGACAGAACCCTTGCCCAGCTGGTCCATCTTTGACCACCGAACCGTGATCCAAACTTTAGCGTCCAGCATGTTGATATCACGCCAATCAAGTGCCAGGCCAGATGCATCCCGGCGGGAGCCAGCCACCAACTCACTGATCCGCAGTGCCCCCAAAAAGGCAACCAGAGATGCTGCATGAAACAGTGTGGCCTCATAACCATCCTTGCTAAGCGTGTGCCACTGTGCCTTGAGCCCCATCAGCACTGTTGGGGTCAACGGCTCCCTAGAGTCTACCACCTTGTCACCCTCCCTTAACCAGCCCCCGAGAATCTTCCTAATGCGGAAGTCGCCCATCTTCTCCTCCAACCCTGATGCCTTGCTGGCAAAGGTGAGAGATGACAACTTGCCCCTAATGGAATGCGCTGACAGGCCCTCACCTCTCAGTGACACACAAAACTGCATAAGATGGGCTACTGGTATGGGCCATACCTGACTCAGACCGGCTCCCTCCCTAAAGGACAGAAACTGCTTACCCGCCCTCTTATTCACTCTCCGGGTGGAAGGGGCGAGTGCTAAACTTATCACCCTGTTGGCCTCAGCCCGCCAATCAGCCATACCTACGCTGGCATTCGAACCGGGAACTGGTCGGCATCCAGAGCCAGCTGGCGGAATTTCTCCATCTGTTTTCGGGAGAGAGCATCAGCGACCTTGTTACTGACCCCCGGGACGTGCCTAGCCCTGAGCAAAATATTGTTCTGTAAACAGCAGAGTGTGAAGACTCTGACCAGGGCCATGACCCTGGGGGACCTGGACCTCAGCAAGTTAATCACGTGCACTGTGGACAGATTGTCACACCAGAAGTGGACAGTATGGTTGGCAAGCTCTGCTGACCAAATCCACACTGCTATGACAATCAGAAAAAATTCCAAGAAGGTAAGGTCCTTGACCCACCCTGCCTGCAACCATTCCTCTGGCCAGTCCTCAGCACACCAGTGCCCACGGAAATAGACTCCAAAGCCAGAGGAGCCCGCAGAGTCAGTTGTGACCTGCAGTTCAGCTTCGACTAAGAGGTCTTCCCGCCAAAAGGACACCCCATTATACGACTCCAAAAATTCCTTCCATACAAGGTCGTCCCTTATCCTCCTGGTGACCCTGGTCCTATGGTGCAGGAGACGAAGCCCCTTCATGGACTCGCACAGCCTCCTCACAAATGCCCGGCCGGGTGCCACAACCTTGCATGCAAAGTTGGGGTGGCTGACCAGCTGCTGCAATTCGAGCAAGGTAATCTTTCCAATCATCCTAGCCGAGTCAACCCTGGCTTGCAGTGCATGCAATTTGTCCCCTGGTAATCTACACAGCTGCCCCACTGTGTCAATCTCTATTCCCAAATAGACCAAGCTTTTTTTTTTATGCCCCCTGAAGGTAATTTTTTATTTGCATTTTCTATAAACTACAAAAACTACAACTAAAAGTTGGAAGGGGAAGGGATACTAGAACTCTAACACTATAACTATGGGAAATGGGAAAAGGACAAACTAATACATAAAAATTACTTGATGGGAAAAGGAAACTACTATTCTAAACTATTTCATCTATTGGATTTGGGAAAAGGAAAACCAATACATGTCATGATCTAGTTAGCTAAAAGTAAGGCTTATTAACCTAATGTTACAAGTTTGGTATACAAATTGATTCATTACACTATTACTTTAAGAATATGCATTTAACAGCTTAGCACAAATTCTTCCTTTAAGAATTATTGTTCTTGTTCTAGAGTCTTTTCTTCCTGTGTTTCTTTGTTTTCTTGAGTTTGGGGGAGGCTTCTCCTTTCTCCGATTCCGATGATTCTGGTGATGTGGAAGTAGTGCTTTTTGAATCCTGTGAGTAGGATTTTTCTTCTTCTTCTTCCTCCTCCTGGTATGGTTTTAAGTTCTTTTCTTTCTTCTTATATTTTAAGTTGAACATTTGATCCATAATTTTTTCTGCTTTTGGAACAGAGTCAATTTTGTATTTTTTATCCAGATAATTGAAGCTCAGTCCTTCCGGGAATAACCATCTGTATGGTACTCCCTTTTTTTGCAGAGTGAGAGTAAGCATCCTGTATAGTTTCCTCCGTTTTCTGACTTCAAAGGGAATGTCTTTTAGTATTTTTATCTCTTCATTCTTAATTTGTAAGGGTTTTCCCATTGTAGATTTTAACACCAGTTCTTTGGTAGATCATTTCGTGAATTTTAAATAGGTTTCCCCTGGGAGTTTATTTTTCTTTATAAAATCCGGGTAAGTCCTGTAGGCCACATCCATCTCTTTCAATAGGTATTATTGTTTGTAATCCATTAATTGGGCCAAAGCCTCCGCCAAAAGTTCTTTTAAATCCTCGTTCTTCTCTTCAGGGATCCCATGGAAACATAGAACATATGTAGATCTTTTCCAGCTGGAGCTGTATTAGTTGCGTTTTATCAGAGGATCTTTCCTTCTCTGCTTCATCTACTCTTTTGTTTACTCAGTCTTTTTCCATTTTTTTCCAACGTTTTCTCGATTACTGAGGTTCTTTAATCCATTTGATTCAGTTGTTTTTGAACACTGTTCAGTTTGGCGTTGACGTTAGTAATCTGTTCCATTAGGGGGCGCAGTGCATTTGCTAACAGTGAAGAAAAGTCTGTAGTTACTTCCTGGTTCTGAGAGGGAGTCATTGGTATGTTATTTCTGGTCACCAGTTTTTTCTCCGGCGCCCTCCATCCTCTCCCAGCCATAATATCAACAAGACGTAAGTTTTCCAAAACAAGACAAAAGTTATATGATTTAAATCCGCTTTCTATATATTAACAGTTTTTGTGTTCACTTAACTTCTTATGCACTTATTTTAGCTCTAAGTCTTTTTATTTCCCATTTAAAACCACTTTTAAATCTTTTTCAAAAAGGGGGGGGAGGTGCTTGGATCCCTCTCCCTTCACACTTCAAACTTAGGTGCTTCCAATTACTATCAAGGTCCATTTGCTTTTTCACCTGAACATTGCTTAACTCACACTTTGGAGACCTGGAGATCTTTTGAAAGCATTTTAAAGTTTTGATCGTGGTCGCTTGCTCAGGCAGTAATCTCTAAGCGCCATATTGGCTCCACAGTGACGGTACCTTTCGGGGATAAGGTGAGCCTCAATTCCTTGGCCATTGCCTTGGAAGAGGCTCTTCTCAGCTCCTGCTGAGGGTCTCCTACAGAGACCCCGGGGAGGTCCAGGACGAACTCGGACCGCTCCCGTCAGCTGGGTCTCGGCACGTCCCCATCAGAGCGAGACAGGATGCATCCAAGCGGTGAAACGATTAAATCGGAAGCTCCCCAAATAGACCAAGCTTGTGGTAGGACCCTCCATTTTTTCCTGGGCAAGAGGAAGCCCCAGCTCCTCTGCCAGGCCCATTAAGTTCTTCAGTAAAAATTCACACTGCCCAGTATCCCTCCCTCCTGCCAACAAGAAATCATCAAGATAGTGGGCAGTGCTGCATAATCCCATCCTGTGACGCAAGGCCCATTCGAAAAAGGAACTGAACCTCTCAAACGCAGCACAGGAAACTGAACAACCCATGGGAAGGGCCCTGTCCATATAAAACTTGCCCTCAAAAGCGAAACCTAACAACTCAAAATCAGCCGGGTGGACAGGGAGAAGGTGAAAGGCCGACTTAATGTCACACTTTGCCAATTCTGCCCCCTGCCCACAATGGCATACTACCTGCATAGCCTGGTCAAACGAGGATAGGACAGGTGGTGAATGAGGCGATACTCGCCAGGCGCCTTTTTTGGCACAACACCCAATGGGGAAACCCTCAAATTGGAAAATGGTGGGGAAGGGAACAGGCCAAGTACCCTGCCTCCCTACACTCCTTATCAATTTTCCCCCTAACTATGTGCTCCATACTTTTAACTGATTTCAGGTTAGGAGCACTATACGGCCTTTTCCCCCCTTGGTAAGGTATCATAAACCCTAGAGTAAAACCTTCCAAAAGGTAAACACCATCCTCTTGGTTGGGGTAATCCAGCAACCAACGCTCAAGCACCACCACCTTAATCGGGCTCGGACCCTTTGTCAGGAGGGGGCTTGTAACCACCACCTCCTCCAGAACGCTTACCTCCCCTACCTCCTGACCTACCCTTTGCTTTGGGGAAGCCTGAAAGGGCATGGGGCCCCACGCACAAAGGACATTCATGCCTAAAGGAGCATGACTTGCGGCTACACGTCCCATGGGAGGTGAATTTCCAGCAAAGCGGGCGTTGCTGACCCGCCTGCCCAGCCTGGGTGCGGATACCTGCTGCGACTTACGGACAGGGTGGCCACTATCTGACCTCTCACTGCCAAATCAATGATCAGGGGACATGATCTGCAGCCACAAATGCGGGTGAATCTGGTCCCATCGCAATGCTGGATTCATGGTTACCCTCATCCTGAACTCCTCATCGTACTGCAGCCATGCAGGGCTCGGGAAATCAGTGTAACCTTTATAAATGATGTCCATATACTGGAGCATCACCAAAGCCCTCCATGGCTGGTGCCGCACTATCACTGCTGCATAAATTAAAAATCCTGGATACCAATTTGCCCAGGTCCTGTCCACCACGTGCCTCTTCAGGTGTTCCTTCTCCTGCTCATCCAGGTCCTCCTTATTTTTTTCCTCCAATTCCCTGAATAACAGCTTGAAGACATCCACATATTTTGCCGCGGGGCACCCGGGCAAGCCAAGGGAAGGCAGTTTAAACTGCCTCCCCTCCCCTCCAAGGGCTGGCTTGCCCAAGGGAGGGCTTGCCTGGGCTCCCCGCAGCTGAGGGGCACCCAGGCAAGCCAAGGGAAGGCATGGGGTGTGGCCTAATATGCTAATGAGCTGTGCTGTCAGGGGTGTGACCTAATATGCTAATGAGCTGTGCTGTCAGGCATGTGGCCTAATATGCTAATGAGTTCCTGCTGGCCTTTTTCTACAAAAAAAGCCCTGATAAAGTTTATATCTCCAGCACCTTGTGTTGTATTTTTATGGTCCCTGTCCTCCCCAACAAGCAATGAACATGAAATTAAGCAAACTCCAGAGGATGGCAGAAGGCAGGAGGGCCTGCCATGTTGTGGTTCATGGGGTCACAAAGAGTCAGACTTGACTGTGCAACTAAACAACAAGTCCACCCGAAACCCCATCCTCCCCAGGCTCCACCCCTACTTCTCCAGGAATTTCCCAACCCATAGTTGGCAATCCTAATGTCTCCTGTCTAAGGTTGCCACATATGGTCTGGCCCAACAAAGTGACATTTATGTCAGATCCGGCCCTTCTAACAAATGAGTTTGACACCTCTGATCTACATGGAGTCACCTAAAAGCTCCAGCAAACAGAGTACATGTTGGTGTAGAATTATGCTGCTCCACAAAACATACAGAGTTTGCTATTCTTTTCTCTCTCTAAGTAGCACAAATTATACTGTGTTATGATTTTAATGGTATAGTATTGCCTGATTTTAGAACAGATAATGCAAACTGTGAATGTAGCGATGGTGATGCTTGAAACTCTAATAAATCTTTGATCATGTGGATGGGTTCAGATAGCAATGCCGTTGGTGAGCAATTATTGAACAAATGAGATACAATTTACCTTCTAGTGTTTCAAGCAGGGAAAGAAAAGTACCAACTCAGCATGCTCCTTTCCTTCAGAACGCAGGTGTAGGCTTTGTTTTACAGAAAGGTTTATGGAACAAGCGTGCAAATTATCTGTATTTCTTAAAGAGGCTAGCATACTAGAAATATTGGTTTTTCAGCATCTTGCACAGTTGATCTGAAGGATCAAATATCAACCAGCAAACAATAACACAGAGATCTGGTTATGGGAGAGATACCACACACACCTTAAGTGATGTGTGTACAGGATGAAAAGAAAGGTCAAATGCTTTCAGCCTCTCAGTAGTATAGCTATCTTGTATCACGATACTCATTCTGCTATGATATCATACCTAGAGTTCAGTTCTCAAATAAAACCTAGGTTAAGAGAATAAACTGTGCAACCTGCTTTTATTATAAATTAACAAAAGCAGAATAAAAAGTATATGAGAGAGCAAAAAGTAAAAAAGTAAGAAAAGCCAAAAAAAAACACCACCAGTAAATTGCAAACCTCCATATTTTTCCCAGTCAAGCAAGGCTTTTTGAGCTGCATACTGTACTTGGGTGAGCAGAAAATTTTAATTCCAGAGAGTAGCCATGTTGGCCCTCAGTGGAACAGCTAGATTTGAGTCCAGTAGCACCTTAGACACCAACAAAATTTTCAAGATATGAGCTTTTGAGAGTCAACGATCCATTCGTAAGAAAAATATACATGAACATCATGACAACATATAACTATCCCAACCCTGTACATGTTGACTCAGGAACAAGCATCATTGTGTTCAATGTAGATTATGCCCTGTGATCACGCAAACCTTTGCCGTCTCAATCACATGCAAATAAATCACCATTTTCCTTCAAACATTCACCACAGCAGATAAAAACTCTGATAACGTCACACTAATGAATTTGAATCCTCGGATCAAATGTAGTTTCAGAAATCATCTTTAGACATGTTAAAATGCTTACAGCATACAGTCCACTAGTTGAACCAACTCAGAATACACATGGGGGCATCAAATGTGCTCTTACATCACATCTATTTTAATGTAGAAATTTTACACATGCTTGAGAGGTGTGATCCTCTGTGTGCATTTTGAAGCAGTACCATTTTATAACAGAACTACATCACACAAGTCTCCACATATTTGAAACAGCTTTTATTTGTTCAAAACCTTGCAAAGGATAACCGAGGGACTACTTTTACTGAACACCGATAATCTATTTCTAGAACAACAGGAGGTATTCAGTTTTCAAATAAAAAACAAAACAAAACAAAACCTCAACACATTTAAACACCATTTTCTCTAGTCTCCTTGAGCCTGCACAAAATTTTAAAGAGAAAGGATGAGTGAAGAAAACCTTTAAATGAGATGGCATTGCATGTAACCTTATGTACAGGAAAAGAAAAAGAAAAATATCTTCGGTTTTGATCCAAATCTCTTTCATATTCAACAAACAGTATATATATTCCCAACAACTGCCTTTTAGAAAGGTATTCACTTGATTATAGCATTTTTCAAATCTGATTCTGATTAAAAATTCTTTATTTTACCTGATAAATCTGATTCTGATAAAGAATTCCTTATTTTACCTTAGAGCACACCCAGTTCAAAACATTTAATAAATATAGCTGGCAATCCTAACAACACTTTCCTGGGAATAATCCCCATTGAATAAAATGGGACTTCTAAACTAGTCTGTTGATGAGAGTTGCTGAGGTCTCCTACCTCCTGTAGTATATTCTGCTTAGTTTGCTCTCTTAGTCTAGATTTTTATGCAGAGGGCATACCAACACCTATACAATCACAGGTCTCTGTAGATAATATTTTATTTGAACGGACAGTTTGAAGGATAGAGCCAGGGGAAGAACCAGGACACAGAGCTTCTCTGCACCAGGTTTTTTCTCCTCCCGTACAACAGTATCATTTGCTGTCTCTCCCCCCCCCCCCGCTTTTCCCCCCTATTTTTTTCAGACTACCACAAAAGTGGGAGAGCTGCTGTGCGTAATGGAAGTGAAAAACTGATGTAGTTAAGAAGCCAAGCTGGAGAAAAAATAGCTCCAAATCATAATGGCATTGACTTAAATTGGAGTTTTGCCACTGATTAGCAAAGGAGAATTACAATTCTCTCTAATCAGGTTTCAATGTCTACCATATGATTTGTTTCCCCCAGTACTGCTTATAGTGAGTTTTCCATCATGATCCCAAGGCTATAATTGTTGGAGGCCAATTTAGACACTATAAACTGACCTTACACTGTTCATCTCCCCAAAACGATACTCCTGGGAGACAGGGGACGCTCAGGAATAGCATGAGAACAATTTGCAGGTCCACGACAGGTAGAGGAAATTGATGGAAATCATTCTAACTCTGCCTCTTCCATTAGCAGAAAATTTATTTGGATCCAGCTATTTAGCTACTGCTCAAGTCTACTCTGAACTTTTTGTCCTTTGCCTCTATGCTATGGTCCCCTGACCTTTCCAGTTCTTTGGGATTTTGAGAGGAGTGCCACAACAAAATGGCTGCTGCAGGAAGCAGTGCCAACCCCCAAATGGCTGCTTCATGAGGTAGAGCCAAACACAATACTTCCCCTCCTTGCTTTGCAAAAGAATTGCAAAAGGCACATAAAAAGAAAAGAAGGAAAGCCCAAGGGGGGGGGAGAGAAGTGCAAATTAAATAACTGAAGTTTGATGGTGAAATGGAACCACTGACTAAGAAAAGACTGAGTGCTATCGTAGCTGTGGAAACCCCTTTCCTTTGGATGATGACAGCCAATAAGAAGCCCGGATTAGCAGTGGCTCTGCTCACTTTCTGAAAAGCTCAGTGGGTGCTGGGGAAGCACTGGCACACTTGTTTGGGAATCCTGCTATATAGCTTGTTGTTCCCATTTATCTTTTTTCACAGCCAAGGACCGTCTCCTGGGGGATGCCACCTTCTGCCATCTCGACTACTACAGTGGGACGCTCTGTCAAGCCTCAGAATGAAAGTTGGGAGAGGGGTTTAGCTCATCCAAGTCCTCCCATTCTTGGCTGGTGGGTCATTCTGTGCAGCCAGGCCCCAGCCCACTCCTCCCCAGCTTGCTTCAGGGAGCTTCCTTTTGTTTCCTTCCCCTGACCTGCTGACCCTGCCTTGCCCTCTCACCTCATGGGATCCAGCCCCTGCTCATCAGCCACGGGATGCCACCATTGGCTCCTGACTTTCCTGCCCAGGGCCGTGGTCTCACCTCTCCTCCTCACCCTTGGTCTGAGTTGGGCCTGCCCTTTCTCTGGTGGGGCAACTCCCAGGACAGGTGCCATCACTGCTGGGGCAGCTAGTGCAAATGCCATTCCTATTGACATTCCCTCATCTTCCTAGCTGCGGCCAGCTCCTGATGTTGGTTGCTGGGGCCGAGGAGGCGGGCCCAGCCCCGTCCAGGTCCCCAGTCACACTGCCGCTGCATTGCTCAGGGGACTCGTTGGCTTTTGCTCAAGCCCAATGGTGGTGGCTGCTGCTGTGCCCATGTGTGCTGCTGCAGCTCTGCAAGCCTGCCGTGCCTCACCTGTCCCAGCCACTGCTCTAGTGTGGGTGGTCAGTTTTTGGCCCTGCAGATCCCCTCTGTTTGGCCCTGGTCCTCCACTGGCCATGGTAAATCCGGGGGTCCGGGGCTCAAGGCATGTTTGGGCTTCCTCTTCCAAGTCTCATGGCTGGCCTGTTGAGCCCGCCCTGACCCGAGACATCTATTTGCTTGCCTGCCTTTTTTTCAAGACTTCTGATCTCTGACAGCCAGTGTGTTGTGTTGGTTAAGAGCAGAACTGGGTTTGATTTCCCACACCTCCACATGAAGCCTGCTGGGTGACCTTGGGCAAATCATAGTTCTCTCAGAACTCTCTCAGCTCCACCTTCCTCACAAGGTCATGTGCTGAATAAGAAGCCACCAAAAATATAAACCAGTCTCCCGCTGCTGGCATTCGGTGCAAGTGATACAATGAGGGAGAACCACTACTGTTCTAGAAATGAATCCCTTGATAAAAGGAAAAGCTGGGTGACCAACATCAGGACCAACACTTGAGCACATAACTTATATAAAGGCATACAAGGACCAGATTTTTAATATTAGATGGAATAAATTTTCTGTGTGTTTAGAAAAATAATCTGCTCAGATTTGATTCCCTGGCTCCATTCAGACATAACAATCTTTGTAAGTCTTCAGGCCTGTGTAGGCTAGGCATGTGCATTCGGTAAATCCTAACTGAAAAAAACCCCGCAAAAATGTATTTTTGAGGTTTTGGGGGGCTTTTCGGAATCTGAAAAAGCTTCCCTGAGTTTTTTTCGGTTTCCAACCCCCCAGAAAACCCAAATATTTTCGGGGGGGGGGGGTTGGACTTACCGGAAAATGGTGCTGGGGGGGATTTAAACTTTAAATGACTCCACTAAACTTGCTTTTCCCGCCATTTCCCCCTCTTTCCCACCTCTTGCTCTGCTTTTCAGGAGGGAGGGGGAAGGGGGGGTTACTGGTTGGCCTTCGCCTGGGACCTAGGCTCACTCTCTGTTTTTGGTTCTTGTGTTTTGGTTCTGTTGCCTTTGCTGTTTAAATTTTTTAAGTTATTGTATTTTCTGGGCTTGTTTTTTGGGGGGGTTACTGAGTAGGCCTTCTGCCTGGGGAAGAAGAGAAGTGCAAATTAGGTGCTCTGTTTTTGGTTCTTTTCCTTTGTGGTTCTGTTGCCTTTAAGTTCCTTTTATTGTGTTTTCTGGGCCAGGTTTTTTTGTTTTTTGTTTTTTAGGAGGGGTGTTACTGAGCTGACTAGGCTCTGTCTGTTCCGTTGCCTTTTAGTGGTTCTGTTTCTGTGCCTTTTAGCAGGTTTTAAGGTGTTATATTTTTGTGGACTTTTGGCTTTTTTAGGCTTGGGGGTCAGTGCTCTGTGTGTGCTTTTGGTTTAGCTGCGACACCACTGTTAAATAGGCTTTTAATAAAGGTTTCAGGTATTTTGAACTAATATTTTTAAATAAATCTCAGCATAGGGCTTTAGCTGTTCTACCTTTAACTAGGCCTGTGGTAGAAGAACAAAAAGAGGCCAGGTTTATATTCAGCTCATAAAACAGAGGTATAAGTAGGATATAATTTTTTAAAAAGTAGTGTGCTTTGTTGTTTGTGCTCTAACTGAACTTTGGTGAAGCCAGGCACTTTTCTCAGAGAAATTTTCCCCTTTAACTTGTGTGTTTGAATTAGAGAGCACCTGCATTCCTTCACAGGGAATCAGGCTGGTTCCATTAGAATCTAGATAGGACTAGTTTAAAATCCTAAAACCTTTAAAAATGTTTCCAAGCCACATCTCAAGGATAGTTTTTAAACTATAGTCAGGGTCAGTGTAGGAATTCACTAGTTCTAAAAAAACAAACCAAGAAAAAAGAGAAACTGTAAACTGAAGCAAGGCTAGGTTAGGCTCTACTGAAAGAAACAAAAACCTAGTTTTTGGGTGGGAGGATTTATAAAAAGGTGTGAGGCTGCTTTAGGGTCAGGTGATAGTGCAGGTAAGTTAGGTGCCTAATACCCTCCCCACAAGTTAGGCTGAGTTTGGCTAGGGGCAACATGAACAACAGGAAGAGAATGCAGAGGGGCCCTGGGGGCAAGGCTAAGCAGAACACTAGAGGAGTGGAGGGGATGGGAAAAGCTGCAGTCCCTCCCACCTCAGCACAGGACCACAGTAGGGCATCCTGGCACCACTCCAACCTCTGGCCAGAGTGGTGCCATGAAGAGGCCACACCTGGCTCTCTTCCCTTGGAAGGATGCTTCTGGGGCAGGGGTCTGCTGCTCAGACAGTACCTCCTCAAGCTGTTGCTGCTGAGGCTCAGCGGCACGAGGAGGTACAGCCAGAGCTGTCTTTGAGGTTGAGCTTTGGGGACAATCTGTTTTCAGAGCTCACTCCATGGACTAAGAGGGTTATAGAGGCACTGGAGGAAGAGCTGGCTAGCCAGCCCACTGCTCTGGTTTCTTTAGGCTCCAGCAGGCCTCCTGAGGGACAGGAGGAGAGGCTGGGAGAGGAGGAAGAGGAAGAGATGGAGGTGGTGCGCCCCAGGGACCTGCTATCTCAACCCCTTTTCCTTGCTCAGCCATCTCTTCCTGCCCCCCACAGAAACTGTGTGTCTGGCCCAAGCCCCTCACAGGAGGCAGCTCCAGGGGTGCCCATTGCTGCTGGTCAGCGTGGGTGGCCCTTCACCTATGAAGTCTGGAAGCACTTCCAGGTGACAGAGAATCCCTGCTTTGCATAGTGCCAGCTGTGTAGGGCCCGGGTAAGTCAAGGGAAGGACATCGGCCATCTCTCGACCTCCGGGCTGCAGAACCATCTTAAGAAGCACCACCAGGTAGTGCTTCTTCAAGGGGAGAGACAGGCTGCTGCTGGGGTGCCCAAGTGGCCACTGCCAGCCAGCCAGGAGGTGAGTCATCCTGCGACCACCTCCAGTGCTCTCCCTGAGCATTCTGCAGTACGGACGGGGCAGGGACGCCAAACATCTCTGACGGAGATGCTTGGTGACATTGGCACTAGAGTGCCTAAGGGGGGGGGGGAGGCAGCAAGCTAGCAAGAGGGTCACTCGACTCATTGCTGAGATGCTTGCTCTAGACGGGCGCCTCTTCTCCATGATCGAAGACATTGGTTTCCACAGGCTGCTCCAGGATGCCTATGCCTGGTACACGTCCCCTGCTCGCAAAACACTGAGCAGGACCGTGATGCCCTCATTGTACAGGGATGCCAGGGACCACGTGAAGGCACAGTTGTCCCTCGCTCGTGAGAGATATGTGCACTTCACGTCCAACATCTGGACTTCCTGTCAGGCGCATGATTCGTACCTTTCGTTGACTGCGCACTGGTGGCAACCAAGTGATGTTTTGGGTGGGGGAGGGGGAACTAGTGTCAGGCAGGGTCAGGGCCACTGGGCTGGCTACTGCCAAGTTCTGCTCCATGTCGAGAAACTCAACGGGTCACACATGGCAGACATCTTGGCCACCATCCAGAGACAGTTAGAAGAGTGGGTAGATAGGGACCTCAGTATGGCTTCATGGTGACCAATGGTGGCTTGAACATTAGGGCAGCGACAAAGCGACTGGGCCTGGTGTGCATTTACTGTGCAGCCCACCTTCTCCACCTCGTGGTCAAGGATGTTTTGGGGTTGGGTTCTGCGGAGAATCCCAATCTGGACGCTGTGACCCATGAGTTCTGGCATCTCCTCCAGAAATGCCAGTACATTGTGATTCACTTCTCTCGCAG
This sequence comes from Gekko japonicus, assembly GCF_001447785.1. NCBI lineage: Eukaryota > Metazoa > Chordata > Lepidosauria > Squamata > Gekkonidae > Gekko > Gekko japonicus. The sequence continues at coordinate 2,413,747 of NW_015169173.1, forward strand.
TACGAAGGACAATTTTCTGCTGCGTGAGAAGCAGGCACTGACAGGCATGCCAGAGCACCGCCTGCTGAGCAATGTCCCCACTCGCTGTAACTCCACCTGTGTCATGCTTGAGTGCTTGGTGGAGCAGGAGAGTGCCCTGACTGCCCTGATCTCTGAGACCGGGGTCATTTGGGAAGAGAGCCGGCTCAACCGGGAGGACTGGTTGACCATCTCTCAGGCTGTGGAAGTTCTTAAGCCCTTTAAGAGCTATACAGAGATGCTCTTGTCTGACATGGCAAGTCTGGCTCTGGTCATTCCCATGGTCCACATGGCCTGTGAGGGCCTCGTTTCTGGAACCAGCTGCAGGACGTGCAGACATGCTTCCAGCAGTGTGCACACTGGTGAGAAGGCTGCAAAGCGGACTTGAGGAACGCTTTCGGTCTATTCTCCAGCAGAAGGTCTACATGATGGTGACCATGTGTGTCCCACGCATCAAAGGCAAGATCGCCGAGCGGGCCAAAGAGTTCACTCAATGGCATCTCCCATCAAGTTGAGCGCATGCGGGCCAAGAGGGTCACATTGCCACAAGCTCAGGGAGAGGGGGGTGCCAGCAGCTCCACTGCTGTTTATCGCCCACCTCTTCTGTTAGGCAGCATCCCCCCCCCATGGCTCCTGCCACAACAACTGTTGAGATGACAGTCATTGGGCAGATCTTTGACCCCTTTCCTGGGAGCAGCAGGTGCATGAAAGAGGACACAGCGGCTGCGATGGTGAGGGACTATCTTTTGGAGCCCTATGAATTGCAGGCAACCTGTCCACTGAGCTACTGGGCCATGAAGGAGGTGGTCTGGCCAGACCTCTCTGCCGTGGCCCAGAAGCTCCTCTCATACCCTCCGATGAGCATGCAGAGTGAGCGCGTTTTTTCCCATGCGGGCGACATTGTCTGCTCGCATTGCTCACGCCTGCTCCCCTGGACAGTTGAGCAGTTGGTCTTCCTGAAGGTCAACTTGCTACTGTTCAGTTTCCTGGTCCTGGACTTTCAGGGTGATTGAAGTGAGCACACATACTTGTGCCTGCATCCCCCCTCGGTCTGTGCTGGGAAGTTGGGTTACAACGCTCTCATGATTAAAACTGGAGAGGCTAGGGAGAAGTAGCAGCCAGGGCCATTACCATTTTGATTGGCAGAGAAATTGCCCACCAATCTCCCCACTTCCATCCCTCCCACCAGCAACAGAAATACCTCCACAGAATCCTGGTAGCCGTGCAGTGCAGGGTGATGTTGAGGGTGGTGTGTGTATGCACCTTAGTTACACTGCCAGCCATCCCAAACCAAAATTGCATGCTGAAATTAAAACAGCATCACAAAAATTGTTCTCCATCTGAACAAGGTAGAGTAGGGTAGATGCCAAGCAGCCAGAAACCAGCAGAACCCACAGGAGCACCATTAATAATGAATGTTAATTGAAAAATAAAAGAGAAAGCCTGTGATGAAAGGCAGCTGCCACACCTAGGCTAAGCCTCCTCCACTGAGGCAGGCAGTGATGGCTGGTGTTGGTGTACTGCTGCTGAGAGAGGAGGGTCAGTGGACAGACACTACCCCTCCCTCTCACTTTCTGAGGTATTCCTGGGCAGGGCTTCTGATTACTTAACTTTGCACAGGTTCTGCTGCTGCTGGCCTGGCAAACATGCCCCCTCGGTTTACGCTGCAGAGATCCTCTAGTTTGACCTGAGTTTTGTTGGGGTTGGCACTGACTGCCACGGTGGCACAGGTTCTGGGGGCCACATTGCACTGGTTCTGCTGCTGCTGGCCTGGCAAACATGCCCCCTCAGTTTATGCTGCAGAGATTCTCTGATTTGACCTGAGTCCAGTTAGGTGACTGGCACAGTGGCACTGGTTCTGGGGGGCACACTGCACAGGTTCTACTGCTGGCCTGGCAAATATGCCCCCTCAAACCACCACACCTCACTTACGTTTTTACAGAGAGATTCTTGGGGAGACACTGCTGCCTGCCTTTTCCCCATCCCCATAGGAAACAATGGAGAATTGGGGGCACCCTTTTTCAATGCCCCTGGAATTGGACCCCCGGTCCAATCTTTTCAAAACTTTGGGGGCCTTTTGGGGAGAGGCTCCAGCAGCTACAGTGCAAATTTGGTGCCTCTACCTCAACCCCCCTCCCCCCAGCCCCCTGAAAACATGTTAGAAGATTTTTGCCATTGACTATAATGGCCCCATAGGATATAAGGGACCCGAATTTTTTGGGATACCTGAAAAGTTTTGGATATCTATACAATACCGGTATTGGTATTTGGGTTTTTTTCAGTATTCCCGAAAAAATTCAGGTTCAATATATCTGAATTAAAAAAAAACAACACCCCCCCCACCCCTAGTGTAGGCTTCTTCCCTCATTCCCTTAATAAATGACTTGGCTGAAGACTCCTTGGTTCCCAATAAACCTTGGTTAGTTGGGAATGTGCTTCAGTTCTGAGCACAAGTAGGGAGGGGGAGAGTTCATGAGCCCAAGGACTTCTAAGGCTCAGCCGATTTTATTATTACGCCTGAATACAGTTGCCATAATGGACAGGTGCTTGAAAAGTGATGCCTGGTCAGCTGCATTTGTTGATGGAGCTGGTTTTTGTTGCTAAAAATACAGCACTGCAGTTTCTGAGAATTGACTTTTGTAAAAAGGGGGAAAAGAACACACACAACAACAACAACAACAACTCTCATAAGCTTTGGTTAAGTCATTTTGTAAGCATGCCAACTCTGCAAGATCCCAAGCTGTATTGTAGGACCTTACAAAGGAGCCTAAGGTCCTGAACTGGATTGCTTAGGCTAGCCCAATCTCAGTTGCTGAGCAGGGTTGGCCCTGGTTAGTATTTGGATGGGAGACCATGAAGGTATTCCAGGGTTGCTACGCAGAGGCAGGCAATGGCAAACCACCTCTAAACATCTCGTGACTTGAAAACCCTATGGGGTCGGCTGTGACTTGACAACACTTTCCACCACTAAAGGAGCCTAAAAAAGAAGCTGACTTACCTGCAACTGTATGAGGACTCACACAGCACCCAATAGAAAATGTATTCCCCCCCCATTACTTCCCTTAGTTGACAATAATTTCTTTAAAATGGGGGGGGGGATAGAGAGAGACAGAGGTTTCTAAAAGTCTAGTTCCACTAAGTACATAACACGGAAAGAAATCGATGAATGGTGAGCAAGTGATGAAATGAGTTTTATAGCTACTGTCACTGAGTTCATTTCTTTATCAAATGACCTACACATCTGAAATTCACAACCCCATCTGCTTTTTCGCTAAGGCAAGTTAGTAGCAGCTGCCTGCCACTGCATGTGTCTGCGTAAGATGACACAGCTGTTTGTACTAATTGGAACTGTCAATGACATCAGGACTAGTATCAGCTTGTGTCAAGATAGGCTGGAGAGAAAAAATCATGACATGTGAACAAGCATCTTGCCAAACAATTCCCTCTATGCCTTAAAAATACACACCACCACTTTCATACCATCTCTTCACTACAGAGACATTAAGGGACACAATATACAAAACTATACAATATTAGAACAGTTTTCTTCATGGTAAGCAGGTCATACATTTATAGGGGGGGAGGGCTTAGCAGAACAGGCATTTCTTTCCTGCAAATGGTAAATGTGCTGTCTCACTGTATTGTTCCCTGTGGTATTAGCAAATGAAATCAAAGAATCTTGGCAAGCAGACTACAAATGAAACTAAGCATAAACAAGATCAAATTCTGTAGCAATCTGAATCCTTACTTATTGCTGATACAAAAATTTACCAAAAAGGGAATTTTTGCAAAATATCACGGTTCTGTAAACTCGAAGTATTTTCTGCAAAACTCCTGGCATTCATATGAAACATAGTGAATGTGGAGTTTCCGAAAAAGAGTCCATTGTCCCATGGAAAGACACAGCCAGTAGAGATGGGCACGAACTGAGAAATAAACCACGGTTTGAGCATGAACCAGGCCAGTTCATGATTCATTTTGAACTGGTTTGGTTGTTGGTATCATTCCCAAACCAAAACCGAACTGCCTTTTTTCTGTGGAGGTTCATGTGGTCTTGACAGATGTGGGTCCTCTTTTTCCAGCTGTTTTCCTGGGGATGGGCTGGGGAGGAACAGTTGCTAGATCTACCATAAAAGGAAATGCTGCTAAAAATATTCATCGAGAACTTGGAGGAATCTGATGGTGGTGATGAGGAACTCTCCACTTCCACCACTTCCCAACCAATGGGAACAGGTCTGAAAGAACTTATGAACTAAAAAGAAGAAGGCTAACACTGCGGTTGCTATGGGTGGTGAATGCCGCTGAGAAGGGCTAGTGAGAAGGCTCAGGAGGCGGGCAGTTGTTGAATTGCCAAGTGATTGCCCTGGATGGACTAACTTTGTCCATTGTGGAGCGTGTGGGCTTTTGCCAGATGCTGCAGTTCTTTGCTCACTGGTATGCACCCCCCCAGGAGGACCATTAGCCAGCGTGTCCTGCCCTCCATCTACAGCTCTGTGAGGGAGCTGGTCAGGGCCAAGATGTCCGGAACGCGAGGGCGAACTGTGCACTTCACAGCAGACCTATGGAGCAACTGTCAGTATGGGTATCTCTCCGTCACCACCCACTGGTGGCAACCAGAGGACCTCCAGACCACCAGGACAGCAACAACAGGGCCCCAGGAGGAGAGGGCAGTCCTGCCACTGGGCTACAAAGTGCTTCTGCTCCAGGCACAGAGTATAGATGGGGACCACACTGGGAAGAACATTGCTGCTGAGATCCAGGCTGCACTGGGGGAGTGGGCTCCTATGGGTGACAGCATCTGTGGACGAATGGTCACAAATGCTGGTGGGAACATGGTTGCAGTGCTGAATGCTGTGGGTTTAAAGGGCATTGTGTGCCTGGTGCATCAGATTCACCTGGTGGTTTGGGATGCTTTTGGGCTGGGGAGCTCCATGAAGCCTAGCTGGGATGAAGGGATATGGGAAAGGCATTCACTCCTGGGCAGCTGCCAGTACCTGGTTGGCCATTTCTCCTGCAGCATCAAGTCTGCCTGCCGGCTGCATGAGAAACAGGAGGAGGTGGGGGGGGGCACCTGAACACCAACTTATCCAGGACATGTCCACACTCTGGAACTCCACCTATGGGATGGTCTCACATTTGGTGAAACAGAAGGGTGTGGTGAAGGACATCATGTCCGCTATACCCATGCTGCATGGGGGGAAGGAGCTAAGCATCAGCCCTCTCCCTAATGATGGACGTTCTGAAGCCACAGCAAGGTCCTGTCCTCTCACACAGCCAGCCTGGGGCAAGTCACCTCCCTGATTCGAGGGCTGGACCAGGTGCTTGCATCCATGCTGGTGCCGGGAGAGGCACTTCTCCCAAGGACCAGGGCCTTCATGGGCAGATTGGCCTGCCTCTGTGACCCACATATTAAGGGCAGCATTGCAGTGAGGAACAATGAGGTCATGCAATGGAAGGAGGACAACTGTGCAAAGGTATGCAGTGTGCAGGAGAGCGACTGAGGTGGCCAGGGGGGACTGGGGATGGAAGAGGAGGAGGGAGATGAGGAGGAGCAGCGATGGTACCTGCAGGCTAGGACATCAGAACCTGAGAGCCCAAGAATCTCCCCCAGTACTGGACCTCGGTGGTGAGCTGGGAGGTGTGCAGTGCCACTGGGGAGGAGAGGCGGACCTTGTCAGAAGACTCAGCAGAGGTCGTGGTGCACAACTACCTTACAGAGTCCCCTCAGCCCCCAAAGGTTGATCCACTTGAGTATTGGGCACAAAAAAGTGCCCTCTGGTCCGAATTGTCCAGTGTGGCCATGGCCCCCCTGTCCTGCCCCACGACCAGTGTCCAGAGTGAGTGGGTGTTCTCTCACCTCGGCGACATCATCAGCCCCCACCACTCAAGCCTGGACCCAGTCAAGGTGGGCCAGTTGTCCTTCATCAAGGTCAACCTCCCTCTGCTGGGCTACCCCTCTATGGAACTTGGGAAGTAGATCCTTGCACCCCTAGCAGCCAGTGTACCTCAGAAGAGCTTGTCTACCACAAAGCATCCTGTCCACCTCCAGCAACCAGTCCACCTCAGGGCAGCCTGTCCAGCTCAGACATACAGTAACCTGACCTCCTCAGGGCAGCAGCCTGTCTGTTCAGACCTCCAGCAACCTTTCCTTGTTGGTGCAGTCTGTTCATTCAGATTTCCAGCAACCTGTTCTCCACAGCGCAGCCTGTCCAGCTTACACCTCCAACAACCAGACCTCCTCAGGGCAGCCTGTCTGTTCAGACATCCAGAAACCCCTGGATTCCATCTCCACAATACTGTGGCAGGCTTTGGACCCTAGGATTCCCCCCCCCCCCAAAGCCAATCCACACACAACTTGAAGGGCAGGTGGAGGGGGAATTCCAGGGAGGTCCACTGTAAATTGGATGCTTTCAGCTTGCTGTGGGGGTGTTTGAGACACTCCTCCCCCCCCCAAGCCAATCTGCACATAACCTGAAGGGCAGGTGGAGGGGCATCCCAGGGAAGCCCTGTGCAAGTTGGGTGACTCCAGCTTGCACGGGGGCAGTTCGACATGCTCCTAGGAGAGCACGTTCTTGGGGGCATCTGCTTGGGGGGGGGGCTGTAACACAACCCCCCTAAATCCAATTCTCACCAAACTTAGAGAGTAGGTAGAGGAGAGTCAGCTAAAGACATGTTTGGTGACACTAGCCCAAACCAAATGAACCACAAACTGGTTCGGGAAATGGAAAAGTTCATGTAAGTTCATGGTTTGTGCAATCAACTGAACCATGAACCAACATGAGCCACCATTTCCCCAGTTCATGTCCATCCCTAACAGCCAGTAATGTGTTATTACTGTGTGTTATTAATGTGTTATTACTATACATTATTGCATTAGAGTGTCACACTGTAAGCAAGTAGACCCAGGTTCAAATGTCACTGTGCCATGAAATCTCACTGGTTGGCCTTGGGTCTTTTGCTTTCTCTTAGCCTAACCTACCATTCTTAGCCTAACCTACCTTGCTGTGAGAACAAAATAGGGAGAGATCCTTGTACAGCACCCTGATCGCCTTAGAAATTGGGTGGAATAAAAACTCAGTAGATATATAAAATGGTGCATCAACAAGGTGACTGATTAGAATATTAGCAGACAACTAATCGTGTTGAAATCTATACAGGAGCTGCTATACAGCTATGCATTACTTCATTATTATTACTCCTTCATTTACTTTCTCCCCACTGGAGACCCACAGCAGCTGCCTTCCACCATTCTTCTCTTCTCTATTTTATTCTCACAGCAACCCTATGAGGTAGGCTAGACTGAAGATACGAGACTTGGGCAAGGTCACCCAGCAAGCTTCCATGGCAGGGCAGGGATTCAAACCAGAGTCTCCCAGATCCTAGTTCAGCACTCTGACCACTACACAACACCAGCTGTCCCATAATACATTGTGACAAACAGGAAAATGGAATTAACAGTGATTTTCACAGCTGTCTTGGCTATTGCTTGGAACCCAGCAGATGGAAATTTATTCATACTAAGAGAACAAAGTTTCCTTCCAGCGTACAATTAAGAGAGTGCTGCCTTCAAATAGTGTACCACTGGCACCCAACACTGGATAGATTATCTAAATGTCCTCTCTGGTTTTGTACCTTCCCAAAAGCAAATCATGTTCACATATAGTGGTTATGCCCAGGGCTCAAGTTTATTGGAAAACAGTACAAAAGACAATTTTTGAGATATGGGATCGGTCCTTAATTTGAAACCTGCAATTTATCTCCTACATTGTGTCAATGCAATAATTATTGATCTTGGTATCGCTATATGCTCTGACTTCTCTGAGGATGGTATTTGCACGTTACCGGAAACAACTGACAGTGCCTGGCAAGTTAGAATGGTTTGTGAAAATGTGGGAGTTGTTATCAATAGTTAAACTCACAGCAATTCAAAATTCTAAGAATATTTTTGATGACAAAACCCTGCAACAGTTAGCTGCATTAAAAAAAACCCTCAAGCTGTTAGAAATGAATCGATAAGAAAAGGAATAGTTATAACTATGTGCAATCTCTTCCTTTGTTTTTAATTTGTGAACTGGAGATGTTGTTTGCTGTATATACTGGTTCTGACTATGTATTACTGCATTTTAATAATATTTTTTTAAAAATCTCACACCTGTCATCAGATAGTACCTGCCTGCCTGGGGAGAAACTATGTCTATTACCTGCTCTGCCTCTCTCCCCCATACACCCTGTGGATTAGTTTGGTGATGGAAAGTATTTTTATTTAGTAGCTTGTATTTCACTTTTTTGCAGAATTTATGGTTTCTGTGTCACTCCTTACTGATATTGTAAGCTGTTTTGAATCCACATTGAGTAGAGAAAAGAGGGTTAAAAGGTGCCTATATAAATAATATGCCATTGACCAGCCAAGCACAGCATAAGAACGTAAGAACATAAGAGAAGCCAATGTTGGATCAGGCCAATGGCCCATCTAGCCCAAACACAGTGGCCAAAAATACTAGGTGCCATCAGGAGGTCCAGCAGTGGGGCCAGGACATTAGAAGCCCTCCCACTGTTGTCCCCCCAAGCACCAAGAATACAGAGCATCGCTTGCCCCAGACCGAGAGTTCCTATCTATAACTTGCGGCTAATAGCCACTGATGGACCTCTGCTCCATATGCTTATCTAATTCCCTCTTGAAGCTGTCCATGCTTGTAGCCACCACCACCTCCTGTGGCAGTGAATTCCACGTGTTAATCACTCTTTGGGTGAAGAAGTACTTTTAAAAATCTGGTCTAACCCGACTGCTCAGCAATTTCATTGAGTACCCACAAGTTCCTGTACTGTGAGAAAGAGAGGAAAGAACTTCTTTCTCAACCTGCTCTATCCCATGCATAATCTTATAACCCTCGATCATGTCACCCCTCACCCATCATTTCTCCAAGCTAAAGAGCCCCAACCGCTTTAACCTTTCTTCATAGGGAAAGTGTTCCAACCCTTTTATCATTCTAGTTGCCCTTTTCTGCACTTTTTCCAGTGCTATAATATCCTTTCTGAGTTGTGGTGACCAGAACTGTACACAGTACTCCAAATGAGGATGTACCATCGATCTATACACGGGCATTATGATACTGGCTGATTTGTTTTTTGTTTTCAATTCCCTGCCTAATAATCCCCAGCATAGCATTGGCCTTTTTTTATTGCAGACCCCAAGATCTCTTTCTTGGTCAATCTCTCTCCCTTCCTAATAATCCCCAGCATAGCGTTGGCCTTTTTTTAAAATTGCAGCTGCACTCTGTAGAGCAAAGAGATGCAGAAGATCTCTCTGAGGTAGAGGCAACCAGCAGACATGACCCTAACCCACAGCCAGCGATAGAGGTGCTGCAGGAGGAGGCAGTCTCTGAGGGGCCAGAGGTAGATCCTCTGCCTGCCTAGAAGCACACTAGCCCCTCAGTCTCCCAGTCCTGGACTTGCAACAGAAAGCCAGCTGCTGGTCAGTTCACCCCCCCCCC
>NW_015169173.1:2423271-2479370 GCF_001447785.1 Gekko japonicus
GGAATGCCACTGGAGGAAGTTTAGGAGAGACCTTCAAGACAGAAGGCACAGTGCCTGCCTAGCAGCACAACACCAGCCCAGCGCCTACAGTGAGTGCTTGCAGGAGCAAGACTGAGGCAGCTGGCATATGCACGATGCAACACAGGCTGTTGAGCAGCATGGTGCTTAAAAGCTACAGAGAAGGGAGTGGCTGTGTGGAAGCAACTTGTCGGTAAGTTTACTGACCTTGCTGCCTGTGCTTGGGATTGACTGTCTCTGACACTGGCCTGTACATTTATATCCTTGTTCTTGGATTTCCCTTTAGACTTGAAGCTGAATGTTGCCTACCCTGTCCTTGAACCTTGGAACTGTATTTTTTTATATATATATTTTTATTAATTTTCCCAAACACCCACACCGAACAAAACATAACAACTCATACTAATCGATAATAATACAGATGAGCATACAGCCTTATGTATTCCTCATAGAGTTCCTCTTAGCCATTGTGTTTAACATTCCATTCTAAAAGTCTTTTCCATCTTTTATTAGCTATTTCTTCATCTTTCCCGTTTAGCATATTTGACAATTTATCCATTTCGGCAACTTCAAACCATTTTTGCAAAACTTCTGTCTTGTCAGGGGTCTTCTCAGTTTTCCAATACTTGGCATAACATATTCTAGCAGCTGTAATACAATGCAACAACAAATTTTTCCTTTCTTTCCCACCTATTTCTGATATAATATTTAACAAAAAAATTTCTGGTTGTAATCGTACTTCTATTTCCATAACTTCTGCTAACATATTTTTAACCTTCTCCCAGTAGTCTTTAGCTTTGGCACACGTCCACCACATATGAAAGTATGTGCCTATGTTCTGATGACATTTCCAACATATATTCGTCGCTGTTTTAGAGAATTTTGACACCTGACCCTGGAACTGATTTACAAACTCCAATGCCTAGAAATTGCCTCTGTGTGACTGCTGTGCTCCAGGACATAATAGTTGAAATCAGTTGCCTAAACAGACCAAGAATAGTTGCATTTATTTTTGGTGGGGTCTGTGTGCCATACGTTTTTATATATGCATGGTGACATCTGAAGGCCAGTACCCAACAGATGTGCAGCATGGTACTTTTAATGAGAAGAATCAGTGTTCTGTGAACTGCAGGGGAAAAAGTTGGTTTGCTTTTGGCCTGGAGACTCATTTGCTAACACAGGAAATATTGGAAAATGAACTTTTCACTGAGTTATGAGAAAGAATTCAAGACCCTAGGGTGGAGATATAACCTACCGGAAGGAAATGAGGGAAGGACATAAATTGAGAAGGCAAGGAATCCTAATGTAAATGAAATGTACTGAGCAAGAGGCAGCGATTTCAGCTCATACATTTATTTAAGGTTCAGAACAAGACAAGGAGCCCGGCTCGCAGGTCGGCTTGTATTTGCGAGATACCCACACCCATGACACACACACACCACCGTCATAGGGTATTTACAGTGGCCGAGAGATCCATAGGTCCCGGCTAGGACCCCAGCCCTCCAACTGGCGCTGGCTAGGATCCCCTTGGACCATTATCTCCTGGAGCGAAGCTCGGAGGCTTTGCATCACCACGTGGCGAAAAACACCCACAGATATAGTCCTTTAGGTAAGTGGGTGTTTTTCATTCTTGAGTGGAGCGGCGACGTTCAGGAGTAGCGACCGGGACTGCCACGGCTGCCTGTGGCTGAACGCTGGCTGGTGCTGGCTGAGGGGTGTCTGGCCTCGGTGCCTCACTCAGAGCAGACTCATTCTCAGCGGAAGGCAGGCAGGGCTCACCATCAGGTGCTGTTGGTGTGTTGGTACGTTGGGGATCCTCAGCCATCGCGGAGGCGTCAGGGTCCTTATAGTCCTCTGGTTCCAGCGGCAGGACCCGTCGGCGCAACTGGTCGATGTGGCATTGCAATAGCTGACCATCCTTGCCAGAGACCTCATAGGATCGTGGGTCCGTAACTCTCACGAACTGGGCCAGAATCCACGGTGGCCCCCGTGCGTAGTTCCTCGCATACACGGGATCCTCCGGGAAGAACCCTCTTGCCGCTTCCAGTGACTCTTTGTTGGGTTCCTGTTTGGGGGCCCGATCGGGATGAAGGTGATCCAGCCTAGTTGTCAGGCGTCATCCCAGGAGCAGTTCAGCAGAGCTCAGCAGGGCTGTGCCCGGTGGTTGAGTGTGGGGTGGGGTGGTGTCCAAAGAGGAACGTGGCCATCTTGAAATCCCAGTTTTTGGTTTCCAGCTGCTGTAGCACTTCCTTGGTTGTACGGACCATCCTCTCGGCCTGTCCATTTGTTGCGGGTTGGAATGGGGCCGACCTGACGTGGCTAATTCCATAGTACACCGTAAATTCCTAGAATTTGGTGGAGGTGAAGGCCGACCCGTTGTCAGTGACCAGGGTGTCAGGGATGCCCTGGGCACAGAAGATTTTCCACATGGCCCGAATGGCTGCCTTTGAGGATGTGGAGGGCACTGGCACAACCTCCAGCCATTTGCTGTAAGTGTCTACTAATATAAAAAACAGCTGACGTTGAAAAGGCCGCGCGAAATCTAAATGTAACCGGAACCAGGGACAGTGCGACGCTTCCCAGGCGCAGGCAGGAGGCTGTGGAGGTTTGGGGTGGGACTCTTGCTGGGCCCCAGCCACCATACATAGCTGAGGGCGAGCACTTTCATCCGGACCACCCCGGGATGTTTCTCGTGGAGCGCCGTGAGGACTCTTTCTTGTAGAGGGGCTGGAATCACCACTCTGCTTCCCCACATCATGCAGCCTTCCTTGTACGCTGACAGTTCATCCCTCCAGGAGGAAAAAGGCACGAACATGGGGCCATCACTGGCTGCAGCCCCCCCCTTACCACCCAGTTCAGGACCCGGCAGAGGATGTGATCTTTGGCAGAGAGGCAGGCCACCTCCGTGATGTGGGCCGGCCGGTTGGGAAGATACTCCAGCAGCGCGACCTGATGCACCGGAGCTGGGTCGGGGTCCAAGGAGGGCAGCGGGAGACAGCTGAGAGCATCTGCGTGCCCCATGGCTTTCCCGGGCTGATGGGCAATCAAGTAAGAATAACCTGTCAAGAAAATAGACCACTGGAGCACCCGGGGGGGGAATAATCTGTGGCGTTTGGCGGTAAGGGCCCAGCAGGGGTTTGTGGTCTGTCAGGACCGTGAAGGGCCAGCCATAGAGGTAATGGTGGAACTTTTTTACCCCCGCTACTATCGCCAGTGCCTCCTTGTTGATCTGCGCATAGTTGTACTCCGCAGCTGACAAGGTCCTGGAATAGTAAGTGACGGGGACTTCCCAACTGTTGGCCAGGCGATGGCCCAGCAGGGCCCCGACACCATAAGGTGAAGCATCGCAGTCTTGACTGGCAAAGCCTCGTTGAAATGGGACAGCACAGCGTTCAAAGTTAAAAGGTCCCTGACCACCCGGAAAGCAGCGGCGTGAGGGGAGCCCCAGACCCACGGAGCATTCCTGTCCAGCAGGTTGTGAAGGGGCTCTGCCATGGCAGCTTTGAGTGGAAGAAAAGAATGATAAAAATTTAACAGGCCAAGGAAGGCCTGCAATTCTGACTTTGATGTGGGTGGTGGAGCCTCGGTGATTGCCTTGACCTTATCGTCCGTGGGGTGGATGCCTTGTGCGTCCACCATTAATCCCAAAAACTCAACCTTGGCCACCCCAGCAGGCATTTCTCATGCTTGACCTTCAGCCCTGAAGAGTCGAACCGCCGGAGTACCTCTTGTAGCCGATCAGTGAAGGTCGAAGCATCCAGAGCTGCAATGAGCACGTAATCTAGAAATGGCTGAATCTGGAAGTGCTATTGCTTTAAATGTGATTGTTCTTCCTACCATTGATGGGATCCAGCTTTCACTGAAAGACTTGGAAGTAGGAATAGGCATGAAGTGAAAGTCATCACGACTCACACTGTTTCGTGCATTGTGAACAGATGCTTCAGGCAATTGCTCCGTTGATGAAGTGATTCATGACTCACTACATTTGGCTTCGGTGACTCATGGTGCTTCATTGGGCCAGACAGCCTGGCACCGATCAATCATCTCCCCAGGCAACAGGGAGAAGCTTACCTCTGGGTCGGGCCACCCAACCAGAAGTGAGCTCTGAAGGCATTTAAATGCCTTTGGAGCCCACCTCCAGGTCAGGCCAGCCTGACTGAGTTCTGAGAGTAAAGGCCTTTACAGGAAGCAGGAAGTGGGCTCCAAAGGCCTATAAAAGCCTTCAGAGCTTATTCTGGGAGCTCAGTCGGGCTCGCTCAACACGGAGGTGAGCTTGGAAGGCATTTAAATGCCTTCCAAGCCCAAGTCCAGGTTGTACCACAGCCATGTCCTCATTTAAATGCCTTTGGAGTTCACTTCCAGGTGGGGCTCTGGCCCCATGAACTTTCCGAAGCACAAAGCAGTTCTTGAAATGGAAAAGATAGTGGAAGTTCATAGTTTGTGAAAGCCCCAAACCAGGAACCTCCATTTTTTCCAGTTTGTGCCCACCCCTACTTGTAAGGGTTTGAGAAACAGGGGTTTATGACAGAGAAAGATGTTTTTCTCCCTGCTATATCTAATTAGGAAGCTGTATCCCTAATCTGGTTATGCTGATCCATGTTTCAGTAGCATCAGGCCTGGATTACTGTAACATGGCCTATATGGGGCTGCCACTGATCCAGAAACTGCAGCTGGTACAGAACAAGACAGCCCATTGTATATCTGGGGTAGCTTTTGGGACGATGTCACTCCTACTCTGAGGTCTCCACTGGCTGCCAGTTTCCAAGTTATTCAAGATGTAGGTTCTCACTCTAAAGCCCTTCGTGACCTGGAACCCAGATAATTGAAGGATCACCTCTCCCGGCAGGTTCCCATTTGGCAGCTTTGTTCTTCCTAGTGAGGTCTACTGTCAGTGGCTCCAGCATTTCCAGTGACTACCCCATGCTTCTTGAACAGCCTCCCAGAAGAGGTCAGAGAGGCCTCTAATCTCCTAGTTTTTTGGGAAGGCTGCCAAACAGAGTTATTCTGGAGAATTCTGGATGCTGCCTGAGCTTGGGCAAAGGAGAAACAACCTGGTGGTGAGGCCTAAGGTGTATTACTATTGGTTTTAAATGTTTTAATATCTGTTGTTTTCAGGGGTCTTTTCGTAGAAAAAAAGCTGCAGGAGCTTATTAGCATATAGTATGCTAATGAGCTACTAGACTATTAGCATATGCCACGCTCCCTGACATCACCGGCAGTGATGTCAGAAGGGGAAGCAAAAGGGGGGGAGGCATCTTCAAAAGCCTCCCCTCCCCTTCCACAGCTGGCCTGCGGGGGGGGGGAGCTAAGAGAGAAGGGGTTTAAAGTTTAAACCCCTTCTCACTAGAGTTGGGCCACAGAAGGAGGAAAGAGAGAAGGAAAGAGAGAGAGTAGAGAGAAGGAAAGAAGGAAGGAAAGAGGGAAAGAAAGAGAAGGAAAGAAGGAAGAAAAGAAGGAAGGAAAGAGGGAATAAAAAGAGAGAAGGAAAGAGGGAAAGAAAGAGAAGGAAAGAAGGACGGAAAGAGAGATAGAGAAGGGAAGGAGGAGGGAGAGGAGGTAAAGAGAGGAAGGAAGGACGGAAGGAAGGAAGGAAGGAAGGAAGGAAGAGAAGGGGAAGAGAGAGAAAAAAGGAGGGAAAGAAAAGGAAAGGAGGAAAAGATGGCAAAGAGATGAAGGGAGGGAGGGAGGCTCTCCCACCACTCCCCATCAAACCCCCGCCACTCCCACCCCCACGGATCCCTTACTTACCGCTTTGGCGGGGGGCGGGGATGCCAGCGGTGGGGCTCTCTGGCCTCCCCCGAGCTGCAGCACTTCTGTGTGGGCCCGGGGGAGCTGGCAGCGGGGCTCTCTGAGCCTTCCCCGAGCTGCAGCACTTTAGGCACAGGGAGCTGGGGGCGGGGCTAGCCGCCACCACCATTTGTACGGGCTCCTGGGCTGCCAGAGCGGTGCTCCGGCGCTCTCCGGCCCCAAAAGACCCCTGGTTGTTTTTATGTTTGTTTTACCAAGTTGTTATTACCTGCCTTTTGGTGCTCAGGGGAAAAGCATATGATTTTTTAAAAAATAAAATAAATCTAGTGTGGATCTTGATTTTTCTCCCATTTGTCCCCCCACTTAGGCTATATTTTTGAAATTCGGGATTTGCAAAGATTGGGTTGGATCCAACCAACTTTTTTGCTTGGTCTCACCCAATTTTGTTCCTTACTACAGCCCCTGTCCCACGTGTCATCTTTACATTCAGGTCCCATGATCGCCAGCAGAGCCTTTGTGCATACTAATAGAGGGTCTGTCCTTTCTTTTTCACCAGCAGAAAAGTTGACTGGATTCAACTCGTTGTTATGAAGTGGCATTTTCCTCACTGTACAGACACCTACTCAACTTTCCCCTTGACCCTCGATACTCTGCTTTCATGGATCACTCTCTAATGAACACTTAAAATCCCAAACTACAGGGACAAATTCCTTTATGCTGCATTCTTACCATCTTATAAAGTTTTATTTCATTTTATGGAAGACTAAAAATAAGCCAATTTAAGGCCTTTTTTTGCAGTCTGCAATATTTTTTCACTTACAATTTATATATGTTACTAAACACACTTTGCAAGAGGCATTTTCAGAGGTTATATAACCTAATTCCTCTACCTGTAAACTATTGCATTATACACAACTACTTAGCACCAAAGTAAATGAAATGTAAGGTGTTCCATCCTGCTGATACTATATAAAAAAGCACAGACCTGGCAATATATCTTATAGATTGTGCAAATGCTCCTTCAGAAAGAGATGTAAATGGAAGGAAAATTTCCTTTCCCCTAATATTTCATTCTGTTGTTATTAATTCCAAGACATTATTGCTGTATTGGAAAAAACCAGAGAATACTATGTAATCGAGGTCATATTTTCTACTAATTTAATTGTATGCCTTGGCTTTTCTTTCTTGTTACTTACACAGTAAGATAAATTGTAACAATGCTTGAACAAGGACTTAATCCTAAATATACTTTCAGTAAGCAACAGTGCCCACAGTATTTACACAAATAATACAAATATAAAATGCTTAAACCGGATGCTAAGTTAAACATGAAATACGAAGCCACGTTAACAAATCCCAAACAATCAAAGATTTGTTGGTGATCCATCTATACTGTGTCTTTTTATTAAAAAATCCCTGGAGGGATATTTTTTATTATTTTTATAAGACTACAAAACTACAAAGAAATATAAGGAAAGGGGATTACATCTAAGAATAAAGGATAGATAACCACACTACACTAAAAACCCAAGAGGAGGAGATCATATCCGTGTTAATCTGTTATTAATAAACGTGTTAGTACAACAATGTACTTGTAGAGTTCTTGTTTGTCTCGGCTTCAAAGTTAGTATGTTAGTTGTTGTGAGAGAGCTTTCTGAGCATCTTCTTGTTATTTGCTTCAAAAGGCAATTTTCAGAGTCCTTCTGCCTTTACTTTGGTTTTCTATCTCTGAAATCATATGTAACTTTCATTGCGCCTACTCCCATTTCTACAGCAGAGTCCTCATCCGTTCCAGAGGTAGCAGAGTCACTTGATTTCGATTCTTCATCTTTGGATTCTTCCTCCAATCCCAACTGACGTCTCAAAAATTCTTTGGCTTTAAAAACGGAGTCAATTTTTTCTCTTTTGTCGTTGATTTTAAAGATGACACCCTCTGGGATCGCCCACCTGTATGAAATTCCATTGGTTTGAAGAAATGAAATTAAGTCCTTGTAGCTTTTCCTCTTTTGACGAATTTCAAATGGAATGTCTTTTAAAGTTTTAATGTTTATATTCCCCATTTTCAGTGGAGTTGCTGAAGTCACTTTTAAAATAGCATCTCTGAGATGAGAATCTTCATGAGAATCTGACCACAATTTCTCCAGGCAGGCTATTTTTTTAATATAGTTGGAGTATGCCCTATAAGCAGTCTCCATCTCTTTTACTACTTCATCCGCTGTTGAGCCTATTGCTCCACCTTCTTTGCCATTTCAGCCAGTTGGAGCTGCTGGGATGCGAAGTTTTGATTCGGCGAAGTCAGTTGCTGGTTAATACCATCGAGTTGCTCCATCACCGGCTTGAGCATATCCGCTAACATTTTCATGACGTCTGCTCCCTCTTCCGGTTTTGGGCTCTGACTACCCGCCGGTTCAGCGTTAAACTTCCTTTGCGAGGCCGCCAATTTATACAATTGTTTACAGTTTCAAACCGCTTCTCACGGACTTGAAAAATTGTCACCTTGATGTCAGCGCTCAAGTAAGTCTCTCAAAACAAAATCACTGCTTATTTCCCCCCCTGCCCCCTTCGTTACGCTTATCTGTCTGTTCGCATAAGAGGCGTCCCTCTTTGCACTCCGCTTTTCCCACGGGGTGGTGGTGGTTCACTTTTAAAATATTCTGTTTATTTTGAACTCACGTTCATTGTCGGTCATTTCTCTGACCTCGCTCACAGTAATCAATATTCCGCTCGATCTCCAGCACTTGTCCCAGTCAAATCAGCTTGTGCCCGAGGGCCACACAGCGGCAGGACCGTCAGGGCAGAGGGGAGCCTCAATTCTCTGGCATTTAGCCATCGAAGAGGCTGTCCCTCAAAAGCCCTATGGCCTGGAGCCTATCACAAAGGCTCCGTGGGGGTGCTACTTGAGGTAGCACCCCTCCATACCACTGGTGTGCAAGTTGCTCCCCCGAGTTCTGGGGAGAACAACCGCCATCACTGATCCACAGAACGGAAGTCTATACTGTGTCTTTTCAATCTCAAAAAACAAGGATCGAGAAGACATGGGCGAAATTGGGGGGAGCAGCTAGTCAAAATGTGACTGCACAGCGAATAGTGTGAAATTGACCAATGCAAGCAGGGGAAACAGAAGAGCAAGCTCCTTGTGAGGAATCGGTCACAGTTTTAAGGACAGCACTATCCAGAGCAAACTAAAGGTTTGGGGTTGCAGAGAAATAATGGACTGTAGCCAACCTTCCATGCACAGAACATGGATTTTCTCTACTTACTATCCCTGCAGTCACTTCCAGCTCCCAGAAAAACCATTCTTTCATAGGATTCACACAGAGAGACAACTGTATAAATGGAAGGGGAGATGGAGTGAGGATGAACAGGGAGAGAAATCACTCATCCTCTCTCTTCTGCAAGTGCAACTCCATTGAAAGAAAGGGACAATTTCATCCCCTTGTGTTCCTCACTTTAGCCCCTTGACCCATGTGATTATTTTATCACAAAGGTCCTGTGACCCCAGATAATGATCTTTCAGGGACTGCTGGGGGTTTCAGGAATGGAGAGAACTGCAGGAACACTGTGTGTCTTCTGTACATGGATGTCTGGATACAAGCTAGTGATGGATACTAGAACCAAATGTCACAGGGGGACAGCAACCTTCTTTTCAGATGGACTCAATGACTTTAAGCCACTGATTTACAATCTTGGATCTGAAAATGAAGTCAAAGCTTTTGTTGGTAGTTTATCATTTCATGTTGCATAGAACTCACTGTTTTGGGGGACATTGTTACATGCTTTGAAGTTAACGTTTTATGTATTTATCACTAAAAACAAGATGTATGCTGCAAGCCACTGTTTTTGAATTGTGGAAAATTATAAATTAAATAAATGAGACTGAAAAGCTTAGTGACCACAAGAAGCAGTAAGTCTGGATGATGACAAAACCCTACTAGGCCAGATTTCACAACCAAAGCTTGCTTCTCCCCCAACCCTACATCAGATTGTTCTCTGGGCTGTAACACAGGGCTCAACAGGGATGATGTTGACTTTGTTACATGTTAAGCCTTCACTTCAGTGTGCATTTTAGCTTGGCTTGTAAAGGGCTTAGGGATTCTGAACTGGGGAATTTCATTTATGAATATGCATAGACACATAACCAATCCCAAAATGTGGTGCCCTTTCCTTGATCTCTTCTGGCTAATGGTTTTGATGGGTATTGCTGCCCTCTAATGGTATTTGTCATCCACACTAATTAAGCTGTAGTAAGTACCAGCCCTTACTGTCTTTAAAATGTTACTTCAACGAGAAGCATACACAGAAAGGAAAAAAAATGCCCCTCAAAGAATAAATATGACATGCTGACAAAGAGTATTCACCAATAACTAGTGTTAAACGATTTTTCCTGTGCCTTAATGGATTTAATCATTTATTTAATTTTAAAAATTCTATGCTGCCTTCACTCAGTTGAGGGTCCCCAAGGTGATCTTTTTTAGTAAGTTAGCCGTTTTATCTCTCAGACTATGAATGATTAGGAAGAAATGCAGATATAGATTCTCAGTTTAATTCAGCAATGCTATCCTTATTGTGGAATATGACGAGTCTACAAGTAAAGCCATAAGCTATGCACATGGCCTCATGTACACTACAACTCACCAAGGGTTGCTCTAAATGCCTGTTTTCACTACCAAATTTTAATCCTGAAACACATGAAAAAATTGCCTTTTACTAAATGTTAAAGGGTAGCACTGAAACATCTTGTTCTAAAAACAAACAACAAAATTGCAAAAAGAGAGGGAAAGGCAGAGGAAATTCAGTTGAGGAGTTCAATTTGCCACTATGTGCTCATGCAAAATCTGATGATATTTATTCCCAATAACTTCTGGGTCAGATGTTTGGAAAATATTCCATATTAACTGGCTTGAGCTACCCAGGGACGCAAAAGGATTATAGTCTGTTTAGGAAGTTTGGCTGGGTCAGGACTTAGCTGCCGGTGCCAGAGAACGAACCAGGGGGCCGGGCAGCCAACACCATCCCTCAACCGCTGCTTTTGGCTCTGGGTGGGGACAGCTCAATGGTAGGGATGGCGCCTGGCCTCATGGGGACCCGCAGAACTGCTCCTGCAGCAGGCAGTGGATGAAGGGGCAATTTACAATACATTTTTTACAAAAATCTGGAGCAACTCTTAGCAAGGTCAGGAAACCAATGTCCCATAAGAGATACATTCCCATAAGCCACTTACAAAACAGAATCTGAATGTCAGAAGTTCCCCAGTGTCATTTCTGTACTTACACTGGACATATGCAAAGCTACACAGTATCACATTGCTTGTTCCTAGAAAGCCAGGGAGGCAACAAGAAGTGGAAGCGGGTAATGATCTACTCCACAAACTCTGTTCCACTCAATCCTGTCACATGTAGTGGTCTAGAATATGTCCTGGCACAGTAAATATATATAAGTAAAGTAAAGGTTCCCTTGCTCGAAAGCCAGTCAAATCCGACTCGAGGGTTGCGGTGCTCATCTCCGTTTCAAAGCCGAAGAGCCAGCACTATCCGAAGACATTTCCGTGGTCATGTGGCCGGCATGACTAAACACCAAGGCGGACGGAACGCTGTTACCTTCCCACTGAAGTGGTACCTATTTATCTACTTGCAATTTCTTGCTTTCGAACTGCTAGGTTGGCAGGAGCTGGAACTAGAGATGGGAGCTCACTCCGTCATGTGGCACTCGGGTCTTGAACTGGTGAACTACCGACCTTCCACAGCCTGCAGTTCAGCGTCTTAACCACTTGAGCCACTGCAGCTCAATATACATATACTGGTATAGAAAATGGACACAAAAGATCAAATATTCTGAATCTATATAGAAAGGTAGGAAGTAATAACTAAAATCAGCATATATTCTACTGCCATCACAATCCTACAGGAAGCCCAGCTACAGTGTAACATACAACATAAACTGCACTGACAAATCTAGACTCTTCATTTAAAACGGAAACAAACAGCAATCCTATTTAGCAGCACAAAGGGATAAAGGACAGATAGTAATCCTTGTGCTCCTCACATGAACTCCAAAAAGCATTTGAGTGAGACATTTAAAGCTTAAAGTTGTCCATCAAACACAAAAAACAAGTTCCTCAAATCCTTGTGCCATAAATTACTCATCCATCTGGAAAGCTAAATCTGTTTTGTGTATTTACAAAGATCTACATGTCACCACACAGAGAAACAACTAGGTTAGTTGCAGGTGGAAAAGAGTTAAATGCTTGAATCATTTTGCGCACATAGCAAAGTAGGATTTACAAAAAGCACTTACAGCTCTCAATTTCCAGGGTGCAGTTTTGTTCATCTAGGGGGTATCTTCGTAGATCCATCATACAGGCAGCTGTTGTTGTAATTCTAAAAAAGAAGCAAATACAAAGAACATTCTTAAAGCTTTTGCTCAAATCTGTTTGAAGATAGATGGGCTATAAGATGAGTGACTTCATTCTATGTGTTGTTACTCAAATATTAAATAGGCAAACATGCTTGCAAGAACTATGCACTATTGTCTGTCTGATTTTTAAAAGTTGAAAGCGCATTCCATCAGGTCATGAGAGATGAGAATTTTCTTTAATTTTGATTGCATATTCTCCAGACAGTAAAGAGATGTTAGCAAGAGGAAAGCAAAAGTAAGGGTCCAAGGATATGTCCTGAAGAGACCAATGGCCTAAAAAGAATCCACCACCAACTGTGAGGGCTCTATAAAAGAGTGGTATGTCTTAAGGGGAACACAAGAATGAAGAAGTCCATGCTAGAACCTTTTACCAACAGCTCTTGAACACATATTAACAGCTCACCAGAATGCAAATGAGATAGTTACCACTCCTTATAGGCTAATTATTCCAATACACAAATGGAACATATACATAGCAGAGGAAAAGAAAAGAAATTGAGAAGCTTGTATTAAAGGGAAGAGATTTTTAAATGTGAAGCAAAGTAAGTTTAGAGATCATTCACAACAGTTATAACTGATGATATTTATCCCCAAGAATAAATAAATTTAGTGTGGTTTAGTGGTTAGAGTGTCAGATCAGGCACTGGGAGACACAGGTTCAAATCCCCACTCACCCAGAGGCTTACTGGCTGTGCAATTCCATACAGGATTACCCCAGTCTAAACCATTTAAATCCAGCACTGCCGAGAGCCACCATGGGCCCACGGACAAAGATTCTGTTTGCCCCTCCATATGACCCTGATCCAACCCAAATATTGTAACAAAACAAATCACTTGGTTGGCTGTTAGTATGAATCTACAAAGGGATTCAGATGTCCATCTGTCTGTCCATATGTGGCAGGCATAACCCATCAAAAAATAAAACTAGGAAAGTCAAACTTGGGCCACCAGTAAAGGTAGGTAAACCAACAAAACAAGAAATCCTAATGCATCTGACTATAGTGCCCTAGTCTTCCCTAAGTACTTAGTCTCAGACTGACTCACCCCTTTTGGATGAGGAATCCCTCCTTCTGCAGCAGCCTCGCCAGCAGGCCAAACAATCTGGAACCCCCTTATTTGTTGATGTATGTTTTGGTTGAGACATTGTCCGTCCAGACCAAGATTTGTTGTTGTATTATTTGAGTTTTTAAGTGAAGTAGTGCCAGATGAATCGTTTGGAGTTCCACCAAGTTGACAGGGAGATAGGGTTTGCTTTTGGACCACCTGTCTTGGACTGGAACAACATCCAGGGTTGCTCCCCGTCCAGACAGACTGGTGTCTGTGAATATTTGTCTCACCAATGGAATGTGATACCTCTTTCCTCGATGGAGTTTGGTCATGTTGGTCTACCATACTAGGCTGGATTTGATTGGAGCTGAAACTTGTATGACAATATCCTCCTTCTCCATTATCTGGACCTGAAAGGGTCTGGAGAGGCCTGGAGTGTGGATGACTTTGGTGTTGGAAATTAACAATCCCATCAACTTTACAAGTGTCATTAGTGAGAAGGACCTGGCTTTGATCATTGTTTCTGACATTTGTTTGGTCTTGTGATCTTTCCCTGTTGGTAGAATTAGGCAATTGGACCTGGTGTCTGTAATCACTCCTAAGTACTCTAGTCTCTGAGATGGTTGTAGAGAGCTCTTTTGAAAGTTGATAAGAAAACGGTGGTCATGAAGACAATGCATGGTTGTTTGGGTGTCCTGGATTGACTTGGCCTTGGAGCTTGACCTGATTAGTAGGTCATCAAATTAAGGGTAAATGTGGATACTTCTTTCCCATAAGTGAACAACCGGGTTTATCAGTAACTTTGAAAACACTCAGGGCAGTGGAGAGTCTGGATGGGAGGGCCAAAACTAGAGATGGAGATGGTCCACACAAAATCTCAGGAACCTCTTGTGTGCAGGGAGTATGGGGATGTGAAGGTAGGCCTCCGTGAGGTCTACTGACATTAGAAATTCCCTCAGCTTCAGGGCTTCTGAGACCGATCTCAGGGTTTCCATGAGGAAATGTCTTAGTTTGATGAACTTATTCAGGAACATGAGGTCTAATATCACCCTCCAGTCCCAGTTTTTCTTGGACACTGTGAAAAAATGAAATGTGCTTCCTGTCCCTTCTCTGCCTCAGGGACTAGTTTCACTGCTTGTATTTCCAGGAGCTGTTGGATGGCCTTGCAAGTTATGTGGCATTTGAGCTGGGTTTTGTGTAGAGGATTTGCAATAAATTGTTCTGGCAAATTCTATGGAACAGCCTTGTTAAACTACTTCTATTGCCCAGGAGTCTGCTTGTAATTTGCTCCAGTTATCTTGAAAATGAAGTATCCTTCCCCCCCACCAGAATGGTGTGCAAGTCATGGCTTTGGAGACTTGTTGTCTCAATCTGATCTGTCCTGTTTGCTGACTGTCTGTTAGGCTTGAAGCTAAAGGATCCCCTCCTGAATGGTTGCCTGGAGGAACCCCACGATGGTCTCTTATATTCCTACTTGAAGTTTGGTAATGCGTTTGGGCGTGAAAGGAATGTGCAGTGGAAGGTCTCCTGGTGAAGCATTGGAGAGTTTTGGGCATTGCTTACTTCTTGTCCCGAGTTTCAACCAAAATTTTAACTGGTGTGTGGCTGAATAGTCTATCCCCTTGAAAGGGGTAGGCTGAGACAATATTCTTTGAGTGAATATCTGCTTGCCATTCTCAAAGCTAGAGTACTCTCCTGGCAGCTGTTGCGGAGGCCATTGTCCTGGAGAAAAAAGTCAAGGTGTCCAAGGTGGTGTCTGCTGTGAAGGCACTGGCCTTCAGAACTCTACTGGTCCCTTCTAAAAGTCTACAATTGTCCCCAGGAATTAGTTGAATTATTTTTCGCATCCAGACTATAGCTGCTCTGGAGGCAATGGATGCCATGGCCAAATCTTTTATTGCCATAGCCATGGCTTCATGTGCCTTCTTGAGAGCCATTTCTGCTCTCTTGTCAAGGGTGTCTCTGACCAAACCCTGTCTTTCTTCAGAGGGGAGGCTGCAGGACTGTAAGGTGGCCATAGGGGCATCCCTTCGGGTCTGACCTTGGTTCCTGACTTGGCAGAGGGGGAGTCCTTTCCAGCTGGTGGCTCTTGGGAGTTTTCGGGCTGAAACTGCTTTATTGAGTAAGTACTGACAATCCTCAGGCTTAAACAGGTGGTCAGACTGCTCTGGTACCTTAATCTCTTCTATTTCTTCCTCTGACAAAAAAAAAATCCCCTCCTCCTTGTCCTCCCTTTCTCTGCTGAAGAACTGCTCACCCTCCCAAGGGGTTTCTTTGCCCTGTTTTCTGGTGAGGGACTGTTTTGGAGCTGCTTTTTTGGGCCAACATCTAGGTGTGGGAGGGGGAGAAGAGGAGGAGTTCAGAGTGGCAGGTATTAATTATATTTTCCCTTAATGCTTGTTGTAATACATTTAACCATTCAGTAGAAATGGCTGTAGAGCCAGATTCACCTACATTACCGCTCTGATGAGAAATGCCTGGTTGAGCTGGGAAGGTCTGTTCCAATAAGGAAACATCTTCATCTCAATCTCCAGCTGGGAAGTTGGCATTTACAGACTCGTAATTGCAACTGGAAGGTTGGGAACCTTGGTTTTTAACTGCCATTGGTGAGTTAACATGGCCGCAGCTTGAAGTTGAAGGACAGGAGAAGGCCATTGGGTCTAGTGCGGTTTTATCAGGGTGGGCCTTTTCACGCACTTTTCCTGGAGAGTTGAGGCAGATGCGGAGTCACAGTCAAGATGAAAAGACATGCCAGCTCCAACTTGGTTGAGCTCAGCAGTGACTGCTGCGAGCGAAGCATCCATCTTCCCTTGGACGGAAAGCCGTCTGCAGAGCCCTCTGCTGACACTGAGGAAATTGTTCCTGGAACAGCCTGAATGGCTGGTCCCGGTAGATAGTGTTTTTCAAGGAGGTGGGGGAAGAAAGTCACTATGAGAGGTAAAGGTGAGGAAGAGAGGTTTGAAAAGAGAATTGAAGAATCAAAGGTAATAGCATGGGGAAAACAAAGAGTTTTCCCCTCAAATGGCGTGGCCCCGCCCCCAGCGTGCGACGTCACTTCTGGGTGACGCACGCGTGGAGGTGGGGTTTCCCCCGGGGCCCGATTCCGCAGGAGCGGGAATCAGGGCTCGAAACCGGGGGGAATTCCGCCCCCCGGGGGGATTTGAGAACCCTAGAGGAGGCTGGGGTTTGGGGAGGGGGAGGGACTTCAATAGGGTATAATACCATAGAATCTACCTTCCAACACAGCCATTTTTTCCAGGTGAACTGATCTCTGCTGCCTGGAGATCAGTTGTAATCCTAGGAAATATCCAGCTATCACCTGGAGGTTAGCAACCCTATGTAAGAGAGTTAGGTACACCCGAAGGTCCTGCCATTTCAACCCCTTCTCCCTCAGGCATCTCCTTCTGCCCCTGCCCCCCAGACATTATGTGCCTGCCCCGAGCCTCTCAGAGGAGGCAGCTATGGTGGTGCCTGCAGCTGACAGACCTCCTTGGTGAAGTGGTTAGACTTTCAAACTAGGATTTGTGAGTCCCAGGTTCGAATGACCACTGGCCAACCCTGAAATAGTCACACATTCTCAGACTAAGCTGCCTCACAAAATTGTTGTGAGAATAAGATGGAGGAGAGGAAAGTTCTGCAAGTTGCTTTGGGTCCCCATTGTGGAAAAGGGCAGGTTATAAAAGAAGTAAGTAAATAATAAATATAGCTGGGGGGGGGCAGATAAAAAGCTGGTTGGTTGGGAGATGGAAAGGAGAGAAGGAAGCAGGGAAAGATTGCCGGGAGGAGGGAGAAAGAGGAAATAGTGTGGGAAAGAAGATACCAGGAAAAGGTTTCCCACCGTGCAACTAGACCCAACAATCAGCTCTGCACAACTGGACTCAGCAGCTGGCACTGCAAAACTGTGTCATAGGTCGTGGTCACACGGATGTTTAGTGCGGGACTTGCAGCTGATTTCTCCCGCAGTAAAGTTTCCTGTCTACATAGGCAAACCCGCTTCCCGGTCCAAAGCCGGCAGACTCCCGCGGTTTCTGAACTTTTATCCGCGGTTTTTTAACACCTGTTGGAACAGGTGTTTTCTGACATCTCGCGCTTTGTATCCACGGTTTTGGTATCTGGACAGCAATCCGCCGTGACCGCGCTACCCTCCCCCCCGTTGGTTTTTTTTGTGTGTGTGTTTCCGGTTTTAGCTATGCGCTTGTGCAAACAGGCGCTAGCTTTTATTTTGGTCTTTTAGATCCCACCGAGGTCGCCGTCTGCGCCCAGCTGTCAAACGAGAGAAAAAACCTGCTGAGCACTGACAGAGCCGGGAACTTTGTTGGGAGGGAGCAAGCGAGTTCAAAGCTGCTCCCGGGTGTGTGCGCCGGCTGGCCGGCCAGCTAGCCAGCCAGAGCCGCTCTCGCTCACTCTCCCAACTCGTTCTACCCACACAGCCTCCCCACCCGGCCGGTCCCTTCTCCGCATGGCGGCGGCTGCACATACACAGACCCACTCCCTCGCCTGCTGCTTCTCCCTCGCTTATCAGTGCAAGGCGCCGCGGGAGAGAAAAGGAGGCGGGCTGGGAAGGGAAGCCCCCGCCGCCGCCGGGCAGGGGAGGAAGCCTGGGCAGTGCCTCTTGCCCGAAGGGGAGTGAAAAGTTAGGTGACAGGGTTCACGCCTCCTAAACCTCTCGCCCACTCCGAGTAGGGTCTGGCACTGTGCTTGGGTTGGGGGGGGGGTTGCCGCCAGCGGGTAGGAGAAAGGACAGCGAAGGTCTTTTTATTAGTTTGTATGTACGTCCGAGCGCATGGGAAGACAAGCGCATGCCCAGATTTAAAAAAACCACACAAAAAAAAACCGCCTGTGTACTTCGCGCGAGGGAAGCGGAAGACAGAGGGAACGTCTGACCACCTCCACCTCCAAGCGATATATATCTCAAGCGATATAAAATGTCGCGGATATAAGAATTGCGGGAAAACTACCGCAGTAAGAGGTCCGTGTGACCAGACCCATACTTTCCCCAGGGAGAGGCTGCTAAGGGGAAGGAAGGAGGGAAAGCTGAAGACAAATGTAAGTTATAAAGAAAACTAGTATAAGCGTATTCCTTATGCTCATGAGATCTCCTGTCTACACTGTGGCACGCACAAAGGAAACATTCTAGAAAACTTTGGGGAAGATATGAAACATTATGTAAGTGAATGTTCCTAATGCTTTGCATAGGATAATCTATGGCACTCACACCCAGATCAATAGAAAACAGACATTCACATCAGAGAGGAGACTCCAGGTGCTAATTAGCACTCTCACTAATGATCCTTCAAGATAAATCATTTTCTTTGCTTGACTGCATACTTTTATTACAACTCTTATCAGGAGTCTTCCATGCTCAGTGTCTAGGCATCAGTGACCCTTATGTCTGAAATAGTTATCAGAGCTGTGCACTATGCCCTGTGTTCACTTCTGCTTCTTAGAAGCAGGCCTGTTTTGTGACAGTTGGAAAGGCTGGCGGCAGCCCAAGTTATAAATATATGGAAATCTGAGGACAAAACTGCCTTGTGATTAATTTCTCTCCTGCACATAAAGCTCAGCTTTGAAGAAAAATAGCCATGGTTTTTTAGCAGCAGTATTTCCATCTCATTTTAATTTTCTACCTCTTGTAAACTTCAGGATGATTCTGCTTCCTTATTCCTTATAGGGGGGAAAAAGATATCTTAGGGTTTCCTTCCTTCTTACACAGTAAGAATAAAAGAGCTGTTTAGGGGACCTTCAATACAGGGACATTCCTTTAAATATGTAGGGGCTGCTTATGAAATCTTTCCTATCCAAATTTCTTCCTGGATTTCGGAGTCCTGACTTATGTGGTCTTATGTGCAGGATAGAACCGATGCATTTGGAACCTGGCATTCTGAATCTATCGCCTGGATCATTGGATGCCCCCGAGCTCTAGTATTTTGGGAGAGGGAGAAAAAGTTCTCTCTAGCTATTTTCTCTACCCCCATGCATAGTTATGTCAACCTCTATCATGTCCTCCCTTAGACATCTTTTTCCGTACTGAAAAGCCCCAGACTTTTTGGCCTTTCCTTAAAGGAAAGTTGCTATGATTCCTTAATCAACTTTATTGACATCTTTACTTTTTACAGCTCTAGATTATCTTTTCTGAGATACAGTGATCCAAAGTGAATACAGTATTTCAAATGAGGTCACACCATAGACCTATACCCGACCATTACAATATTGGCCATTTTATTTTCATTCCCTTTCCTAATAATCAGCAGGGTAGAGTTTGCTTTTTTCACTGCTGCCACACACTGAGTCAATATTTTTCATTGAGCTATCCATTATCACAACATGGTGTCATTTCTTCTCTGTCTCTAACAGTTGACACCCCATCAGCACATATTTAATGTCACAATCGCCCCATCCATACTGTCCCTCTCAGTCTCATCACAACTATTCATATATTATGGACAGCTGAAGTAATAGTAAAAATGACTGATGGAAGAGGTTACTACAGACTGCCAGACTATGGAAATGATCTCTACTGGCATAACTAGATGAGGATCATGGAATTTAGCCAAAAATGAAACTGTGTTCATTAAGTTTGTTGTTCAGTCGCACAGTCGAGTCCGACTCTTCGCGACCCCATGGACGAGCTCTCGCCAGGCCTTCCGATCTTCCGCCGTACTCTGAAGTTGGCTCAACTTCATGTTCGTTGCATGGATGACACTGTCTAACCATCTCATCCTTTGCCGTCCCCGTCTTCTTTGACCTTCAATCTTTCCCAGCATCAGGGTCTTCTCCAGTGAGTGCTCCCTTCTCATTGGGTGGCCAAAGTATTTGAGCTTCAGTTTCATTATCTGGCCTTCCAGGGAACAGTCAGGGTTGATTTCTTTGAGGATTGACTGATTTGTTCTTCTTGCAGTCCAAGGGACTCTCAAGAGTCTCCTCCAGCACCATAGTTCAAAAGAATCTATTCTTCGGCGCTCGGCCTTCCTTATAGTCCAACTCTCACAGCCATACATGACTACTGGGAATACCATTGCTTTGACCATGCGGACTTTTGTTGGCAGGGTGATGTCTCTACTTTTTATCATGCTGTTTAGGTTCGCCATCGCTTTCCTCCCAAGGAGCAGGCGTCTTTTAATTTCATGACTACTGTCACAGTCTGCAGTGATCTGGGATCCCAGGAACGTGAAGTCTGTCACTACTTCCACGACTTCCCCTTCTATTTGCCAAGGAGTGATGGGGCCGGATGCCATGATCTTAGTTTTTTTGATGTTGAGCTTCAAGCCCACTTTTGCGCTCTCCTCTTTTACCCTGAGCAAGAGGCTCTTTAGGTCCTCTTCACTTTCTGCCATTAGAGTGGTATCGTCTGCATATCTGAGGTTGTTGATCTTTTCCCCAGCAATCTTAATTCCCGCTTGTGATTCATCCAGGCCAGCATTTCGCATGATGTACTCTGCATATATATTAAATAAGCAAGGTGACAGTATACATCCTTGTCGTACTCCTTTTCCTATGCTGAACCAATCAGTTGTTCCGTATCCGGTTCTAACTGTCGCTTCTTGGCCCTTATACAGGTTTCTCAAGAGACATGTGAGGTGGTCTGGTACTCCCATCTCTTTAAGGACCTGCCATAGTTTGTTGTGATCCACACAGTCAAAAGCTTTAGCATAGTCAATGAAGCAGAAGTAGATATTTTTCTGGTACTCTCTTGCTTTCTCCATAATCCAGCGAATGTTGGCAATTTGATCTCTAGTTCCTCTACCTCTTCGAAACCCAGCTTGTACTTCTGGTAGTTCTCTATCCACGTACTGTTGAAGCCTAGCTTGTAGGATCTTGAGCATGACCTTGCTAGCGTGTGATATGAGTGCAATTGTGCGATAGTTTGAACATTCCTTGGCATTGCCCTTCTTTGGGATTGGAATGTATACTGATCTTTTCCAATCCTGTGGCCACTGTTGCGTTTTCCAAATTTGCTGGCAAATGGAGTGCAGAACTTTAACAGCATCATCTTCTAAGACTTTGAATAGCTCAGCTGGAATACCATCACCTCCACTAGCTTTGTTGTTAGTAATGCTTTCTAAGGCCCATTTAACTTCACATTCCAGGATGTCTGGCTCGAGGTCAGTGATTATACCGTCGTGGTTGTCAAGGACATCGAGGTCTTTCTTGTATAGTTCTTCTGTGTATTCTTGCCATCTTTTCCTAATCTCTTCTGCTTCTGTTAGGTCCCTACCGTTTTTGTCCTTTATCATGGCCAGCTTTGCATGGAACGCTCCCTTGATTTCTCCAATTTTCTTGAAGAGATCTCTAGTCCTTCCCATTCTATTGTTTTCTTCTATTACTTTGCACTGTTCATTCAGGAAGGCCTCCTTATCTCTCCTTGCTGTTCTCTGGAAATCTGCGTTCAGTTGGGTAAATCTTTCCTTTTCGCCTTTGCCTTTCGCTTTCCTTCTTTCCTCTGCTATTTGTAAAGCCTCATCAGAAAGCCACTTTGCTTTCTTACATTTCTTTTTCTTTGGGATGGTGGTGATTGCTGCCTCCTGTACGATGTCACGAACCTCTGTCCATAGTTCTTCAGGCACTCTATCTATCAAATCCAGACCCTTGAATCTATTCTTCACCTCTACTGTATATTCATCAGGGATGTGATCTAGGTCAAACCTGAATGGCCTCATGGTTTTCCCGATTTTCTTCAGTTTAAGTCTGAATTTTGCAATGAGTAGCTCATGATCTGAACCACAGTCAGCTCCAGGTCTTGTTTTTACTGACTGGATAGAGCTTCTCCATCTTTGACTGCAAATTATATAGTCAATCTGATTTCGGTGTTGCCCATCTGGTGATGTCCATGTGTAGAGTCGCCTCTTAGGTTGTTGGAAAAGGGTGTTCGCTATGACCAGTGTGTTCTCTTGACAAAACTCTGTTAACCTTTGCCCTGCTTCATTTTGCTTTCCAAGGCCAAACTTGTCTGTTATTCCAGTTACCTTTTGACTTCCTACTTTAGCATTCCAGTCCCCTATGATGATGAGGACATCATTTTTTGGTGTTAGTTCTAGGAGGTGTTGTAGGTCTTCATAGAACCGGTCCACTTCAGCCTCTTCTGCATCAGTGGTTGGGGCATACACTTGAATTACTGTGATGTTGAATGGTTTGCCTTGGAATCGGACAGAAATCATTCTGTCATTTTTGAGATTGTATCCCAGTACTGCCTTTTGCACTGAATCTTCCTTTCTCGGTGGTTCTGAAGTGGGACATTCCTGCCCACCCTGTTTTTATGGGTGCGCCTCCCCTTTGTTTACAGAGTTATGAGGAAGCAGGGGGTAAGTCTGGTGAGAATTTGGTTCTAGGGGTAGGTTAGTTCCCTACTCTATGATACGTTTCGCTATGTTCTGTTAGTCTCTCTATGTTTTTGGGGAGAAGTTTCTTTCCTTCTAGTACCTTTCCGGCGGGATTATCTACAGGGGCTTGAGGACAACTGGGCAGCCTCCAAGGAGATAAGCCCCTCCCCGCCTGGATCAAAGCTGGAGCCGACCCTGAGGAAGGAGGAGGAAATGACTAAATCTGTGTGCTTCTTTAGACTACCAATTTATTTCCATATACTGTCCTTTCCTCAAGTGTTCTGTGCCAAGCTGACCATACAACATTGACTTTCTATGGGATTACCTGGTTACCAACAGAAGAAATTTGGTGGATCTCAGATTAATTTGGTACAATTTTAGAAGACAGCCTAAAGGAAGAAATCAATGTTAAAAATTTACCTGTAGCTTCCTCCTAGAGGTACAGGTCAGCATACATGGTATTTCCAAGTTTATGCTAACACCTGCAAGCTACCGTGGATTTAGTCCAGGAGTCTCATGGTCAGGAGGACACAAAATTTAAAGTATTAAATCTGAGTACTTTCTCCTGGCAATCATCAACAGAAATTTTTGCTTGAACATGCATGGATATATACCGCATTCCAATTTTAAACATAATAATGAAATAAAAAGAACTAATGCTGTAATGTACAGTTGCTAGTCAGCAGGCCCACTGCTCCATTAAAGTGTCCCTAAGACATTCCAGCTCCACAGTAAAAAGACAACATGTTTTAAGTATTATTTGTGAGTTGAGTTTGTAACAAGGCAGGCCATTTTGCCCATTACTTTCCATATACCTCTAACATTTTAAGTATTAACGCCACACTTACATGGTTACAAAACAATTATACTTTTCTTATTTTATTTTGTAAGCTATCTTGGGCAGGTTTCTGGACAGGCGGCATAAAAATGTTCTAAGCAAAAAAATTAAATCACAATCTATATTATCAGCTGATGATGAATATTTCTATGTCAAATTCTACTGGAGAAACCTTACAATTAGTCATTTTAAAAGCCCAGCAATAGCTTTGAACAAAATGGAAGGGCTTTTTCTTTTTTTCTTTTTTAAGCAACAGCAGGCAGGAATAGGGTTGCCAAATCTAAATAGCTCACCGGCGGGGGGAGCGTCTTCTCGCTCCGGGAGCTGGTTGGGAATGTTTGCGCGCGCGCCGCCGGAACGTCCCCGAAAGTGACGCACGACGTAGCACGTTGGGGGCGAGGCCAAGACCATATGGTTCCCCCCGATGATCTGGGCCACGCCCCCAACGTGCCCTACGTCGTGCATCACCTCTGGTGACGCAGCTTCGAGGGGCGGGGTTCCCCTGGGGCCCGATTCCGTTGCATTGGAAATCGGGCCTCCAAAGCGGGGGATTCCCCGCCCCCGGCCCCATTTGGCAACCCTAGGCAGGAGCCCCAGATTAGGAAAAGATTAACCAGCATACTTATAACAAAATTGGTGAAGAAAGCAATCTAGCTGACACCATTGCGGAATCAGTGGGCTGTGAAAATTGTCGTACAACTACTTTTCATCGTGGAGATACAGGTGTTCCTTGGCAGGGTTTTTTGTCTAAATGGTTCTCTGCAGTAGAAACTTTGAAAACCACTTAGATTAATTCATTTTCTTCCAATGTTACAGCACAAAATAAGACTAGATCAGTAACTAGGGCTACTGATCAATGGCAAAATTCCTCTGGCACCTCCTGCATGTAGTTCCCTTGTATACAGGATTTTCATTCACTACATACAAAATTCCTAAATATGTATTTTTAAGTGCCATATTGCTTAGTGTCCAGTTTGAATCCAATAGTGCATTATCAAAAGAGTCACATGAAAGTCTTTTGAGCAAGCCTTCCTAGATCAAACAGCATCCCCCCCACCTCCAGCTCTCTGGAAAGGGCTCTTCTGTAACACTGAGTCCTGTTCCTTACAAAGCCTTCTGTGCCTCAAATGTTCTGCTTTCACTTCTGCTATGTATTCCTGCTAGGAAATACATACCTACAGGACTTTTTTGGTAGCACGATGGCAGATGCAACCCTGGTGAGCTCCCAGGGGCGTGATCTGAATGCCAGTGCCTAGGAGGGGGCGACTGTTCGCTACCCCCCCAGAGCCCTTTGCGAAAGGGCTCCTAGCCAGAAGGCTTTTGAGGGATTGCCTCTTCAACTGGCTTGATGCCGGGGAATTGAGGCTTCCCTCTGCCCCAAAGGTCCTACTGCTGTGTGGCTGCATGGCAAAAGAGTCGCTGACAAGGACAAGCGTGTGAAGATCGGGCAATTTACACATACCTTAAGCAGGTCGTAAGACCAACGATGACCTGTGAGTTGAGTTGAAAGCAGAACACCGAAATTTGGCGAGAAAGCCCCTCTGTTGTAAGTGAAGCATGGGGGGGAACTCCCAGACGCAAAATCCAAATGGAGCGTTTTAAAAAAAGGGATGTAAAAGCCATAGAACTGATTTAAGAAATACACAAAAGCGCAGTAAGGCATTTTAGTGGAAAACAGAGACTTTGGCAAAAACATTTAAAAGTAAACAATCCTCAAAATTGGCAAGGTGGAGAGGTGATAAAGAGAAACCATCGCAGTTAAAGCCTCCTCCTGGAAGTAGAAGCCTATGACTGGAAGTTACCAGCGAGCTTTCACAGCTATTACCTGACTCTTTGCGCCCTCTGCTGGACCAGATGACTAACATCAATCAGCAACTGACTACTTTGAACCAGAACTTCGTTGCACAACAACTAGAACTAAACGAAACTAAAAAATTATCAGAGCGAACAGCAGAAACACTGAAGGAAGTTAATGCCAAATCTAAAAAGGTGAAGAAGTGTGTACAGGAGTTGGAAAAGAAAATAATTTCTGATGAATCTCAGCTGTTGCAATTTCAAATGGAAAAAGCAAGTTTTACCCTGAGGTTCCAGGGGGTTCCTGAGACAAAAGGAGAGAATCTAAAACAAGTGTTGGCGGATCTAATCGCACCAGTTGCAGATTTGAAAATGGAATATCTTCAAAGCGAAATGGATGTGATCTACAGATCATATTCGGAATATATTAAAAAAAATAATCTGCCTGGAGAAATTGTGGTTAGATTCTCAAAAAGACATATGAGGGATCAAATCTTGAAAGCAACAACAGGAACACCTCTGAAAATCAATGGAAATACCATCCGGATTCTAAAAGACAGCCCATTTGAAATCAGAAAGAAGATGAAGAAATTCAAAGACTTGGCTTTGTTTTTACAAACAAACAACATACAGTACAAATGGTTGATCCCCGAATGCCTACTCTTCAGAATAAAAAAGAAAGAATTGACTCTGTTAAGAAAGCAAACGAGTTTTTGAAGCAGCAACTGGGAAGGTCCGGAGAAGATGACAAAGAAGATGACCAAGATAAAGAAAGCAGTGAAGACACTTCATCAACTATTGAGGAGGACTCAGAGTCGGACTTGGGGGCTGCAGCCCCCAAAAGAGACTATGATTTGAGGAAAAGAAAAGCCAAGAAATGAGATGCTGAGGAACTCTGAATTCCACTTTCAAGAAGCTGTATCTTTTAAAAATGTGATGTTTTTGTGATTGTCTTAATCAGTAATTGATATCGGGTTTTGGGGAATAGGGGCTAGTTTTAAACGTTCAAGTTCATTGTAATATTAATAGAATAGACTAATATTGTAAAGCTTATGTAATGATCTTCACTACTTGGGTGTTTAGTGGTTAACTTTCCTTTCTCCTGTAGATATTAGATTTCCCACCCCAATTTTCTTTGTAGTTTATAGAAATGCAATATAAAAAAATCCCCTTCGGGGGGCCAAAAAAAGAAAAGAAAGAAATACATACCTACATATTGCTATTGTCAGCTAATTTCATCCCAAGAAAGATATAACTAGTTAGATGAGATCATTCATAAAGCCATCACATCAGCCAACTAAGCTGTATGCTACCGAGTACAATGAACATAGTATTCATTCCATAAATTTAGATATTATGTAAAGCATTAAATAATGAAAACAATTTTCTTTAGAGATTTTTAGAAGTTTCAGTAGTTTTTTTATACTGATAAAACTAGTGAAGCATTTTTCAATATATACTAAAACTAAATCAAATCAGAGGCTGAAAGAGCTAGTAGTTTCAGCTCAACTTGAAAACCTTACACACAAATGCATATTCTTAACATGCCATCTATGAACTTTATCATACAGAATAAATGGGCATCCAAGACGGTCAGTTGCTTACCAGGGCTAAACTTAAAAATCTGTTGCCATACAGTATGCACACAAAAACACAGATTTTCAGTGACTGAAATCAAAGGTCTGCTAAGCTTGGCAGCTGTGGAATCACAATCTAAACTCTATGTAGGAGGAACCCATAGAATGACACTGAGCATAGCTGAGCATTTGGTCACAACACAGAGGAAAGCTGAGAAAGAAGCACATAACAGATTTAAGGTTACCGTATACAGCTTGACTGATTTTAAGAATAAATACAGCAGTGGTGATACAACACTTGTAGTTATTAAGATGGTCTAGCGCAGGTGGTGATGGTCCAATATCAAAACAACATACCATGTAGCTAGAGAAGACAATCCATATGTGTAAAGAAACAGCAAAAGGAGAACAAGTGAGTCATGTTTCTTTTCCTATTTTCAAAGCAATGTGCAAGAGGAGCACACTGACTGGATGAGGTCATCCTACTCCAGAGATTTACACTACTGTATTTACTTTTTCTATATGTTAGAATGAAGCTTGTTTGCTCCAGCCTCTGCTGAGTCCATGCTGTCAGGGACTGCTGTTCTTCCTCCGTTCCAGAATCTTGTCAACAAATTAGGGTTAAAAACAGTGCAGGATAAAGGGTGAAAGATATACAGATAGCATGCTTTGTAATGGTTTCAGAAGACTCAGAGGAGCCTGGGTATAAATAGGATGTAATGTGGAAAGGTCACCCTTTTTTCTGTAATGCCTTTATGCTAAATGCACAATGCATGCACATTCAATATAACATAACCCGCCAGAAGTAAAAATAACAGAAGTTTGGTTTTTTTTCTTTTTTGCAGCCCAACATATATTCTGGTACTGAAACATTAAACATTAGATGATGTTATATACAATTTATGTACTTTTTAAAGTTGTAAGTAATACAGTTCTTCAATTAAAAATATTTTTTAAAAAATAAAGAGCCTCTTGCTAAGGATGAAAAAGGAGAGCGCAAAAGTTGACTTGAAACTCAACATCAAAAAAACTAAGATCATGGTATCTGGCCCCATCACTCCTTGGCAAATAGAAGGGGAAGTCATAGAAGCAGTGGCAGACTTCACATTCCTGGGATCCAAGATCACTGCAGATGGTGACTGCAGCCATGAAATTAAAAGATGCCTGCTCCTTGGGAGGGAAGCGATGGCAAACCTAGACAGCATAATAAAAAGTACAGACATTACCCTGCCAACAAAAGTCTGTATGCTCAAAGCTATGGTATTCCCAGTAGTAATGTATGGCTGCGAGAGTTGGACTATACAGAAGGCTGAGCGCTGAAAAATAGATTCTTTTGAATTGTGATGCTGGAGAAGACTCTTGAGAGTCCCCTGGACTGCAAGGAGATCAAATCAGCCAATTCTAAAAGAAATCAACTCTAACTGTTCCCTGGAAGGCCAGATACTGAAGCTGAAGCACAAATACTTTAGCCACCAAATGAGAAGGGAGCACTCACTGGAGAAGACCCTGATGCTGGGAAAGACTGAAGGAAAAAGAAGAAGGGGATGGCAAAGGATGAAATGGTTAGACAGTGTTATCGATGCAACAAACATAAAATTAAGCAAACTCTGGACTGGAGCATGATGGAAGACAGGAGGGCCTGGCGTGATGTGGTCCATGTGGTCGCAAACAGTCGGACTCGACTGTGAGACTGAACAACAACAGCAGATCTTTTTAAAAGAAATGCCCTGCAGATAATCACATATAAGCCAACTATGGACATGTCAAATTTGTTTTTCTGGGAAAAAATATTTAATGGATGGTGGCAGAACATGCGCTCTTGACCCTTTTCAGATTTAGGCCTAACTTGGGAACAGAGATGGCTTTAATTTGGTACTGCTGGATGACTATGCTATGATAACCTTGAGGCTAGATTACCATAACATGCTTTTTTTGTAATAAATGGTGGGAATAAACTGAAGTAGGGAACCTGAGAATCGAACATGGGGCTGTTATTGAAGATGACTTGGAAACAAAATGTGGCAGCCTATTTGTTATTCCATTCCATATAAATGCATTTTAATTTTAATTTTTTTGCTTATTTATTTATTATATTTATACCCCGCCCATCCCGCAAGAACGGTACAATGTACCTGGTTGACATACATGGTGACTATGTAGGGCAGGGGTGTTGAACTCATTTGTTATGAGGGCCGGATCTGACATAAATGATACTTTGTTGGGTCAGGCCATGTGTGGCATAGAATGTAATGCCAGGTAGCAGAGATATAAACTTTATAAAGGACACAGACAAACACAGTTAAAGATTTTTTAAAACTTTAAATAAAACATGCTTAACACACTAGCACTCTTGCAATATTTTGTCTATTTAACAGTCTCTGATAACTGACACCTCTTGCTCTGAATTATTGCATCAAAATGTCTGTGCTGTAGCAATCTTGAGTATGCTGTTTAGGTGTGTATCTGTAAGCTGCAGACCTACTTTTGGTTTACTGACATTCATTACAGAAATCTCACGCTCAGTGTTCGGAGCCTAGGACCCAGGGGAAAACATGAAATGGCTGGGCATTGTGAGCTTTTGTACATAAGTTGCTTCATGTGCTGGTCAAGAACATGAGAAGACATCCTGACACAGACTGAGGGCTATGTGTTTGTCTACAAAACTTCTTCCCCAGAGAAATAACTACAACTTCCTACAAAGGAAATGTGCTGGGTGAACTTGATCTGGACACACTCTCAGCCTAATCTACCTCACTGGCTTGTTGTTATTCCTCATCTAAATAGTTCACATGGCTTTCCTACTGAGAAAGATTGGATTATGAGGGTGTGAGTACAGTGAAAAGGGGGAGGGAACCCACTTGAACCCAGGAAAGCCCAACAAAACACACACACACAACATAAGGAGCCCAACATAATACACACACAGTATAGCAAGGCACACAAAAGCTCATACCTTGAATAAAACTTTGTTGGTTTTAAAGGTGCTTGGTATTTCTCCCATTTGATTGAGGCAGCCCAGCAAAGCAAGCTCACCTTTGTTCCCTCCCTCCCTCCCTTCAGAGAGGAGTCTCAGCCAGTGGAAGGAAAGAAAGGCTTCCCTTGTCTCTTACAGGATTGAGGTAGCGTGGCCAGTTTTCTCCCTCCCCCTGGGAAGAGGAGTGGGAGGAGCCTCAGCCAGTTCTTTACTAGACTCTCTCAATCACACAGGAGAGGCTTGCCTATCTATCTCTCCTGTGCGGTTGAGAGAATGTGGTAAAGCAAGCTGTGACATAGCAGCAGCAGCAGAACTGTAAAAGGAAGTTGGAAACAGCCAGATCATTATAGGCTGGATTGGAGCCCTCCAAGGACCTGAGCTGGCCCATGAGCCGCATGTTTGATACCCCTGATGTAGGGTTTTCAAGACCAGAGACTTTCAGAGGTGGTTTTGTCATTGTCTGCCTCTGCATAGTAGTTTCCCATCCAAATACCAACCACACTTAGCTTCAGGGTTCTGACAAGGTTGGGCTAGCGTGGGTTATCCAGGTTGCTTATAAATGTTATTAAAATCCATCAGATCTTTCAACGGTCAGTCCTTTATTCATTTCTTCAATTCTAAATAATTCTAAAGTCATTTACAGTCTGTTTCTACAGAATTTGGTTTTAAAAATAAAAACCATTTAGTG
The DNA here is from genome assembly GCF_001447785.1 of Gekko japonicus. Taxonomy (NCBI): domain Eukaryota; kingdom Metazoa; phylum Chordata; class Lepidosauria; order Squamata; family Gekkonidae; genus Gekko; species Gekko japonicus. Next base: position 2,453,687 of record NW_015169173.1, read on the forward strand.
AATGGGGGGATGGGGGGCATTCAATACAAGGAGAGAAAAATAGCAGGTCTCCCACCTGAATAGTCAAACAGTAGTAGGAAGATAAGAAGGTGGCTGGCATAAGCATGTATGACTATGTAATCACAATCGAATATCCAAATCACTATCAGACAAATGGTTTAAAACCCATCACTGATTGAAAGTGCAGCTGGGGTTCATGCATCTTGTTAAATTCAACCCACTTAACCTGTAGGTGGGTGAAAAACAAGGCATCTGGGATTAGACTACACTAGAAAAAGCCAAGTACATGACAAATAAATAGTTATAATTATCCTTATTTCAGTGGCCCATGATCAACCATCCATAAAATCACACACTGTACATATTTTGAATAATAAACTTTAAATGGGCATTTTAAGTAATTCAAAACTTCATGAAAATGCTTCCAAGACCATAACTTTCAAACATTCCAATTGACTTTAAAAACAATATCCCCCCCCCAGCGCCTGTTCATTGAATCAGTATCACCATTGCCATTTGAGGCTGCAAGCCACATACCATGGAAGTAGATGCAAAATGACTAATGATTTTGAAGGAGTGGCTCACTATTCATCTTTTCATTTTCCCATCATTCTTTCTGCCAGAACACTACATATTGTCCCAGCAATCCTGTAGAACACGGATTTAGATGGTATGGAAACTAAAAACAACAGATGATGCTTAGAGGAAATTAAATGAAGTGAAACAGGCAAAATGTGTCCGGATGCATTCCTCTCTCACAAACAAATGGACAAGAATTGAAAACAGATATTTAATATATTTTTCAAAAATCTTTCCTTGTTTATTTAAAGATGCAAAACTGGAAATGGAGAAATCCCTGAGTTCACAAGAGGTGGGAAATATTTCACGTATCAACATTCTGCTTATTTTGTGATTGTACTCTTATTAAAATATTTATCCATAGCAAACAAAAAAGCATGCGTGAACAGGAATATGGCCAAAAATATTCCTCAAAAATTAGCATTTTAAGCATTTTTATATAGTTAAATTGTTATACATAGTGGCAGGAATGTGCAGATTATATTTTTAAAAGGTACAGAAAATGAGCCATATCAGGATTAAATACTACCAGGTGAACTTCTCTTCTTACTACAGGGGGAAAATCAAAGATAATGGGGGTGGGACCGACAGCCATTCCCAGAAAAAAAGTTTTAAGCCCGTTTACTCTCTCACAGGTACCTTAAAATATGAAGAATTTGCATTATACCACATTGGAAGCAATACTTAAAGATTCCAAAAAAGACAGAGGGCAGCAAGCAGAGTTTTTAGGTTGAAAGTATAGTATGGGTATGCCAAATTGTAACCGTCACTGAATGAATGAGGATAGACCACTTATGTGAATATTCCGAATCATGGGAACAGCTTCTATGCACATACAGTTTGTAAGCTATGACTATATTCAGAAGTATGCACGTAGATGTGTGTGGGGGGGTCACAGGTGGTGGTGATGGGTGGAACCAGCATTCTGTTCCACACCCCATCAGTTCACACTGACATGCCTACCAGTTTGTATTTTGCAAAGGACCCACTATTGACATAACACAGGACTGCATACACTGGCTAGGCAGTGATGTAAAATTTCTGAAAATTTTCCAGTTTGGAGTGGGGGGAGGAAATGTTGAGAAAGCTGAAATATATGGAATACTTACTGCCCTTTCAAACTTAATTTTATTGTTTTCACAACATAAAATATAACATTTATAACTTAGCATATCAAATTGCAATGTTTGACATATTTGTGGGATTTAATAGTTATAAATGCCTTAGTTTTCTATAAACAAAACTGAAAATATACCCAATAATTGAGAGAAAATGCAAGCTGAGGCACCCTATGCTACCTTAGCACATGTATCTTAGTTGTAACTGGATGCTGTCTACTTCCTTCTGTGGTTACTGGTTAGAGAGCACTCAGTTCTCAATGAAACTTTCCAAGTTTTCCTCTGAGGCTTTGGTGCTGTTTCTGCCCCACCTCCTTCTGATCTTTTTTTCCTCTCCAGCTAGCTAGGGAAATAAATTGCTTGTTACCCAATCTGTGGGCATATGTGTCACAATGGTTGAGGGACAGGTGAAAAGGTGAACCTCAAGGGAAGACTCAGGTCAAAAGGACAACAGAAAGAACGCAACAGTTGAGAAGCAATGAAAGCCCTGCATGTTCCCCTCATGAATAGGTATCCTTCCAGGGGCAGAAATGAAGCATGGAGTTAAAAGCAGTACATGTCTACAGCATGCCTACCTTTGGTTTAAAAGCCTTTCACTCATTCTAAAAGAGAAAATATTTCACAGAAGCTTTTTTTAGTACTCCCAGATTTTCAATTTCCATCTGAAAAATAGAGGGGGGAGGAAGCTGGGGGGGGGATTCTTCCCAAATTTTCCTGGTTTCCCCCCCTAGGTCTTCACGTCTCTATGGCTACAAAGCACAGAAGAGTTAACAGTGTACCAAACAGAAAGCACTGTGTCATCCCTTTGGGGACAGCGCTCAATACAGAATGCTGTTCCAGCCCTATTATTTTCTGCGGCAACACCCGCTAAAGTAGGAAGCCATGAATACAAATTTCAAACACAGAGTATGGAAATGCATGTCTATCTGGACAGAACTGAACTGACTGAGGAAACAGGCAATGAACTGTAACTGAAGTGAGTGTGAAAAACAGGTTGCTTACCTAACTGATGATCTTCGAGTGGTCATCTACGCATCACACCTATGGGATTAAGGCACCTGCGCTGACTCTGATCGGGAAACTTCTATCAAGCTCAGCAAGGATCTGAAGCCCCTCCCCTTAGCATGAGAAGAACTCCACCCACACATGCCCACAGGGTGGGACTCCTGTATCCCGCCAGTTCTTTCTGACCACTGCAAGCCTCCAGAGAAAAATAATAGAAAGTGAAGGCTGACAGCAGAGGGGAAGGAGGGCGGGTGGTGTGAATGCATAAATGACCACTCGAAGATCATCAATTACAGGTAAGCAACCTGTTTATCTTCTTCATGGTCTCTATGTATGACACATATGGGAGAGTAGCAAGCTCTGGTCTACCTGGAGGAGGGTGCTGGCAGCATCTCAGGAGACCACGGATTGCAATATCAATCTTCCCATACGTGAACGATGTTGAGCATGAACTTCTAGAGCGTAATATCTAACAAATGTATTTGGGGTAGCCCAGGATGTGAAAGAACATATATCCTGTAGGGGAACCCCCGTGAAGAAGGCAGTAGAGGTTGCCATTGCTTGTGTGGAATGAGCCTTGGGTGGACAAGTTAGAGGCTTCTTGTCCAGGAAATAGCCAAGTTTCATAGTCTCAACAATCTATTTAGATAGCCTCTGCATCGATATTCCACGATCTAATAGATGGGGGACGTAGTACACAAAAAGATGTGGATCTTTCCAGTCTTTGCGAGTCCTGTCCAAACAGAACAGGATAGCCCTTTAACATCCAGAATGTGCCACAATTGCTCCAAGTCCAACTTTGGCTTAGGATAAATATCAGGTAAAAATATTTGCCTATGAAGGTGAAACTCTGACACCACCTTAGGGAGAAAAGTGATGTCCGGGGCCAAGGCCACTCCATCAGCTAGAAACTTCAGGTAAGGAGCATCATGCCTGAATGCCAAGATGTCACTGACTCAATCTGATGGTGAAACACTGATATAGCTGCTAAATAAACCCTAAGGGAGGAATGAGTCAACCCCGCTTCAGCAAGAGAAAAAATAAAGTAAAAAATTTGGGGAAGACACACCTTTGTCGGATCTCCTAGGTAAGGATGCAGGAAGGTGAGGAACTTAGACCACTTGTAATGGTACGAGATCCTAGTCGACTGTTTTCTACAATTCAGTAGGACCCCCGCTACTTTGTCTGAGAAACTCCGCCCTGTATCCTCCAAGCTGTCAGTTTGAGGTGGGGCACATTGTGGTAAACAACCTGACCCCTGGATGCCAGAAGCAGGTCTCACTTCCCTGGGAAGTGTAGAAAGACCCCGCCAGATAGTTGCAGAAGCAGGGGGAACCACAGTTGCCTCAGCCACCAGGGAGTCACCAGGATACAGTCTGGGTTCTGCTGCAGAAACTTGTTCAACACCCATGCTATAAGCAGAAGCAGTGGAAAAAGGAACAGCGACTTCCAAGTCCATGAAACCAGTTCAGTTCAGTTCAGTTATCCTTTATTGGCATAAAATACCTTAAAAGAGGATTACTATAAAAAAAGGAAATATACATGTAAAACCATATAGAACCATGCATATAGAGCCGAGCATTTTACCAACTACATAATATTGCATAGTATTGCATAAAGCAATTACTCATTGGTACTTTTCCTAGCATAGCTATATCGCTGATTGTAAAAACATGGTTACATCTCCCTTATAAATAAAAGCCGAATGGTGGTGGCACTTCTCTAGGACATTCCACACGCTCCAAAATCAGTTCGCTCTCTGATCTGTCATTCAGAGGGTCTCCCTATCCACTGGCTGCTTTGCCTGAGTCCTGCCTCCAACATTCTAAACATTTTGCTGTTCCTCTCCCCCTGTTAGCCGAATTGCTTTATCTACAGCAATTGGCAATTTATAACTGGTTCTTGCCAAATATACCAAGGTCCTGTTCCCACCAAGGATTACCAGAGAAGGAGTCGAGGCTGGTGTTGTTAAAATAAATGTCTTTTACTTAAAGAATATAAATCTCATACAAACAATACTGATGCACTCACACATTCAATCAAGTTCCTCAGACATACAGTATTAAAATAAGCACTGTTGCATTAGCCGGTGGGGGTGATGATGGGTGATACTTATCTGTTTTCGCAGCTTGGTTGTTCCAATGAAGAATGGATGGGAAGAAATAGAAATCTAGGGAGTTGTAACACATGACTAGAACCAGCCAGCACGTGTGGGTCTCTTGACTGCAGATCAAGAGATCAAAGTAGAGGCAAGGGTTTGGGTATAGCAAGCAGGACAAAAGGGAAGTAAAAAGCAGACAGGGGTTGTTGTGGGGAATGCTAGCTAGCAAGGGCCAGTTGAATGGTCCTTACCTTTTATAGGTGGTCTATCGGGTGGGAGGTAACTGTTCCAACCTGTGTACCCACCTACCTATTAGTCCGTCCCAAAACGTTACCTATAGGAGTGGGTGGTTGCCTATAAGGAGTGGTCAATATTGAAATCTAAAACCTTACTCAAGGAAGACATCTGGGCAGGTGAGAAACCTTGCTGTCAGGATGTTTTATTGAAGTGTTGATCAAGGCTGGCCATCCTATTGTAAACCAAATGTCCATTTGGCAGGAAATACCAAAGTAGAACAAAGCATGGATGTGTTGTACGTGATCACAACCGTCGATACCGGGTAAATTGGTGGAAACCATTATTAAGGAAAGAATTAGTAGGCACATAGATGAACAAAACCTATTGAGGCAGACTCAACATGGGTTCTGTAAGGGAAGATCTTGTCTCACTAACCTGTTAATGTTCTTTGAGGGGGTGAACAAACATGTGGACAAGGGGGATCCAATAGATATTGTTTACCTTGACTTCCAGAAAGCTTTTGATAAAGTTCCTCATCAAAGGCTCCTAAGCAAGCTCAAAAATCATGGGATAAAAGGACAAGTCCTTTTATGGATCAAAAACTGGCTAATTAATAGAAAACAGAGAGTGAGTATAAATGGGCAGTTCTCCCAGTGGAGGGGTGTAAGCAGTGGGGTACCACAGGGATCAGTACTTGGTCCACTGCTTTTTAACTTGTTCATTAATGATTTGGAGTTGGGAGTAAGCAGTGAAGTGGCTAAATTTGCGGATGATACGAAGTTGTTCAGGGTGGTGAAAACCAGTGAGGATTGTGAGGCACTCCAAAGGGATCTGTCAAAGTTGGGCGAGTGGGCGTCAACATGGCAAATGGGGTTCAATGTGGCCAAGTGCAAGGTGATGCACATTGGAGCCAAAAATCCTAACTATAAATACACGTTGATGGGGTCTGAACTGGCAGAGACAGATCAAGAGAGAGATCTTGGAGTTGTAGTAGATAACTCACTGAAAATGTCGAGACAGTGTGTGACTGCAATAAAGAAGGCCAATGCTATGCTGGGGATTATTAGGAAGGGTATTGTAAACAGATCAGCCAATATCATAATGCCGCTATATAAATCAATGGTGCGACCTCATCTGGAATACTGTGTGCAGTTCTGGTCACCACACCTTAAAAAGGATATTATAGCTTTGGAAAAAGTGCAGAAAAGAGCAACTCGAATGATAAAAGGGTTGGAACACTTTCCCTATGAGGAACGGTTAAGGCGCTTAGGGCTCTTTAGCTTGGAGAAACGACGACTGAGGGGTGACATGATTGAGGTTTATAAGATTATGCATGGGAAAGAGCAGGTAGAGAAAGAGGTACTTTTCTCCCTTTCTCACAATACAAGAACCCGTGGGCACTCCATGAAATTGCTGAGCGGTCGGGTTAGAACAGATAAAAGGAAGGACTTCTTCACCCAAAGAGTGATTAACACATGGAATTCACTGCCACAGGAAGTGGTGGCGGCTACAAGCATGGACGGCTTCAAAAGGGAATTAGATAAGCATATGGAGCAGAGGTCCATCAGTGGCTATTAGCCACAAGGTATAGATAGGGACTCTGGGGCAAGTGATGCTCTGTCATCTTGGTGCTTGGGGGGGGGGGTCAACAGTGGGAGGGCTTCTAATGTCCTGGCCCCACTGGTGGACCTCCTGATGGCACTGGTATTTCTGGCCACTGTGGGATACATGATGGTATTACATTGAATCTTGCTAGAGAAAAGGCTATACACTGTTGCAGTATACCACATAGATATGGGGCCTTTCGGCCTACCGTGAGGTGCATCTCAAAGTTCAGGGGGAAACACGATTTGTTGGCTAAGCTATAAAGCTTTTGTGTTTCAATGTTGAGGACTCTGCATTTAATCATCTGGAAAGCGCCTATAAAATGGAGCATAAACAGTGAGTCCAATGGGATACTCATGGTAGCTATTTTATTCTCAATGTATGATAGCCAGTTAGACATGTTTGACTCTGTGAGTCCATTAAATCAACAGACTGTCAGGGAAAGAGGATCCGTCCCTCCCCTGCAGCAAAATTGGAGACACTTCGCGTTAAGATGTGTCGCAAAGTCATCTATCTGAGGATGACCCCATTGCTGAAAAATGGGTCAATGATATTTCCAATTCAGCTCCCATTCATGTAGTTTTGCCCCCCCCCCTCTGCTGAGGGCAGCCGCTTGAACATTTTGAACCCCTGGCAGATGTGCTGCTGACATCCAAATGTTGTGACCCAGACACCGGTCCCAAAGAGTCAAGGCCAAATGACATAGTCTGCAGGACACCGTGCCGCCCTGTCTGTTTATATAACAGAGCGCGGCTGTATTGTCTGTGAGAATTGCAACAGTTCTTCTCACAACTATTGGAAGAAAGGACTGAAGCACATAGCGAATAGCCAGGACCTCCAGAAAGTTTACGTGGGCACCCTTCAGGCTGCTTTTCTATGGCACCCCCACATAAAGACCAGTCAGGTAAGCCCTCCATCCCCACAGAGAGGTGTCATGGTAATGGTGACTGTAGCAGCCGGAGGATGAAAGGGAGCATCCCGTAAGAGATTCGGGACATGTTCCCACCACCTCAGAGAGAGACGCACATCCAGTGGCAACACACACTTGGTCTGAGAGTCCCTGGAAGGTGTAAAATTCCAGAGGAACCATAGTTGTAGTGGGCGCATGTGAAGCCTTGCTATGGAAAGCACCGCTGTTGTGGCTGCCATCAACCCTGGAAGGCTCTGGACATCCAAAGCAGTCATAGCTGGGAGTGAGCGAACTGAACGTGCCATCGCGGCCAGTGCATGATCCCAACAAGCAGGGAGGAACGCCCGACCCAGAGTAGAATTGAGTGTGGCCCCAATGAAGTCCATTCATTGATTTTGCCTTCGAGCCAGATCTAAGGTGTTGGTGCTTCACCTAAGTATGGCTCTTAGTGTCCTTCTTTGTCTTAGCTGTCGGTGTCGAAGTTACCGACTTGGACTTCGATACCGTAGTTGTCGGTGTTGAGGGTCTGGCATCAGAAGCAGGCTTTACTGGTGTCTCCAAGGGTCAAGACTGATCCGTCAACACCGGCTGGGGAGGTACCTCAAACGGAGTAGATGAAGCCATCGGCTTTGGACATAATGCTGACTCTAGAAGAGCCGGCTGGAGTCTTGCTGCTCTGTTTTTCCTGGTTTGGTTGGAAAATTTGGCTGAATGAATTCCACTCTCAGTCCTATGTGCCTTTCCCAGACAGAGAAAGCAAAGAGAGTGTCCATCCGGTGTGGCAAGCTTGTTGCCACACTGGGCACAGCGTTTGAAGAACCCCCAATGACTTGCCATAGACAGAGAGGGACCTGAAAGCAAGAAGGGGGGGTGGAACTGACTGAAGTCAGGAGAGCAAAGAAAGACTCTTTTTTTTTGTTTAGGGAAGAGAAAAAGATGTAGAGAGGAGTCAAGAAATGCTGAGCTGAAGGGGAAAAAATAAAGAAGTACTTTCCCTTAAAAAACAAAGTTCTCCGAATGAAGCAGTTCGACTGATCAGCGCGGCGGTCAGAAGAGAGCTGGCAGGATACAGGAGCCCGCCCTCTGGGCATGCGTGGTTGGAGTTCCTGCGCATGCTGACAGGAGGAGCTCCAGATCCTCACTGAGCTTCACAGAAGTTTCCCAATCAGAGTCAGCACAGGCGCCTTAATCCCATAGGTGTGATGCATAGAGACTACGAAGATCTGAGAAGTACCAAATATCGGTTTCAGTGGCTATGCTAGCCCTCACCTCTGACCTTTGGAGTCTGCCATATGAGTGTCCTTATGCCTACCAAAATGCTGCTACTGGAACTGCATGATACTTTATATTATGGTTCTATAATTTTTACAGTTAAGTAACACACCACAGGGTGCATCAATGGATACAAGCTGAAGGTTGTGACTTATCTTTGGTTTTCAACTTACAAACTGATCAAATGAACCCTGTGATCAATATGCAGAAATGGATGGAATAAGGATGGAACAGTATATTTGAGACATGAGGAAGACAAAGTACAGGTCTATCATTCAAATTAGCAACAATTACACAATTTTGTCCCTCACTGCGAAACCTTAGCCATTCCATGCAGTCCTCAGCTTCAAAAAGTTGTTGCTCACCCTTTTTTCTGCCATCTGCACTCAAATGTCTGCTAAACTATTTCTTTGAACAGGCTACATTTATAGTTTTATAAATTCGATAATAAATAATAAATAAATAAAATAGTATTCCTTTCCTTGATCCAATCTTTTCAACCAACCCAATGGGGGGGGGGGGACAAATGATAAAACAAACAAGCCCATATATAGACTCAAAGACTAAAACACCAGTCTCATGAAATAACAAGCAAAAATGTGGTGTTTTTGTAACGTTGCAGAAAGCACTCTGTTCATCTAAGTCTTCTAAGATGTACAGCTTCTGCATGTGCTTAGGAACTTCCTGCCTATGGGGCGGAGACCATGCTAGCCGCCCTTGCAGGTGACCTCCGGAGACATCTAGATCGGGGCGGGTCAGTGCTGCTGTTGCTGGACAGGGCTGGAAAGGGCATTACAAGCCATGACTGGATGGTTCAAGCAGAGCCAATTTAAATTGAATCCAATGAAGATGGAGGTCCTGTACCTGAGTTGTTGGGGGGGGGGGGTTGGGATTGGGAATTTAGCTTCCAACCCTTGACGGGACACCATTGGTGCCGACATCGAGGGTGAAGAGCTTAGCGGTGCTCCTGCATTCCTCTCTTTTGATGGAGGCCCAGGTTGATGCCGTTGCTTGATCGGCCTCTTATCATCTACAGCTGGTCAGGCAACTTCCCTATCTCACTCCCCAGGATTTAGCTACTGTGACCCATGCAATGCTCACTTCCAGACTAGATTATTGTAATTCACTCTACGCAGGGCTGCCCTTGAACATGACCCGGAAATTGCAGCTAGTATAGAATGAGGCGGCGTGTATGGTGACGGCAACCCCTATGCGGGCTTGCATCCAGCTGGTGCTGTGCCAACTGCACTGGCTGCCGATAGAGTACTGGATCCACTTGAAGGTTCTGGTGTTACCCTTTAAAGCCCTGTATGCCCAGGGGCCTGCATATCTTTGGGATCGCCTCTCCCCATATGTGCCCCACAGAGCACTGACAATCAATCAACATTTACTGGTTGTCCCTGCGCCAGGGTTGTCCAACTAGCCTCAACCAGGGCCAGAGCCTTTTATTCCCTGGCCCCAGCCTAGTGGAACAAGCTCCCACTTGAGATCAGAGCCTGAGGGATTTATTACAATTCTGCATGTCCTGTAAAACCTAGCTGTTCTGTCGGGCTTTCGGTTGAGGCAGCTGATCTCCAGATGCCAAAGGTCAGTTCCCCTGGAGACAATGGCTTTTTTGGAGGGTGGACTCTATGGCATTATACCCCACCAAGGTCCCTCCCCTCCCTGTACCCCCCAGGTTCCACCCCTCAAATCTCCAGGAATTTCAAAACCCACAGTTGGCAACCCCAAATGAGTCCCATATAAATGCTAAGGCTCTAAATATCTCAGGCTAGGTCTACACCGTCAACACATCCAGTTTCTTGGTGTTATCTGAGGAAAGTACAATTCATTAAGAGCCAATGTGGTGTACTGGTTAAGAGTGTTGGACTAGTATCTGGGAGGCCTGACTTCAAATCCCCACTCATACCATGGAAGCTCACTGGTTGACCTTGGTCCAGTTACACTCTCTCAGCCTAACCTAATGCACAGGGTAGTTGTGAGGATAAAATGGAAGAGAAAAGAGTGATGCAAGCCTCCTTGGTTCCCCATTGGGGAAAAAAGCAAGATACAAATGAAGTGAGTAAATAAATAAATATATATATGTATCTTAGAAAATACCCGTTTTGCCACTAGGGACATCTAGTCCTTACATACCAAGTTCCCTGATAAGACATCTTTGATAATAGTGCAGATCTTGAAGACCTCTGGACACATGGGAAAGAAACTCTCAAAAAATCCCACCAGGACTACAACATCAGCTTTGAGCTGTTCGGCCAGGCCTTTGGCTGAGGCAGCGGATGTTCAATGTGTAGCCTCCCTGAGGTTCTTGTCACCCATTAACAACTGCTGGCCATTGTTTACATCCTACTATGGGTCAAGACCTCTCACAACCATTAATTTTTCTACTGTAGGGCTGTGACCACCATTTTAATGTATATGAAAGAGTCTTAATATTTTATTTATTTATTGTATTAATGTAATGCTGTTTTTATTGTATTGACAAAATGCTGTTACCCTCCCTGAGCCTGCTCGTGGGAAGGGTGGAATATAAATATGAAGAAATAAATAAAATAAATAATAAATCCCACTGTCAGCCAGAGCATGGATCAGTCCATATAGTTGCTACATATTCCGGACACCAGTGTACAACTATGTGATGAACCCATAAGCACTAGTTTATACCAGACAACTCACATGCACATCTGCATGCTTCCAGCTACTACCAAACAATACCAAACCAAATAATCCATTGTCCGCTGTCAAGTGCTATATTACTACTGCATCTGCTACAAATCACCCAGCTAGAGCCTCTCACCTGAAGGATTTCCAACAGGTTTTCTTGGGATTACAATACCTACCCCCAGTGAGATACAGAATACACTGACAAAGCCAGACAGCTATCCAAAAAGAGACTACTACAATACAGACCCAGACTACAGAAATAATATCTGAACCCCACTCATTGTTACCCACTGGTTACGGCTCAGACCAGTCCAAACATCATGAGTGACTTGCTGTCAGACTCACTGTGCATTTTGCATTTTACAGCTCGCCTGTCATTGGGAGAGGAGGTTCCTCTATCACTCTCTTTGATGTGCCTGGGGCTTGTCACCCTAGCGATGCCAAATGTCCTGGCGTCCCAAATGTCTGTGATCCCGTTTTCCTTACTAGGTAAAGGCTACGTGCCTATGGGGGAAGGGGGGGAGAGTTGATGGTTAGTTCTGGTGGGCAAATACTGGGGGGTGATTGGGTCCTGATCTTTAGTGCCTTTACTTGAACCCACTATATCTACAACCTTCGCCTGTTTAACTTCAATCCTAACAATAGATGTGTCTAGGATGGTATCTATCAACTGTTTCAACAAAGTTAGCTTTCTGCAAACTGGCTGGTGTTGAGAACTGATTTAACCAGGAACCTGACACTTGCAGGCCATCCTGGATGATGACATTTCTCTCACATACCGTTGCCAACTTCCAGGTGGGACCTGGATTACTCCCAGAATTACAGCTAATCTCCAGAAGCTAGTTCCCCTACAGAAAATGGCAATTTGAGAGAAAATACTTTATAGTATAGCACAGCTACCAAGTGAAATCCCTCCCCCAATTCCCCCTCCACAGGCTCTGCCTCTAAATCCCCAGGAATTCCCCAGGCAGGAGCTGGCAAACCTGTAGTTATGCAGGCTTTGGAGGGTAGGCCTTTCCTTATTATAGACAGCCCCATAAGCTAAAACAACAGACCTCCTAACACAGACACAAATTCAGAAACCAAACCCCAGAACATGTGGTGTAGTAGTTACAGCGTCAGATTAGGATTTGGGAGACCCAGATTCAAATCAGTACTCTACGAATGGAAATGTGCTGGGCAAATACCATCTTCCCCCTCCTGCCTTTGTCTCAACAAGGACTTGGGATTTATAGGTGTTAGTATCTTACATATGTTAATTACTTCAGCTATACTCCTATATGATCCTGAAACGGAAAGACCCATCATGAGGTTGATTGAGTCAATCAAGGAAGCCACAAGGGCCCTCAGTTTGCAAGACCTGAGCAAGGCTGTTAACGATTGGATGTTTTGGAGGTCACTGATGGCACTTAACAGATATATACACACACTCCTATAACATTATAACTGGATTTCCTTTTCACGTTTCACCCTGTACTTTCCTAGATAATATTTAATGTCAATCCTTATATAGAAATATTGATTTCTAAAAGCCCCTGCCTTCCCCTGAGATGTCTTGCTGATAACCTGCTGTGTCGTATTTCCTCAGCCAAGTGGCCTGAACATTTGGCCGGAGAAACTTTATAGCCCTGCCATATAACCACACATTCTTCACACTTCTATGCTGGAAGCTAGGCCAGCGTGCAAAAAGTCATGTAGCCGATGGGGAGACTGGGGGTTGGGGTCACCTGACTGCAGAGGGAGTCTCCAGACGTCCAGCCTATCCCCACTTGCACCCATGACAACAAAGAATTGGCCATCCCCCCTGCCCAGTCGCAGTTGGTTGCCTGGCCACAGCTGATTGTGACTGGAATGGGCCTATAACTGGTCATTCCCAATGGGAGAGAGCTCTGTTCTCCCTGCTGCTCTCTGTGTGTTCCTGCTCTCTCGCTACTTGTTGAATTGCACCTGGAAATGCTGTCCCAGGCAGACCAAAGACCTGCTTGGTAACTGGAGCACATAGTGTGCAAATATGGGCTTTCCCTTCAAGATCCCCTGGAACCCTGGACTGTAGATGTTCCTGACATGGTAAATATGAAGCATTAATGTTCAGTTAAGACAAACTGCCTTAGGCTTGTTATTTTGAAATCTTTATGGTCTAATTGCAATGCTCTGTGCTGAATAAAAACTTATTCTTGTTTCTAACTTGTTTTTGATGTTGTAACTGGGATTCCAAGTCTATTTCCTGTGCCTAAACGCTGACCACACAGCGCTACCACTGTGATAGTAATTGTAAAGTCCCAGAGGCTAGCTAAGAGTCTGAACCTTGCTCTTGGGCTGGAAGGGGACTCTAGTTAAAAGAGGTTCTGGTGGCTTATTGTTCTGAATCCAGAGAGGGTAGCCTACCTCTCTGGGTTGTTGTTTAATGTATTGCAAAAGTATAGGATTCCCTCTCATTCCTGGACAGGCTTGGGGGGCAAAATCCTATACAATCCTACTTTGCCTATCTGTCAACAGCTGTGAGTGGTCCTTACCCATTCTGTGAGAACTGGTTACTCTTTTGATTACATCCTTTTTTAAACTGGCCTCCCTTTGTAGCATTTTCCCTCCATTACACCACTGGCCTTATGGATATACACTCGGTGCATCTGAGAAAGTGAGCCTGGACAAACAAAAATTTAAGCAGTTATAAAACTTGGACTCTTGTTTCATTTTCCTGTTACAGGAAAATGGCTGTCCATTTGGAAGTATGTGGAACCTGTGAAAAAGTAAAGGAGGTATTCAAGCATTTATTCCACCAAACCAAAGGAAGGCCACAAGCTGTATGATACATAGACCATGAATCTGTGTTTATTCTAAGCCCCCAAACCATCAGAGTCTGGAAAAACAGAAGTTTTCTAGTAGCCAGTGCCAGCGTGAGCACACTAAGGGGCGGGGGGGCAGGGGGGAGGCAGGGAGAGAGAGAGAGACTGCATGTAGTTTTTCTCTTCTGGTTTGATTTTTGACATCTCCCTCTGGCCCTGTAACATATTTCCCATCTGTTCATACAGATGGCACATTCCACCAGTCAAAGGAGCTGGTGTCCCAACATTCCAATATATTACGCTACCCTGCAGAATACTGAGGCAAAGGAAAGGGTTCAGTGTTTCCAATGAATATTAAGTAGGAAGGATGCATGCAGAAAGTTAATGGTGTCATTTTTTGCCTAGCACTAGAAAAGTTTCTGCAAACAGACAAAGTCCTATGCAGAATAGCTCCAGCATAAGCCTGTCAAAGTCAAAGGCAGTTGTCTGTCAGGTGCAGCAGTGATTGCAGGGTGATTAAAGCCATGAGGGAGCCCACCCCAGCAGTAATACCTTAGTGAACTTGCCAGCCCTGCCTCCAAAGTGGCTTCTAATACTCCTCCCCCTCCCCCTCCTACACTGGACAGGCAGCTGCCTGTCAGGTGCTGGAGAGGAGGTGGGATGCTTACAGCCACCAGGGAGGTTTGCTCAGCAGGATTGCCTTAGCACTGCTGCTGGCCCAGCCTCCCTAATGCCTTTAAATACAATCCCCCCCAACACCAGACAGGCGGGTGTCTGTAAGGTGTAGGAGCAGGGCCAGAGTACTTTAATCCATCAGGGACAATGCCCCAGCAGGATCACCTTAGCGATGCTGCTGGCCCAGCCTCTCTGATGGCTTCCAATACACTCCCCCCACCTCCTACACCTAACAAGTGGTTGTCTGTCAGGTGCAGCAGCGCTTGCAGGGAGCTTAAAGCCACAAGGGAGCACGCCCCAGCAGTAATGCCTTAGTGATCCTGCCAGACCTGCCTCCAGAGTGGCTTCTAATACTCCTCCCCCCTCCCCCTCCTACACCGGACAGGCAGCTGCCAGGAGGAGGCAACTTGGGAATGCAGCAAAAACATTTGCACATAATACTCCTGCAGTGCACTGAGCTGCACAGGCCAAATACCAGCAAGATCACTCTGAGGTGCTCAGAACAACACAGTCTCCATATGAGCAAAACAATCCAGGAACACAAGTAGAGAGGCCATCACTTTCATGGAAGGTGGCAGGAATTGACTTAACAGATGACTACTTCTTAAATGGACAGTTCTATTTGGCCTGCTCCAGAGTGAGCTCATCAAGCAGCCTGGTAATTCTATTACCTATGGGCAGAACCACCAGCATGGTCTACAAAGAAGTCCTTCGGTAGAGAGAGAAAAAGTACATATGTCTCACTTCATTTTTTACACTACAATCTTCTCCACTAGAATTCCTAAAACAAATGTCACATTTCAAACTTCACATCATTGCTATTATAACCGGACTAGGAATAAGGCCCATTGTGAAAATGAATACAATGAGCTCTAGAAAGAGGCTCTGGGAGCATGCCAAGGCCTTGGCACTCAGCGTCAATTTGCTGTGGTGACCTCCTCAAACCCCACCCTCTCCAGGCTCTACTCCTGAAATTCCCAGCCTGGAGTTGGCAATTCCATCCCCTTCCCAGCTAACCATCAACCTACTGTTATCTGGCCCTCTGACTGCAGCTGACTTCTGCCCTCCCTCCTGGAGATCAGTTGTAATTCTGAGTGATCTCCACCCCTCACCTGGAGATTGGCAACAATGGTTCCCCATGAGGGAATGGCTGACTTGGAGGGTGGAGTCTATGGCATTGTACCTGTCTGAGGTCCCACCCCTCGTCAAACCTCACCCTCTCCAGGCTCCATCCCTCAAATCTCCAGGAATTTCCCACCTGGAGTTGACAACCCTATCTCCTTCCCAGCCAATCATCAACCTACCTTTATCTTCCCCTCACTTTTCAGCTTTCCACCCATCCCACCTGCAGCCTCTACCGTGCTCTGAAGCCCTGACTGCTACACCACATTGGCTGCCATACAGGAGCCATCTCAGCAGGATATAAGGACACAGAGTCCACCATTTTCTCCAGGGGAACTGATCTCTGCCATCTGGAAAGCAGTTGTAATTCTGAGTGATCTTCAGCCCTCACCTGGAGATTGGCAACAATGGTTTCTCCCAACAAGCACTAAGGGGAAATGTATTTTAACTCAGAACACATTTTACCTCAGAACAGCAACAGCAAACTGTTTAGAATGTTATAGGCAAAGGTAATTGAGGCCACATATGCAAACGACCTCTGTGTTCCGAGGCAAAGGCCAATTAGGCCACATATGCAAATGACCTCTGTGTTTATTTATTTATTTATTTTATTTATTTTTGGATTTATATCCTGCCCTCCCTGAAGGCTCAGGGCAGCTAACAACGAGGCACAAGTGCCAGAATTAAAACAGATAAAACAGCCTAAAACAGTAAAACAATACAACAACAAAGTGTAAGTGCAAGATGGGGTAGATCTTAGTCGAATGGCATTGGTCCCGCAACTTGTCATCCCCTCTCCTTCCAGGGTCACCTCGCACCCAGAGGGAACCACATATTGGTGGTAGTGGTGCGATGCTGCATACATATCGTGGTGGAATTATAGTGGCGGCGGCTCCTACTCGAAAGCCTGGCAGAAGAGCTCTGTCTTACAGGCCCTGCGGAACTGAGAAAGGTCCCGCGGGGCCCAGATCTCCTCTGGGAGCTCCTTCCACCAGGTAGGAGCCGCCACTGAAAATGCCCTGGGTCTAGAAACAGCAAATTTAACATCCCTGGGGCCTGGAATTTCCAGGAGATGTTGACTCCCCGACCGTAGTGCCCTTGGGGGAACATATGGGGAAAGGCGGTCCCTTAGGTAAGCTGGACCCTGGCCATACAGGGCTTTAAAGGTAAGAACCAGCACTTTGAAGCGGATCCGGTATGCTATTGGTAGCCACTGCAGCGCTTTCATCACAGGCTGAATGTGATCCCTCCTAGAGAGACTCATCAACAGCCTGGCTGCCACATTCTGCACTAGGTGCAGCTTCCGGATCTGCGACAAAGGCAGCCCCAAGTAGAGAGCGTTACAGTAGTCTAACCTCGAGGTGACCATCGCATGGATCACTGTGGCCAGGTCATCGCGGTCAAGGAAGGGGACCAACTGCCGAGCCAGCCGAAGATGATAAAAGGCCAATTTGGCCGCCACCCTTTGTCCCCGACCTTGGAGAAAAGAGGCAACCATTGAAGGGCAAGTCCCTGAATTACCACGTCGGTGAGGCAGTGGGTCAGCAACTGGTGGTCAACCATGTCGAACGCAGCCGACAGATCTAGCAACACCAGTGCTGCCACACCACCCCGATCCAGATGCCTACTGAGATTGTCAGTCAGGGCGACCAGCACCGTCTCTGTCCCATGACCCGGGTGGACGCCGGACTGGAAGGGATCGAGGACAGAAGCATCATCCAGAAAGCCCTGTAGCTGTAACGCCACCGCTCTCTCAATAAGTTTGCCCAAATAGGGCAAATTGGACACCGGCCGATGGTTGGCCAATTCGGCTGGGTCCAAAGATGGATTTTTCAAGAGAGGGCAGACCATCGCTTCCTTGAGTGCCTCCGGGAACCGTCCCCCCAAGAGGGACATGTTAATAATCTCCCGCAGGACACCTTGGAACCCCTCATGGCATGCTTTTATGAGCCAGGAGGGGCACGGATCAAGGTCGCATGTGGTTGGGCGTACAGATATGAGCAATCTGTCAACTTCCTCCAGACTGAGCAGGTCAAAACACTCTAAACCTGGCGCCAAAGGCGTGCAAGGGGCCTCAAGTTCACTTACTGTTTCAATTGTGGCGGGGGGGGCACGATGGAGCGCCAAGACTTTGTCTGCAAAATAGCTGCAAATGCCTCACAGCCAATATCCAATTCCCTAACATTTTGCCTGCCCTGTGGCAGAGCTGTCAAAGACCGAATTATACTAAATAAGTGGGCTGGGCGTGAGCTAGCAGATGCAATCGAGTTTGCATAGAAGTCTCTCTTTGCAGCTTTGACTGCCATCTCATAGGCTTTCATAAGCGTCCTATAAGATGTTCTTGATGCCTCATTGCGAGCTCGGTGCCACTGTCTCTCTAGCCGTCTCAGTTCTCGCTTCAGCTCTCACAGCTCCTGGGTATATCAAGGCGCTCGCCTAACACGAGTGTGGAGAGGGCGCCTGGGAGTGATCTCATTGATGGCTGAGGAGAGACGGAAATGCCAGTCCTCCACCAGCTCATCCAACGAGCCGACAGGGGGCCTCAGATCCCGCAGGGCCATCTGGAATCACATTGGATCCATTTGGTGCCACGAGCGAGCAAAATTCCACTCGCCGCCTAAACAAGGTCGGGGTGGAATGTTCAGACGGGCCATCAGGGCCAGGTGGTTCAACCATGGCACTGCCTCTGCAGTGATCCGGTCCACCCACACCCCCGCTGCAAAGCTCAAATTGAGCATGTGACCGGCCCAATGCGTGGGAGCTGAGATGAATTGAGAGAGTCCTAGTGCCGCCATGGATGACACCAGGTCCGTAGCTCAGCTGGAGGTCATGTCCTCGGCATGGACATTGAAATCACCCAAGACAATCAGCCTAGGGTGTTCCAATGCCCAGCCTGACATGAGCTCCAGCAGGGACGACAGGCTACTGGCTGGTGCGTTAGGCGGTCGGTACACCAGCCAGATTGCCAAACTCTCATCAGCCTCCAGCATCAGACCGACACATTCCACACCCACGATCTCCACTGACGGAAGCGCCCTGAAGGAGTAAGCCTCTTGAATGAAGATAGCCACTCCTCCCCCCCGCCCCCTAGTCTGTGACTGGTGGAGGAACGAGAACCCAGGTGGGGCAAGCTGGGTGAGAGCTACCATTTCACCCTCCCGCACCCAGGTCGCGGTCACGCATGCCAGGTCAACCCGTTGTTCCTGTACAAAATCCCGATTGTAGCTTTGTTGATAATAGACCTGGCGTTCCACAGCACCAGTGACAGAGGGGGGTTCTCCATCCTGGCCCCACTGCCGGCCACCCTTGGGATGGGCCGTAGGCTGGAACAGCGCCAAGCCGCTCTGTTTCTCTGCATCCTTCCCTTAAAGCCCTGCCTAGGCCCACTGCAAAACTTCCCCCGTCCCAAGAGCACCGGAATTTGCTGACCAGACATTTGTTACACTGGTGATCTCCGCAGTGCATCAGACCAACCAATAGAGAGAATGACTGGAAGTAGCAAAATCCACTCCTAAGGCAACAGATTAAACACTATCTACTACCGCTGACTAAAATCAAAGTGCTGTTATGCAAAATACTAAATTACCTGACGTAAGAAGTCATACCAGGGAGTCCTGACTATCAAAACATTGTAAGTCCCTGAATCACAATCCCCCCAACCACTTCCATCACTCGTACAGCACTCATCCTCAATCCTACTAGTAGACAACTCCCATCCACCCACATGCACACAAAGCTGTTGCCAAATTGAGAGAGTCTGCAGCTATGTCCACAGCTGCCAAGGGTACAATGCAAGAGATGCTACTTGGCAAATTCACTTGCTGTGTGACAAGGACAAACAGCTAAAAATGGTAAACAGCTAAAAATGGTGTCATGTACTGGGGGCTTAAAAGTGAGTCAGTTAACTGTTTATGACATACGAGCAGAAAAAAACAAATATTTCAGAAATAAACAGCTGTGCTACTGTTAGTCAAGATAAGCACTTTGAAGGTTAGACAGAAATATTTCATATGTACATGTAATCATGCATGTTTGTAAGAATGTCTCATAAATAAAATCAGTTGTTTGTCGTGAACTAGCTTAGTCAATGATCAAAGAATCCAACTTTAACACAAAAGCACACATCATCAATAAATGTTTCATATTTCACACTTCAGTTTTTCCTTACCAAATACCACAGATCTGAGCACACCTACCTGGGAATCGATCTAATTGAATTCAGTGATACTTTTTTTTTTTTGCCACGGCTAACTTAACTAACATAGGGTTTTCATGCCAAGAGATGTTCAGAGGTGGTTTGCCACTGCCTGCCTCTGCATAGTGACCTTGGACTTTCTTGGTGGTATGTCATCCAAATACTGACCAAAGCCGACCCTGCTTAGCTTCCCAGATCTGATGAGACCAGGCCAGCCTAGCCTATCCAGGTCAGGGCATTGCGATACTTACTTCTAAGTGAACTCGTACAAGGTTGGGCTGCACAACTGCAAGTTCGGTTTTGTGTGTGCATTTTTTGAAATCTATTTTGACATCCAGTTTTGTGATAACCTTGCTAATACCTTGTCCTCTAGAGAGAGAAGGTTTTTATTGTATTTAGCCATAGGCCATTACAAACCACAAACAGAGAAGAATGCAATAAAACATAGAGAATTGTATAAAATAAGATACAGTCTAAAACATTATAAATCCATAAAACCGAGGTTATAAACAATTAATTCACAACATACCCACTAAAATCAGTATTAGCTAAGAACAGCGTTGGCCCGTATTTTCCTTGCAGCCAAGGCAAATAGAGCCATTCTATTGGATACATCGGCATTGGCATCGGCTAGCAAAAATATAATCTTCTCTGGGGCTGAATAAAAGCTTAAAATTGGTAAAATACCAGAAAAAATTTGACCTAGGCTGGGAATACAATGGGCAATCAAAAATGTAATGGGAGAGATCCTCAATAGCAGAAGAACCACAAATACATAAACACTGTGCCTTGGGTGTTCTACTATAGCGGCCGACCAATACGGCCAAGGCATTGATTCAAAACGCAGAAATGTAAAAGCTGCTCTAAGGTTATGATTATCTATATTAACCAGGTAAGGTGATCTAAAATGGTCATTCTTAAATTACCTTGTCCTCTAAAACAAAGCTGTTAACATGTGATATAGACCTGTCATGCTAGACTGAAGCACAATTTTGCATCACACTAACTCTAACAAACAAACTGACTGAAAGATGTGTTCCATAATATGTCAAGTCTCAAGAAAGCATGCTTACTTCTTATAGCAGCTTTCTAACTTTATTGCTCATTTCTGAATAAAATGTAGCAAGTTTTGAAATAATTAAGAGACAAAAATTAATCCAAACTGTTTCAAAGCAAGTACCTCTGGAACTATTTTATTTGTTAAAATATTTTCCTACATTCCAACCCTGATGTCTACAATTATACCTGGAATGCATAGGTATCAATAGTAGGTTTAAAGTTTGAAGTTTAAAATGTTTGATGCTGACCTGAGACCATAGAGAACTGTCCCATCTGGATGTAAACGAATCATCCTGTTCTTCACAGTGACACCATGTACAAATGACTTCTTATCATTCAGGAAGTAGGTATCAGGAACCCAAAGCTGATCTGCTACTCTATTGTCCAGGGTAAGGTTTAAAGGTATTACATTATACGAAAGCCTCTTATCCCTCCATGCTTGCTGAAAGTACATTGTCAAGGTATAGTCCTGAAATCATAGAAGAGACAGGGAAAAAATAGGTTGAAATTGGTTTTAACATTGCTTTTATTGCTTGAGATAAACAAGTAAGTTCTCCTTCTGTAAGTATCCATATACAGCCCAAATGAGTAGGAATCTAGTTAACATTACCCTCATCCCTGGCCAGGGCCAAACAAGGAAGTATTCACTATGGGTGTTAAAAATATTTAGCCAAACCTGAAAGTAGTAAGTTTTCCCTGCATTTTTCTTGACTAGATTTGAATTTTACATCATTACATTTCACTTTCTACTTTCTGCATTTCATAATTTCCTCCCTGTGCTGCTTTTCCCCGTATCTCTGCAGAAAAGGACTGCATAGTTCGTATACACTCTGTGCATCTGAAGAAGCACCTATAGTTAATGTAAACTTATACTGGAATAATTATTTTAGTTTTCAAAGTGCCACTAGACCCCTGTTTAACTTTGGTTCAACAGACTCTGGAACCATATTCAGCCGATATCCTTTATTATTTTTATTTATTTAATTTATATCCTACCCTACCCCAACAATGGGCTCAGTATTATGATTTGAAGTTTATTTGTTACAGTTCTAACCTCTAAATTAGAAGGAATGCACTTTTTCAGATATACAAGTCTCATTACGGAGAAACATTGCAAGCCTTAATTTTTTAAAAACGTAATACAGTGACTCGGTAAATATTTGACAGGAATAGTTTTGTCTTTAAGGATCAACATTTCATTATGACATGCTTATGAAACGTAATCATACTTTCCTTTCCCCAAATGCACAGTATCAAAATCCCGTACTTATTAAAATAGTAGGAATGAAATAATTCATGACCTTATAAAAGCATCCATCTTGCCAGCAGTCTGACATTGGTTTGGAGTACAGGACATATTGCCTAATTTTGAGCAACTTATACAATATTGTGATTCAACATTTGTGTGCTAATATACCTGAACGTTCTCTTGGTCAGACACAATTTACTCCACAGATGACTACATTTGTCTGAATTTGACAAACACACTGTAACAGTTGATACAGCTCTCAACAATTTCTGACCTTTCAGTTTCCTTTTTTGGTCAAAAAGCATATTTTCAAAAATCAAAGCAAATGCCACAGTGACCCTCCCAGATCACACACTATTAGCCGAACTGATTTATTTACAGCAATTGGCAATTTATAAATGGGTCCTTGCCAACTATACCAAGGTCCTGTTCCCACCAAGGGTTACCAGAGAAGGAGTCGAGGCTGGTGTTGTTAAAATAAATGTCTTTTACTTAAAGAATATAAGTCTCATACAAACAATACTGATGCACTCACACATTCAATCAAGTTCCTCAGAAATACAGTATTAAAATAAGCACTGTTGCATTAGCAGGTGGGGGTGATGATGGGCAATACTTATCTGTCTTCGCAGCTTTGGTTGTTCCAATGAAGAATGGATGGGAAGAAATAGAAATCTAGGGAAAATTCACACACGACTAGAACCAGCCAGAACATGTGGGTCTCTTGACTGCAGACCAAGAGATCAAAGTAGAGGCAAGGGTTTGGGGATAGCAAGTGGGACTCAAGAGGAGTAAAAAGCAGACAGAGGTTGTTGCGGGGGTTGCTAGCTAGGAAGGGCCAGGTGAATAGTCCTTACCTTTTATAGTGGATCCATTAGGTGGGAGGTAACTGTTCCAACCTGTGGACCCACCTACCTGTTAGTCCATCCCAAAAACAATCCTATTGGCTGCCTATAGGAGTGGGAGGTTACCTATAAGGAGTGGCCAATATTGAAATCTAATACCTTACTCAAAGAAGGGCATCTGGGCAGGTGTGAAAACCTTGGCATCAGGATGCTTCATTGTAGTGTAGATGAAGCTGGCCATTCCCTTTGTGAACCAAATGTCCATTTGTCAGGAAATACCAGTGCAGGAACAAAGCAGTGATGGGTAGTATGTGACTACAACTATTTCTGCAATGGGGACTGTCTCTTTTCAAGCTGTTGTTTCTTACTGCTCACAATAATGGAGGTATGTGCTTCTTCACCAGGCTGGTAACTGTGTAGCTTAATCCTTATTTATGTGTAAGGCTTGTGCAGGCACCTTCTATGTGTTACATCACAACAGGTGACTTAAAGTGTACAGTTCTCTGAGCCTATGTGTGTGTGTGCACAGTCCATTGTGTGTAGCAATAAATATAAGTCCATAAAGCAAAATATCAAGTTCATTCTCTAACAACACAAGTATTCTAGGGTTGACAGGTGGGACCTGGAGATCTCCTGGAAATAGAACAGATGACAGATGTCAATCCACCTAGAGAAAATGGCTGCTTTGGAGAGGGGACTGTATGTCATTATACCATGCCAAGGCCCTCCCCTCCTGAACCCCCCCCCCCAAGGCTCAACCTCCCAAACCTACTGGAATTTTCCAACCAGGATTTGGCAGCTCTAAGGCATTCTGTGTCTAAAAACTTCTTATCAAAGGAATAGAAAGAATGGTATTCATTCTGGTACACAAAACCTAGGAAACCTTCAATGATCTTGGTTTTACAGGGGCAATGTTACTTGGAAGTAAAGAGGGATTTACTTCAGAGAAAATATGGATAAGATCGTAACAGAAGACTCAAGATGCATAAAAGGACCAGTGCAATCCTATGTATCTTTACTCAGTATAATATACACGGATCCTTCTGTTGCCATTGTATTGCTTTACAGTGAAGATGTAATAATCTCTATACATCAAATGTAGATCAGTGAAGATCCTTTGTCAGGGACCATTCAACTAATTTTGGCTACCAAAAGAAGGAAAGCTCCATCTGCCCCATTAATCATATGCATCCCTAGAACTTTATGTTTCTCTTCAGGGATTTCCCCCAGCCATGGGGACCATCTCTCTCTCTCTCTCTCTTCCTCTCTCTCATTCACACACACACAACATTTAGCACTAGGTGTGTATAATATGCCATTTTAAAATTTCTGTTAATTTTTGGACATATTTCTTCTCACATATTTTCTTTGCTAGTTTCCCCATTTTATTTTATAGAATTTCACAGCTTTTTACCATATACCATTTTACAACATTTTACACCATTCATACATTATACCCAAATTTAATGAAATTTATATATATGCAAGATAGCCAATTTTGAGATTTTGGTTGGGAAAAAGTTGACTGATTTCATCCCAAGGTATGAGAAACCACAAAAGAAACTCCAGCTTTCAAACTGAACTGCAGAAACCACAAAACTCATTAATATTCATGTGCATCGATTGTTAGTTCATTGTTTAAACTCCTTCCATGGAATAGAATGATCTTTGAAGAGTTATGAAAATCTGGAGTACAAGGGGTGGACCCGCGATACTCGCGGCGGGGAAGGGAGGCAGAGCTCCAAGCTGGGTAACAAAAGGGGGGGGGACAGCAGAGCCCCAGAGCCGCAGAAACCTCTCTCACACGGTGTCTGAGTTGCCGTCCTCCTCCCCGGCCTCCATCCCCAAATCTCCAGGAGTCTCCCGACCTAGAGGAGCTGATCCCCACCCCCACCCCGCCGGTGGCCAGGGAGCCACGGGGGCACGCAACCTCCCGGAGGAAACCGGCCCCTTTTCCGCAGCAGCAGCTGCCGAAGTGGTTCTCCCGGCCGCGTGGCCAGCCTGAGCCAGGGCACCGAGCGGGGCGGGGCGAGCCCCCTGCGGGGTGGGGTCGCCGCCCATCCCCGCCGTCTCGGGCCTACGCGCCATCGCCGTCGCCCCCAAACAAAGGAGGCTGCCCGAAGGAGACGCCGCCGGAGCACCTAGCCACCCGGGGGGAGCCGAGCACGCCTGGCCTGCACCGTGGAAACAAAGGGCGCCCCACCAGCCATGCCCGGCCGCCGGGCCTGGGGGCTCCTCCTGTTGGCCCTGCTGGGCAGCCTCCTG
>NW_015169173.1:2479756-2497706 GCF_001447785.1 Gekko japonicus
CCGGCTCGCCGCTGAGTGGCGGCGGCGTCAGCGGCAGTCGCAGAGCGTTCCCTGCGCATGCGCAGGGATGCTCTGTGACTTTTGGGGGGATTTAAACATCCCCCCGATTTTTTTCCCCGGATTTAGGATTTTTGTGCACACGTGGGGATCTCCCCACGTGTGCACAAACCTCCCCCTCCCCCCCAAGTGCCCCCGGAGCGCTGATTTAGCGATCCGCACTCCGGGGGCAACTTGGCTATTAGATATATAGATTTTCTTTCTGATAGCTCTTTTACACATGAAAGTCACTGCCATAAGTGTGTTTGTGTTAATAAAGCATTGTTTCATTTATTGAAGACCTCCCCCCTTGTTTTTCGATTGTCTATAGATTGTAAACGGCCATTAAATTGGTTTTTTAGAAATCTTGTTTATGAATAGGGGTGTGCAAAAAACAACAACAACACCCTGATATTTTTTGGGTTTCGGTATACTGAACCTGAAAAATATTGGTATTCCCTGAATCCCAATACCAGTATGGTATTTAGATTCGGTAAATATTCAGGAAATCCAATTTTTGGCTCCATTATACCCTATGGGGACCATTATAGTCAATGGTCACCATAGGGTATAATGGAGATTTGATCTGGGGGTATTTGGGGCTCTGGGAGGAACTGTCTTTTGAGGAAGAGGCACCACATTTTCAGCATAGCTACTGGTGCCTTTCATCACCCCCCCCAAGTTTCAAAAAGATTGGACCAGGGGGTCCAATTCCATGGGCCCCAGAAGAAGGTGCCCCAGTGTCATGGGTACTGGTTCTGCTGAGGCTGACTACTCCTCAGGAGAGGAAGAGGCAGGGAGCAACCCAGCCTCCTCTGGAGTCAGCCCAGAAGAAGAACCCTCAACAGTACCTGAGGAGGAAGAGTCCCGAGAGACTGATCCTGAGTCTGGCCCAGCAGCCCTAGTTGCAGACACCCTGAGGCCAGACTCCCCACCTAGTTCTCCTGAGTGCCCCAGACATAGGGCACGCCAGAGGCTGACTATGCAGGAGCGAAGAAGGAGTGCCAGACTGCCGCTCCTGCACAGGCAACGGGAGGAGCTGTAAGACTTTGCAGACTCAACTCCCAGGGAAGGGAGGACCTGTTCAAAAACACTCTGTGCACCTGCTTCAGTGTGGCGGCAACTCTGCATACTCAGACCTGCTTCTGTGTGTGTAGCTGCCGCTCCTTGCCCTTGAAAACTGCAACCTTGAATTGACTTCCCAGCTCTTTGACCTTTGGCTCTGTTGCTTACCTTGATTCTGGACCATGTTTACAGCTTCCAGTGTGTAGTCTCTGTGGCAACCAGCCAAAACAGCACACCCATCCTCCTTTCTTTCCGAAGGAGAGGAAAAAAAGGCATTCAAAGGGATCACGGTCCCCTAAATGCCTTTTCCAAGCCACACGACTCTGTGGTGAGTGAAATCTGACAGCGTTTAAAGGGCTCACAGTCCCATCAAACACCTCCAAGTAGTGGCTTCACCCAGAAGGCATTTAAAGGAAGTGTGAACTCTTTAAATGCCTTTAGAGTTCACTCACCGTGGAGTCATGTGGCTTGGAGAAAGCATTTAAAGGGTCTGCAATCCCTTTAAATGCCCTCTAAGTTTGGCAATCCAGAGGTCCCAAAAATCCTGAATATTTTGGGGATTTGGGGGTTTGGCCATTTTGGATAGCTGAAATGCAGCTCCAATTTAAAACTGGCTTAAAATACCTAAAAAATAATGGTAAGGTATTTTGGGGGCATTTTTAAGGCTCAGTTTATGCTGAATGCTGTCAGAACCCACAGCCAACAACGAAGTACACGCATTCAGGAACGGTTATACTTTTATTGCAGAGCTATAGATGCAGTAACATAGGCACTGTTAAGAATGGCGGCAGCCCCATGGGCATAATAGGATATAGGGTATTTGTATGCACACACCCCCACAGTACTGGCCAATTAGGCGGCCTCCCGCTCACGGGCTAAGGCTCAGAGACCGTTAGGTAGCTGAAGCTGAGAACGAACACTCTCCCACGGCACCTAATGAAATCCCAGACATACAACACCCTCCTGCACATCTGTATAGATAAGCATTTCGGCGCACAGCAGAAAAAGCACAGAAAGGAATGCAATAGCAATTAACCTGAAAGGAAAGCAATAGCAATTACCCAGACACACACCAACCTCCCCAACTTTCATGGCAGCATAGCTGACATATGCACACCAATGTTCCCTCTAAGCTGTGGAGTCTTGTGAGCAAAAGTTCTACTTTGTGAGCTACTGGCATTAAAGTTGTGAGCAAGCAATTTGGCTATTGCATCAACTAGTTTGCTCTGGAGACATCCTTCCTGAGCCAAGACAGCAATGTGTGAGCCAGAGGCTAAAAAACTGTGAGCTAGCTCACACTAACTCAGCTTAGAGGGAACACTGATGCACACCCCTATATATGAATTTATAACTTCTGACTCATTGTATGTATCTACAGTATACACAATGAAAATAACTGTCAGCTAGTACCAAGGGGCAAGTCTTGGTAAAAGGCCTTCTCATGACTGGAGTGTGTTCTACCAGCTGGAAGACTTCGCAGCTTAAGAACAGGAACTATCCAAGTCCCAGAGTGATCAAACCATTTAGCTAACCACTTGAAGAAACAGAAGCACTGTTTTTGAGACAAACCACTGACCTAAACAAAAAGGTGAGAAGAGAGAGTTCAAGGAAATGCAATGAAATACGGTAGTTAAAGCAAAGGGACCCCCACCCAAAAGAACAAAAGCAACCTTGGAAATAAGTCCAAAAGAGTTACTAAGTATTTTACACACAAAGTATTTTACTAGACTGCCTGTCACTACACATCAGTGTATGTCCCCCCCCCCACCCACCCACCAACAGTTTAAGAGAGGGGGAAAGAGGACCAAACCCATTCCAGTTTACTAAAAATCTGATAAAAGAGAGTTGGAATGTTTTGGTAATAAATCTGTTTCTGCTTTGTTTTTGTCTCCTAAACAGAGTTATATCCTTCTAAGTCCACTGGTATCAACTCTTCTTGGGATAGTAACCTCGTTATTTAAATTGTATTTTATTTGTTCTGTGTGAACCATGAAAGTTAACAGTAAAGAACACTGTGTGATCAAAATCTAGTTATTGTCTAAATTAAAATCAACATATTTTAATCTTGATATTAATATAGTCCCTAACTTTTGTAGTTATAACTGGAAAATTTCCACAAACCATTCATAATAATGCATCCTTCCCTCTGGGACAGGGACTAAAAAGAGCCATGTTCTTACCTTCCCAGTTCTTACCTCCCTTCATGACACCCAAAAGCAACAGTTCCCCCCCTCCAAAAATGCCCAGCATAAGACTATACAAAAACTGAACTTTAGGTTTCCTCCTCTAAACAGAAAGGTAAATGTACTGGTCCAAAACCAAAGCCCAAAACAAAAGCCATGAAGTATCTTTTTTAGGATCCTAAATAATACATAGCATAAAAACTTTAAAGTTTGCAGAGCTCTTCCATTAGGGTTGCTGTGATTTTCATAGTAAACCTGTTTGGCAGTTGTACATACCCTGTCTGACACTCATGATCATACTCTGAGCCAATCAAGGATACACTGGGATTGCATCAAGCAACTCCAACAGCTGCCAAACAAATTGCCTGTTGGTCAAAAGCAGGTTCTGATTCAGTCTCACTCAGAAAAAAAAACAGCTGTATGGTGAAGCTGGAGATCAGAAGAAATGCTTTTGATCTCTGCATTGCAAAAGGGAGAGAAAGAGCTCCTTTTTCCTCCCCCCTCAAAGCCGGGGGGTGGGGGGAAAGACCAAAGCAATGCTTTTGATCTCTCTGTTTGAACTACCTATTGAAAAAGTGAGAGGAATAAGAGATCACTCATTTCCTTTTGTCTGCAGCCCAAACTGACTTAGGGTAAAAATTACACAAAGATGAAACTTCAATACATGTAATCACCTCTAAACATTAACATTACGATGGGACATTCTGTTGTTGTTTTTTAAACTACACTAAAATTATATAAAATAAATGTCAATGAATATTCTTTAAAATGGCTTAACTGAAGCCACAATATGAAACTTAGGGCGATTCTGCATTGGCTTTTCCCTCCATTGTTTTACCAAAGGTGTAGCTCAAAACCACATTCAAATACCCTGGGGCAACACCGTACTGATTACAAAGTCATCCCTGTACAGCTATAAATCTATAAAGAAGGTATCATAAAACCCGCTGATCAAAGAAAGCGAAAGTGGCATGTAGTGTAGAGGTTACCATAAAATCTGATGATCAAAGAAAGTGAAAGTGGCATGCAATGCAGAGGGGAATTTCTGTTCCCATGTGGGTTTGGTAAAACAACAGAGGAGAAAGCCAATGCAGAATCGCCCTTAGTTGGGAAACTGCAATAAAATCAAATTAGAAATTAGAGTACAAGTATTGTTTTAAAAAGATTAAATAACAATATACAGGTATCATTTCTACAGTTTTCTCTTTTAGTTTTGCAGCTCCCTTCGTTTCTGACCAATTTTTCTTCCATTTTGGCTTATCTCAGCATTTTCAAGGTGTTTTCAGAGTTTCTTCTTGTTGCTTCTGGAGTTTAACCTCCAAGTACTCTGTGTATTGTGCGTGAGCATACCTGACTAACTGCAACATACTCCTATCAATTACAACAGAAGTCCTCCCATACTCAGGACAGCATTGTAAACCTGGCATTGACTGACAACAGACAAATTCTCTATTAACACTGACATTAACATAATGCGAAATGCTGGCCTGGATGAATCACAAGCGGGAATTAAGATTGCTGGGGAAAAGATCAACAACCTCAGATATACAGATGATACCACTCTAATGGCAGAAAGTGAAGAGGACCAGGCTTCCGGTTTGGCTCCCGCGAATGGCGGACGCATCCTCGGGTCGCTCCCGAGGGCGTCTCGCCCGCCCGCGGTGGAGGAGGGAATCCGCGTGAGCGGAGACCCGAACGAGCCCCTCAGGAAGAGAGGAGCTCGGATCCGGGGCGCTTTAGGGCGCTACAGGGGGGAGTCTCTCTTTCGGCCGAGAGGTCGGAGACTGAGGCTCCCGCCATGCCCTGCCCCAATGGACCTTGCTGCGTGAGCGACCCCGTTTCACGGGGTTTAGCGGAGCCACCAGACGTCACCGAGTGATAAAGCGACCATCCGAAAAAAAATGGAAAAGAAAAGATCGGCTTAACTGTGAGTTGTCAAAATGCAGAGAAAAAGAACTAAAACCGCTCCCCCCCCCAGCGAAAAAGACGAGGAGGTTAATCCTCTAACTGCACAAGCGAAAAAGAAAAGGAGGGGGGGAATGGACTGAGCGAAACAAGCTGGGTTTCGAAGAGGTAGAGGAACGAGAGATCATATTGCCAACATTCGCTGGATTATGGAGAAAGCAAGAGAGTACCAGAAAAATATCTACTTCTGCTTCATTGACTATGCTAAAGCCTTTGACTGTGTGGATCACAACAAACTATGGCAGGTCCTTAAAGAGATGGGAGTACCAGACCACCTCACATGTCTCTTGAGAAACCTGTATAAGGGCCAAGAAGCGACAGTTAGAACCGGATATGGAACAACTGATTGGTTCAGCATAGGAAAAGGAGTACGACAAGGATGTATATTGTCGCCTTGCTTATTTAATATATATGCAGAGTACATCATGCGAAATGCTGGCCTGGATGAATCACAAGCGGGAATTAAGATTGCTGGGGAAAAGATCAACAACCTCAGATATGCAGATGATACCACTCTAATGGCTGAAAGTGAAGAGGACCTAAAGAGCCTCTTGCTCAGGGTAAAAGAGGAGAGCGCAAAAGTGGGCTTGAAGCTCAACATCAAAAAAACTAAGATCATGGCATCCGGCCCCATCACTCCTTGGCAAATAGAAGGGGAAGTCGTGGAAGTAGTGACAGACTTCACGTTCCTGGGATCCCAGATCACTGCAGACTGTGACAGTAGTCATGAAATTAAAAGACGCCTGCTCCTTGGGAGGAAAGCGATGGGGAACCTAAACAGCATGATAAAAAGTAGAGACATCACCCTGCCAACAAAAGTCCGCATGGTCAAAGCAATGGTATTCCCAGTAGTCATGTATGGCTGCGAGAGTTGGACTATAAGGAAGGCCGAGCACCGAAGAATAGATTCTTTTGAACTATGGTGCTGGAGAAGACTCTTGAGAGTCCCTTGGACTGCAAGAAGATCAAATCATTCAATCCTAAAAGAAATCAACCCTGACTGTTCCCTGGAAGGCCAGGTAATGAAACTGAAGCTCAAATACTTTGGCCACCAAATGAGAAGGGAGCACTCACTGGAGAAGCCCCTGATGCTGGGAAAGATTGAAGGTTAAAGAAGACGGGGACGGCAAAGGATGAGATGGTTAGACAGTGTCATAGATGCAACGAACATGAAATTGAGCAAACTTCAGAGGACGGCGGAAGACCGGAAGGCCTGGCGTGATCTGGTTCATGGGGTCGCGAAGAGTCAGACTCAACTGTGCGACTGAACAACAAATAGTAGTACAGTAGCAAGCCCTTGTTACTACTATGAACAGAGGAGTAGTTAATATTTTCCCCACAATCAAAGTAGTATAAGGATACTCCCCCCCACCCTTTACATGCATGGTAATGGGATGTTGATTTGTCTTAGCAGTTACACATGTGGAACAGAAGTTAGAACTCCTCCCCCCTCTTAATTGGATTTAATTACATTTTAAACACTGTTCACTGGGTTGTTATTATTACTTATTGGTGGGTCATCTAATATCCCTTTATAAATACCACTTTGCTACTGTAGAGATCAAGTTTCATGTTGTATGACAAATGACATAGACATTTTTAGAAAATTATGTCAGCAAAATCAGTCCCAATGATCCCATTATTTATCCAGCACCACTGTAGGGGAGTGCACACACAAAAAATGGTATTTTTTGGGTTCGGTTATATTGAACCTGAAAAATACCCTTTTCCCCTGATATTTCCTGAATCAGTATGACATTGGGATTTGGGAAATAATCAGAATTGCTGAATTTATTCAGCAAGGCATTTAAAGGGATGGTCCCTTTAAATGCCTTTTGAAAGCTGAGCCGCAAGTGAACCTGGAAGGTTCACCCTTCCGGGTTCACTCACAGCTTGGTTTGCCAAACACATTTAAAGGGACTGTTCCTTTAAACATATTAGGCATCTCCTGCCCCATGATTTAAACCACGGGTCAGGAGAAGCTGGCTCCAGGATCTGCCACGTGCAGGGAGGTCTTTCTCTTCCTGCAGCACACAGACATGGCTGGGATGGCTTCTACCCCACAGAAGAAGCTGTCCCCAGGATCTGGCATGTGTGGGGAGGTCTATCTCCCCTGCGGCATGCAGACTCGGCTGGGAGGGCTTCTTCTGTGGGGCGGTTTAAACCACCCTGAAGAAGAAGCTGGCCCCAGGATCTGGCATGTGTGGGGAGGTCTTTCTCCCCCCACGGCATGCAGATCCAGCTAGGAGGGCTTCTTCTGTGGGGCTGTTTAAACTGCCCTGCAGAAGAAGCTGGCCCCAGGATCTGGTGTGCACTGGGAGATCTTTCTCCCCTATGGCACACAGATCCGGCTGGAAGGGCTTCTTCTTCTGTGGGGCCATTTAAACTGCCCTGCAGAAGAAGCTGGCCCTAGGATCTGGTGACATTAAGTTTTTGTGAACTAGAATGTAGAAATGGTATCGTATATTGGTACACACACACACACACACACGTACAAATATGAAATTACAACATTAGACACAGTTTGGATCAGGGTCATATGGGAGTGCCCAGGTAGAATATTTGTCTGGGGGCCCATGGTGGTTCTGCAAATAGCTAAGCAGAGCGATTCAATGATTAATTGACTGCCTGATTGCTACTGGCAGTCAGGAAATAAGCTGAACTGGCAGGTGTTTGAGCATCTCTATTCTTCATCATGCTGGATGTTAAAAGGTGGGGAGAGAAGATATTCAAGCCTTGACCTTTAGTTAGCATGAAAAGGTTTACAAAGGTAAGGTGTGCTGGTGTTAACACACACCTGTGGCCTTCCGGTAATAAGAAGCGTACTTTTCTAGCAGTGAGGGGGGAGAAAAACTAGGGTGGGCAAGCAGTTTCCAAAGAGGAATGATGAGGGGAAAGAACACAACAGGCCTTGCTGAATTTGTGTTGATCTAGGAAGATTTGTGGAGTCCTTTCAAAACTGTTGGGTATTTTGGGGTGACAGGATAGAATCACAGTGTGTTTTACCCTTTTCCAGGCAAAGTGAGAATAAAAGAGAAGGCAGATTCTAAGCCAGATCTGTCTGATTCTGACATACAACCTGGTGTGATCTGGTCCATGGGGTCGCGAAGAGTTGGACTCGACTGTGCGACTGAACAACAACAAATAGTAGTACAGTAGCAAGAGTCGGACTCGACTGTGCAACTGAACAACAACAACAATTATGATACTGGCTGATTTGTTTTCAATTCCCTTTCTAATAATCCCCAGCATAGTGTTGGCCTTTTTTAGTGCAGTTGCACACTGTCTTGACATTTCCACATTGAACCCCATTTGCCACATTGACGCCCACTCACCCATCCTCAAGAGATCCCTTTGGAGGGCCTCACAGTCCTCCCTGGTTCTCACCACCCTGAACAACTTAGTGTTATCTGCAAATTTAGCCACTTCACTGCTTACTCCCAACTCCAAATCATTTAAAAACAAGTTTAAAAGCATTGGACCGAGTACTGATCCCTGTAGTACCCCACTGTTTACCACCCTCCACTATGAAAATTGCCCATTTATGCTCTCTCTCTATTTCCTGTTATTTAGCCAGTTTTTGATCCACAAAAGGACG
The DNA here is from genome assembly GCF_001447785.1 of Gekko japonicus. Taxonomy (NCBI): domain Eukaryota; kingdom Metazoa; phylum Chordata; class Lepidosauria; order Squamata; family Gekkonidae; genus Gekko; species Gekko japonicus. The sequence continues at coordinate 2,488,604 of NW_015169173.1, forward strand.
TCCTTTTATCCCATTACTATTGAGCTTACTTAGGAGCCTTTGATGAGGAACTTTATCAAAAGCTTTCTGGAAGTCAACATAAGCAACATCTATTGGGTCCCCCTTGTCCACATGTTTGTTCACTCCCTCAAAAAACACTAACAGGTTGGTGAGATAAGATCTTCCCTTACAAAACCCATGCTGAGTCTGCCTCAATAGTTTTGTTCATCAATATCCCCCAACCCCACCACTAGGCATAGGTGTTCCTGAGATCTTATTAGCCCGTCCCTAGTGGTGGGGTTGGGGGCCAGGGCTGTCAATTTAGACGATCCTGTAGTGTTTTCCCAAATGGATGGGACCTCCATGGCCTCATGTCAGCACCAAATGGTGGAGCTGCCGGTGGGGGTGTCGGGGCACTGGGAGAAATGTGCTCGGGAGTCCTTGGCTGGCTGCCCATGATCCCTATGTGCAGTGGAGCCGTGGGGCTATGACTTTCCTAGATCCCCACTGTAAGGCTCATCAATGGGACCCAGCATGGGGCACGGAGCCTCCTGTGGTCCTGGCCAGAGTGTCTTTGGCACGGGAGGAACTTTTGTCTATCCCCAAGGTATACCGGGATTTGGGGAAAGTGTTTGAGGAGAGGGAAGCAGAAGAACTCCCGCCCCATAGGAAAACTGATTGTGCTATTGAGATCTTGGAGGGACAAACTTTACCAAAAGGAAAACTTTATGCTATGAATCCTGGGAAGCAGGAGGAGATACGACATTTTATTGATAAAAACCAGGAGAGATGATTTATTCAACCCACAATGTCCCCTTTTGCCGCTCCTGTCCTCTTCCACAAAAAGAAGGATGGGAGGCTGAGACTATGTACAGACTATAGAGGTTTGAATGCTGTTTCAATGTCTAATGCCTACCCATTACCCCTAATCAAAGACTTGTTGGGGGAAGCGGCTAAGGGAAAGATTTTTATGAAATTGGATTTAAGAGACGCTTATTTTTGCATGCACATCCGAGAGGGGAATGAGCACAAGACTGCCTTTAACACCCCACTGGGACAGTTCAAGTACTTGGTCATGCCTTTTGGCTTGGCTGGGGCCCCTGGGGTGTTCATGAACTTGATTAATCAGGTGTTGCACAAGCACTTATTCAAAGGCATGGTCTGTTATTTAGATGACGTGTTGATTTATTCTAATGACCTGGAATCACATGCAAAATTGGTAAGACACTACAACTAAGACAGTAGTACAAGGTAACAGATAACAGGAGAGGCAAGCAGGGAAAGGAATGCGGCACCCAGTCGTATGCAGGTCAGGCGGGTGCCCCCTCAGTCCATAAATCATATGGCAGCGTAGCTGACATTGACAAACCTCAAGCAGTTCCGCAAATGCTCGAGGTACGCCCTCTGCCTCCTGACAAGATTAAAATGGTAAAGCCTTCTGCTGATGTAAAAGCTCAGCCCCCTGAATGGCTAGAAAAGTTTAAGGAGGCTTTTACTGCTCAAGACTTGGAAGTGATGGTGCGAGAAGGATTGCAGCACCACGACAATGGGATTTGGTATAAGTGGGAAAAGGCTTATGTTCCTCACAGTTTACGAGGAGACATTTTATCATGGAGTCATGACAATAAATTGTCTGGTCACTTTGGATTCTTAAAAAAATTACATTTGGTGCACAGACAGTTCTGGTGGCCTGGAATGAGGAAGGATGTTTCCTCTTACGTCACTCTGTCAAATATGTGTAATGAGTAAACGGAAGGGGGGGAAGGTTCCGGGTAAATTGCAACCTCTGGAAACACCTGATCACCCCTGGTCAGTGATTTCTATGGATTTCATAACCAACTTGCCTGTAAGTCAAGGGAAAACAGTCATTTTGGGGGGTGGGGGTGGACATTTTTTCAAAGCAAGCACACTTTGTACCTTGCAAGACTGTTCCTACAGCTAAGCAATTAGCTACCATGTTCCTGCAACACGTGATAAGGGCCCACGGAATTCCAAGGAAGGTAATTAGCGACAGAGGCACCCAATAGATAAACATATGGAGCAGAGGTCCATTAGTGGCTATTAGCCACAAGGTATAGGAACTCTCAGTCTGGGGCAAGTGATGCACTGTATTCTTTGTGCTTGGGGGGGGGCAACAGTGGGAGGGCTTCTAGTGTCCAAGCCTGATGGCATCTCCTGATGGCATCTGGCATTTTTGGCCACTGTGTGACAGAGTGTTGGACTGGATGGGCCATTGGCCTGATCAAACATTGGCTTCTTTTATGTTCTTATGTTCTTAAATTTGCCCTCTTTGGTTTCCTAGAGGCAGTTTTTATGACCAACTGCATTTATAAGCTTGAGTTAGTTAACTGAGGAAATGTAAATGATGTTAAGAAGTTGTAGGATACTTATAAAACAATTACAAATCAGCATGAAGACATTCAGAGGTCAAATGATATAAAATAAAAGGAACATTTATTAAAAGCCATAACAAGTTGGACTCTGATCAGAAAATTAATATAATACAGTATTTTATACTTTCATAGATAAAGCAAGAAGCGTGTTTGCCTATGGCAAAGAAACTAAATTTACCCCACAGCTTTAGTCTCTACTAGGGTTGCCAACTTCCATGTAGGGCCTGGAGATCACCTGACTACAGAGATCAGTTCCCCTGGAGGCAGCTTTGGACAGAAGACTCTGTGGTATACCATGAGAAATTGAAGTCCTAGAGTGACATCACATCCCTGCTGGGCTCCCTCCTCTTCCCAGGCATCACCACTAAATCTCCAGGGATGTCCAATCTAGTCTCTGTTCTTGATATAACTGAGTAACTAAGCACACACACACAGTGGGGAGGGGAGGGGATTCCTGGTTTAACTCTGCTTCTAAAATACTCAGCTTCTTTTCTTCCACACATCTTTTAACCCTTCATTCACCTTTCCTATTGTCAAAATTCCAGGCTGAAAAGGTACCATGTAATGCACATTCTCAATACATACCTAGATTTAATGACTCAGTAATTTAAGATGTTCTGTTACTGGGTGCTTTCAGACAAACACGTAAGAGGTTAATTGCCTGATTCCTTGTATGATACACCTTGTTACTAGTATTATCAAGAACTACAATTAACTATTCCTCTTAATCATCTCCTAATGTCAAAATGTCAGATAAACTCTCAACTGGCCTAAAGCAAAACATGTGTGCCTCTAAAAAAATTCTAATTTTAACAAATTGCAATTACCTTATATGTAGTCTCTCACATGTCTACCTCTTTCCTGCAATGTGCATTTTTTATATGCAGCAATAGAAACTCGACACGTAAATCTGAGAGGAGTTTGCAATCCTATTAATACTTACCCAGGAGCAAGCACTACTGAACGTAGTGGGACTTACAGCAAAATATTTTCAACGTAAGTTTCTGAAATGGAGGAAGGCATGGGCAGAAGGAAGTACCTTACAGAACAATCCTAATTTTAGGAGTGAGTCCCACTGAATAGACCTGAGTAGGATTCTTTTTTGGGTGTTTGTGTGAAGATTTTAGTTTATTAGGACAAACATTAAAAAATGTACCAAAAACAGAACATACACATGAAACAAACATGTTGGGGGGGGATTCTTACACCATTAAGACATCTGTTATACTACTTCTTACAGTATCCATCTGTGTATTAGCAGGGGTCATTTCGTAGAAAAAGAGCTAGGGGGACTCATTAGCATAACTCATTAGCATATGCCACACCCCCTGACATCACCGGAAGTGTGTCCTCCCCACAGCCGGCGGCAACCTCCAGCGGGCACCAGCAGGGAGCTCCAGGCCCCGCCCTCCCGCACCTCACCCAGGGGGATGGCATCCCCCCGTGTCCCCCCCAAAATGACCCCTGTGTATTAGTTATATAAAAAAACAGTGTCATTTGTTTATAAGAACCGCAATATGTAGGCAATTTCTATAATGTCTCTAGTTTTAATAAAAGCTTATATAGTTCATTTACTGTATTCTTCCAGCCATGTATAAAATCTTGACCATGTATTTTGAAATTTTTCTTCTTGTTAGACCTGAGTAGGATTCTGAGTAACCTGCTTACGACAGCAGGAAACCAGGGCAGTACATAGGGATGGTCAGCAGTGACAGTGTGACATCACTTCTGGGGGGAACCTGGAAGTGACATCATGCCTCTAGGAATTGCCGGAAGCACTATGATTAAACCATAGAATTTCCAGAGATCCCAGAGAGGATTGACATCACTTTCAGAGAAAACTCAGAAGTGACGCCATCATCCTAACAACCATTAAAAAAAAGTCTTCCATCCCAATGGGGCTGTCAACCCCTGATTTAGGATGGCACTGTCACTTAAGTATTCTAATGTGTCAGGCCTTTATCAGGGCTCTTCTCTACAAAGCCGAAGATATAATACAGGTAGATAATAAGAAGAAACAGCAACTCAGTAAAACATAACATCAGAACAGTACTTCAACTTCTATTTTTATGACATATAATTTATAATCTATTTGCAAGAATTGGTTCTGTAAAATATTTATGATATAAACACATAAAAAAGAATATCTGTCAAGAAATAAATGCAGAATGCTGTAAACATTCCAATTTATTTTTGCTACAGTTATTTCATAACATGAACAAATTTATCTTCATCATTATGTGTTGCCAAGAGCTCCCATCAACATCAATCAAGAGTCAGTTCCATAAGGAAGCACACTGTACTGTCATCCAACGGTATCTCCCACAGAGGACAGCCAACTGCAACTCTGGATGCAACACAGTGGTACATTAGCGTTTATGACATGAAAAATAATCAGAAACTGAAAATAAGAGTTACCATATGAGCTATCATTTAAGCACATATGTTATTTCATTTTGATCCTGCCCTTCTGCCAGGGTAGAATACCTAATTCTCCTCTCCTCCATCTTATCTTCTCCTCAACAGATTTGTGGGGTAGGTTAGGCTCTCAAAACTTCTCTCTTGATCTGTGAAGCAGGTTGTAAATTTTCAGCATCATATATTTTGTACACACCCTCATCCTCTGGCATGCTGAACGGACTGCCATACTTGTTAAGACTAATAAGGACCGATGTTAAAGTTCAAACAAGAAGAAAAGAGAATTAAGCGATGGGAAAGAGCACTCCAAAACTTGTGGAGTGAATTCCCTCTTGATCATGTACAGGAGCACAACATACGGGAAAAAGTGTAAACCTCACCTTTTAAGACTTTTAGAAATAATGGCACTTTTAATATGTTGTTGAAGGCTTTCACAGCCGGAGTTCATTCATTGCTGTAGGTTTTCTGGGCTGTATGGCTGTGGTCTTGGCATTGTAGTACCTGGCATTTTGCCAGCAGCTGTGACTGGCATCCTCAGAGGCAGGGCTCTTTTCGTAGAGAAAGCCCAGCAGGAACTCATTAGCATAATAGGCCACACCCAACAGCAGAAACTCATTAGCGTATTAGGCCACACCCATGACAGCACAGCTCATTAGCCCATTAGGCCGCACCCCCATGTTACCAGAAGTGTGGTCATCCAGCCACACCCACCTTTTGCTTCTTATTCTGTTGACCTTGTTTGTTGTCAAAACCCAGGGCCTTTTTATGTAGCAGGAACTCCTTTGCATGTTAGGCCACACATCCCTATTGTAGTCAATCCTAATGAGTTCCTGCTGTTGGGTGTGGCCTATTATGCTAATGAGTTCCTGCTGGGCGTGGCCAACTCGGGAGCCAGCCGGAACTCCGTTCCTGTGCGTTCCTGCCCAAAAATAGCCCTGCTCAGAGGTATAACACAGAAAGATGGGAGTACTCTCTGTCAAATGACACAGGCAGTACTCCATCTTTCTGTGTTATACCTCTGAGGATGCCAGTCACAGCTGCTGGCAAAAATTCAGGTACTACAAGACTACAGCCATACAGCCCGGAAAATCTACAACAACTAATGCCATTTTTATTGGGTTTGATCCACAGCTTCTGTTCCACAAAGAATAGAGCTTTTATTGAGTGCAAAGAGCCTTCTGCAGGTGGAAAACGTCTTTTCCACTGAAGCAAAGCTTCTTGAATTAGTAGAATGATCACCGTGGGATTTAACCTATTATATGTTATTCCTTATAGCTATTAATATAAATTAGTTGTGACCTGGATGGCCCAGACCTGCCTAATCTCATCAGATCTCAGAAGCTGAGCAGGGTCTGCCCTGGTTAGCACTTGGATGGGAGACCACCAGGGAAGTCCAGGGTTGCTATGCAGTTTGTCTCGTCTTGAAAACCTTATGGGGATGCCATAAGTCAACGGCAACTTTCTACCACCATTATAATTTTTACAGTATTTTGTGCGTCTTGTCAATTTTATATTTTTTAAAATTAATTTTGTAAGAAAACTTGGAAGAAACAGGTTGCAGGCCACTGCTGTTGGAAACACCTCTGGAAAAAGATATTGCAGATAAATTTCATAAAAGCAATCTGGCTCATTTTCCCTTTTGGAATTGCTTCTGGGAGAGTTGACTATGCTACATATCTTACAGAGAATAGTACTTTTAAGTGTTCAAGCATTTTTTAAAAAAAAAATTTGTAAGGATATAGGCCAGATTGTAAGAATCAAGCCATCTCCTCTTAATTGCCCAGCAAACGCAACTGTCTCACAACAAGTGGACAGCAAGCAAATGCCACATGTAATTCTGCATCCACAAGGGAAAACATTTCTTCTGAAGCTCAGACGTTTCTTCCAGATCCTGCAGCTTTAAAAAACAAAAAACTATATGTTGAGGGCTACCTTTCAAGTTGAGCTTCACAAAAACTAATGGGGCATTTCTGGCTGAACACATCAGCAGTGTGAATCTGTTGAAAATCAAGCAAGCAATACACTGTGAATCTAGAGTTCATTCATACAGTCTGGATTGTCCCAGTCCTAGAAGAAATTATCTGTTTGCAAAAGAATTTGGCCATGTTTTCTATAGAAAACAAATGTATTTTTAATAAATAGTTGTTTTTTTTGGGGGGGGGAGTTATTTATCACTGTAGTATCCTATGAGGTCTGGTGAGAGCAATGAGCTTATTTATTCCATTTTTCATGGACCCCCTCAATCCTGCTTTGTAGACAGGAGGATCTGATAGCCATCAACAGGTCTCTTTGGGGACTTGCAGGCTGCAGCACTGTGCTACAGTCGATTCGGGCAATGCTCCAGAGAGCCGGCCATTTCTAGGTTTGTTAAAGGGGTCTTCTGAGGAATCAGAGACCCCCCACCGCCCAGGGAAGGGGTGAGTGGGTGCACATGAGGCTTGAGTCGGTCCCCCGTGTCATGGCTACTCACGGGGAGAACCAGGCTCATCTCTAAAGCCAGATCTGGAAAAGGAGCCCAGGATAAGCTGGGCATAACGGTCGCTCCTGCGTCTGAGGGGATTTAAAAAGCAACGCCAAGAAAAGCGAGACTGTGAGTTGTAAATCTATCTTCTGTGGGCTCTATAAAAGGGAACTGCATAAGTTATAGCCCTCATTTTCTATTTATGGCGGGTGGCTTTTTCCTCTAAGACATAGCGGCCAGAAGCAAGGACTAAAGATCCACCGCTTTCGGCAAAGAGTTGTGGGTGGGCTGAGCTCTCCCCCAATTGCTGTGTTCTCAGTTTTTCACCCTCTGGGGTGAGGGCTGGACCCAACGGGGAAACCCCTTATAAATTTTTGTCCTACTGGGGGAGAGAGCTTAAAGGATTGCTTCAAAATTAAATGCTTAAAGTGCAAAGTGGAAAAGTGGGGAAGGGAAAAAACTGGACATAACTGACTCTAAGTAATTGGACTGATTGATTAACTGTCTAAAAGGAGACAAAGAGAAGCTGCAAAACGTTATTCCCCCCACAGTTACATTTTTTAACAGACAAAACTAAAGCTGACCGCCATAAAGTCAATAGTTTGCAAGTATTCATAACAACTTCTGGGCGTTGGACCAACAAATTTGTTTATAATAAATAAGTCTGGGCATTCAGCCAAACTGAGAGGCTAAATAAGATAAGAACTAAATAATACTACAATTTACGGAGAAGGGAAAGAATTTATTTGACGCTTAAATATACTAGTCTGAATATAATAGTTGGCAAGATGGCTGGTCAAGGCCAACCCTCTACGGTGAAAACTACAAAAACTAAAGCTACAGCAGCATCCCCTAGAACGGGAGGGATACCCTCCTCCAAATTCTCTGCTCCTGCACAAAAGGAAATGCAGGCTGTAGTGCAAACTAGTATTAACAGTGCTATCACTGATGCTGTCGATCCCATTAAATCAGCCATGGATGAAATGAAGAACTCATTTAAAGATGCCCTGAAAGATGTAACAGATCAATTTGTAATCAATCTACAAGCAATACAGAAGCAAGTATCAGAAAATACACAGGAAATTAAAGCTTTGAAGACAGTAACAGAGAAGATAGAAAACAAAAGGTTTAGAGAAGTCAGCTCAAAAGACAGAAGAAAGACAACTATCTTTGGAACAATATGTCACTAGACTACAAGTAGAGAAAGCGGCCTTTGTTTTAAGATTCCAGAACATCCCAGAGGAGAAGAATGAAGATATACATGAGAAAATAATGGAGATATTGGCGAAATATCTACACTTAGAGACAGAGAAAATTGAAGAGGAGATTGATGTGCCTTTTAGGATGAATTCAGATTTTGCTTGAAGGATGAAACTACCCAGAGAGGTCCAAGTAAGGTTTCATAAAAGAGCTGTGAGAGATAAAATCTTGAAAGAAGTAAACACAACACTGCTAAGGATGGACGAAATGGAAATAAATGGTCTTAAAGAAATACCTTGGAGAGTCAGAGAAAAAAGAAGAGAATATACTGAGCTTACAACACTGATGAGGAAAAATACTATAAATTACAGGTGGCTGCTGCCTGAAGGATTAATTTTTACTTTTCAAAGTAAAAAAATTCAGAATAACATCTATCTTCAGAGCGGATAATTTCATTGAGACCTATGGAGAGGAACTAGGTAGAAATCAAGAGGAAGGAAGAAATGAAGAAGAAGAAGAAGAAGGAGAAGAAGAGAAATCAGAAGAAGAAGGAGAATTAAAAGGTGCGACAGCAGCTCTAAAACCTAAAGCACAATGACGAAGAGAAACCGCAAGGGAATGCCCAATTGCTACGAGAAAATGGACAAAGGAT
>NW_015169174.1:0-7896 GCF_001447785.1 Gekko japonicus
TTCCCCCCCGAAATGACCTCTGCCTCTCATACTCATCCATCTTGCTCCTCTGCCATCATCCCAAGGGTCCTAGCTCTTGTGTTATACTTTGAAATCTTTCAGTGGAGATGAGTGAGGTCTGACTAACAGATGGTAAGACAGCAGGGCCCCAGCATCTCCAGTAACAGGGGACTACTCGATGTAGGTGCCGTGGAGTGAGACAACATTTTTGTTTTGTTTATCGAATTTACTAGCTACTCTTCTTCTAAAATAGGATTTGAATTGACTCCCAAATTTAGAACATCTAATATTTTAAAACAGTGAAACCCAAGAAATCAAAAGCAATTCACATTTAAATGCAATACTAAAATATAATGTATTTATTTATTTACTATATTTATGTATAGTATGCCTTTATCACTGAAACTCAGGGAGGAATACAACATTTAAAAACAATGCAATAAAATTAAAAAACAGACTTATAATATTAACTGAACATTAATGCTGTTGTCACACTTCTGGGCAAATAGGAAACTTAGTTTTTTTAATCTGATAGGTTTTTTTGTAATTATTGATTTATGAAGTTCTAAGAACTTTTTATGTTCATCCATGGTGTTCCTCGTCATGGGCAACATTGTATTTGCAAACACCACCAACATCTTCTTAATGCTCACTTTGTAATATTTCATGAAGTGCCACTAATTCTGTTCAATGGGGGAAACTACCTGAAAATTGTCTATGGTGGCAACAGAGGAGAACTAAGGCTTCCTATTTTATGGCAGGGGTCCCTAACTTTACTGATCCAGCAGTACTTGGAATTAGGAGAAAGCAGAGTGGGTGCCACCCAAAATGGTGGGTCCAATCACATAATGGCTGCCATTGGGGTAAGGCTATTAACAAAATGTCCAGAGTTTCCACATATTGAACATCACTTACCAGAGTAATGTGATGGTGGACACTGCATGTCATCAGCAAGCTTGCCATAACTGAGGGTGCATAATGAGATCCCAGATCAAGATACTCATCAGTCAGCTATGACCTTTCAAGTAATACTGTAATTGCCCAAGCTTACTAACATTTACCCAGTTGAAAGAAAGTACGGAAGGCAGACTTAGTTACTAACATTTACCCAATTGGAAGAAAGTATTGAGGGTAGTTACCATCTGCAAGTTTGTGTAAGAGTAGGGACTCTGGTGTCTTTCACACTGCGACAGGATTTTGTTGTTTCCATGTTGCTGGTGTGGTTTTTCCTGTTGTTGGGGTTTTTTTGGTAGATAAAGCACAGCAGCAACAGGGGCTCCGCATGGCAGCTTTCTCTGCAGTTTCCCTGTCCCAATTCCCTGGAAGTTGTCCTCCCCCCGCCACCAGGGCTGCTGCAATTTTTAAAAAATCTGGCACAAGGGTATCGTTGGCCTTTTCTGCACACTCTGCTTACTCTTGATTTTCTTTGCAGTCGATCCGCAAGCATTGACATTGGTTTGAGTAGGGTTCTTCTACATGGCTGCCATCCCCCTGCATTTTCACAGCTGTGGAGTTCACAGTTTCTTACGCACATGCCTTCAATAATGAGGATTTTCAAGGGGAGGGTGCTGTTGTCATTGGTGATATTACAGCACCCCCTTTTTAAAAAGGCCCTAAAATATCAATATATTGCTAGAGCATTATAACAATAGGCTTAGCAGTTTCTCTGAATTCCCATCTTTCATTTTTTTAAAAGTGAGTCTCTATCCTGTTCCTGGCGGAGATATGCCTTTCCCCCTGTATATCTATGAGAAAACAGGATAGAGACTTACTTTTAAAAAAAAGAAAGCTGAGAGTTCAGAGAACCTGCTAAGTCTATTGTTACAATACTCTATTGATATATCTATATTTTAGGTCAGTTTTAAAAACAGAAAATGAAACTCCTCATCTTCAGAGTTGGGAGGGGGGAGAAGAGGGGGTAGTTTGACTGTACGGATGCCAGCCTCCAGATGGGACCTGGGGATCCGCTGGAATTACAGCTCATCTGGAGAAAATGGATGCTTTGGAGGGTGGGTTCTATGGTGTTATACCCCACTGAGGTCCCTGTCATCTCCAGGCTCCATTCCCAAATGTTCAGAAGTTTCCCATCATGGATCTGGCAACCCTACCCCCCCCCATCCTCTGCTGGTAGCCAAGGGGGACCTGGCTACCCTATTTGACCACCACAGTCCAATAATTAAAATGTGAGCTGGTGGTAGATGAGAGTAGGAGGGACAAAGAAACTATAGGCGTAATCTTCGTGAGCCCCCGCCGAAATTTTAAGGAAGGTGCTCAGCCTCCCCCGGGAGCCACCCTTGCTCCTAGCAAAGCAATGTGTCTGGCCCAGCCCCAGCCCCACCCACCCCCGGGAAATTGGAAAGTCTACACCCTTGAAAGAAACCAACACCAACATTACGCATGAGGAAAAAGCCAACTCAAAATCAACTTCCAGAAAAAGATTGGGATAAACTGTTCACAAAAGAAACAGAAAAAAACCTTGGGGGAAATTTCAACCACACTGCAGCCAGGGTGATTCTGGGGGCAGGACGGGCACTAGGCACAGCAGGCCAACAGAGTCCAAGTTCCCAGTGCAACTTCTTGTCCTTTTCATGGCTGCTTTCCTCTGCCCAGGCCATGGCTCCTCTCACATACATCTCCTTTCACTCACACTGTTGGCAGGGTGACTGGTTGCGGGGCATGTCACACATCCCTCTCCATCATTCAAGGGCGGGTCAGTTACCAGGACCACACTATGGTCCACTGGCAAGAACCTGTGGTGCATGTCAGAGATGCTTTGTAGTGGCACAAGCTATTACATTCACAGGTATAGGGCGCTGTTGCATCCTCCTTGCCTGCAATGTCTTGGGGTTTACAAGGCAGCATGTCAATGAACGGTGCTTGCTTCGGCACTCGGTGGCTCCCCTTCTTGTCCAAGAGGACCTTCCTGTCATTCCCTGGGCCTGGTCAACCCCTTTCATGCTCCCCGCTGGCACAGTGGCTGCAGCCGTCTCATCTCTCACTCTGCTATGAAGGTGCTGCTTGCTGGACCAGGTGGGGGCAAGGTCTTTGTTTTGGAGCAGGCTAGAAGCTGTTGTTTTGTTAGTGTTTTTGGGAGGGCACCACAGCTGTCACCCTTTACTTGTGATGCTGTCAAGGTGATTGATTGCTGGTTGGCAGACCTTCCCCCCCCCACTCATTTAGAGGTTGGCTGGCAGGTATTCCTCCTCGTCATCATCGTTGTCATCCTGGGGTCAAGCTGTCCCTTTTTGCTCACTCTCCACTGTCAAGGTGACACTGATGGGGGCATGTCCGGGGGCTGCCTTCCTTCTTTCCCCATGTTCCTGGGCTCCGGGTGTCTGGGGCCCTCCCCCTTGTTAGTTGGCTCTTTATGACACAGCCCACTGGCAAGGTGACACTGAGGGCTGAGTGTTCCCAGGCATTGGCTCACCGAGGAACATGTCCTGCTATTCAGGCTGCTTTTGGACTGCGGGGCAGACTCACAGCCATCCCCTCTCTGCTGGCAAGGTGACAGCTGGCTGCTGGCACAGGGTGATCCTTCTGGGGTGCCACTGGGGGTCACTGCCAATGACCATCCCTCTGTACCAGCCACAAGCTGGAGCCTGGGTGGGGGGCAGGACATACAGGTGGCATACAGGGGATGAAGTCAGGACCCTCCCAGTAGTTCTGTTGCACTGAGTCCTGAGCCAGCCCCTTCCACTCGCACCACTGGTGAGGGCATGGGCTCCCCAATCAAAGATGACTACAGGAAGATAGCAGGGCACACACAGCCAGGGAAACCCATCCCGGAAATTGGATGTTGTTGTTCATTCCATCTGGAGCCACCCCTTCCAGTTGCGATCTGTTTTCTCGAAGGTGACCATGGAATGGGTCAGGGTTGGGTGTTTGTTTTATTGGGTGGGCACTGGGCCTAGAGCCATCCCCTGCTCGCTCCAACTTCTGATGGCTCTTCTGAGAGCCAGTTTGGTGTAGTGGTTAACTGCACAGACTCTAATCTGGGAGAACTGGGTTTGATTCCCCACTCCTCCACTTGCACCTGCTGGATGACCTTGGGCAAGCCATAGTTATGGCCAGGGGTCATTTCATAGAAAAAGAGCTAGAGGGACTCATTAGCATAACTCATTAGCATATGCCACACCCCCTGACATCACCGGAAGTGTGTCCTCCCCACAGCCGGCGACCTCCAGCGGGCACCAGCAGGGAGCTCCAGGCCCCGCCCTCCCGCACCTCACCCGGGGGGATGGCGTCCCCCCGCGTCCCCCCCATTATGGCACAGCTGTTCTTGAAAAAGAGCAGTTTCTGTCAGAGCTCTCTCAGCCCCACCTACCTCACAGGGTGTCTGTTGTGGGGAGGGGAAGGGAAAGGAGTTTGTAAGCCGCTTTGAGCCTCTTTTGGGTAATGAAGAGTGGGGTATAAATCCAATCTCTTCCTACTCCTCCTTCTCTCCTTTATTCCTCCCGTACACACTAATGGTGCGGTGGATGCAGTCTTCACCTGTCTCACACTCAGCTGAGAAGGTGTTGCTTACTGGGTGTAGGGTCTTGTTTTGGAGTAGCCATGCAACAGTTTCTGTCAACATTGTGGGGGAGGGGCACTCCATTGCCTAACACACAACATTTACCCCATTGTCGAGGTAATTGCTAGTTGGCCAACCTTTCCCCCTGGGCCTTGGTTACATTTAGAGTTCAACAGGTCTTCCTCCTTGTCCTTGCTGCCATCATTCTATGGCTCCAGCCATTCCCTTTCGCTCTCTCTCCACTGTAAACTCATGGGCTGTGTGGGCACAGGGGGTGTGATGGAGTAAAGGTTTGTTGATGGACAGCAGCGAAGCAGGAGAGCTGCTGGGTCACATGACAGAGTGGTGGGGGCAAGTTGCTCAGAATTCTTAGTGAAGTGACAGTTTACAGTTAACAGCTGACAGTTGACAGTTAGATGGTTAGCTGGAGAGCTCTTGAGAGAGAAGGAGCCTCTGAAGCTGAGTGATACAGCAAGTCATCAGTTTGAGGAAAACTGGGGCTGGATAATGCTCTTACTGGTCATCTCTAAGGAGAGAGGGTAGTGAGCTGAGAGGAGAAACTCAGTAGTCAAAAAGCAAAACACACACTTTTCCAATGGAACTTGTGAGGTGGTTGAGGGAAAGACTAGGAGCCTGAAAGAGACTGGGAAATAGCTGGAATAGGTTCACCAGTCAGTCTCAGAGAGCCAGATGGAGAAAGTCCAAGGTCTAACCACAGAGAGTTAGCGGAGAGTGAAATCTGTACCAAAGACAGTCTGTGACCAACTTAGTGTTTTATAACTACAGCCTGTATTAAGAGAGAGAGAGAGAGGGAGAGGGAGAGAGAGAGAGAGAGAGAGAGAGAGAGAGAGAGAGAGAGAGAGAGAGAGAAGCACACATACAAACAGCAACAATATATCCTGTGTAAATATCCCATTCCATGCTGTGTTTCTGTGAAATAAAGAGTTGTGCAGTTTGACTTTAAAAAGCACTGGTGCCTGACTTCTTGATAAGGATTCATACTGGCAGATATCCTCCATCCACATGAGATACAAACCCCGAAAAGACTTTTTAGCGCAAATTGGTCATCCCTCAGAAAGGCGGGATGCTCAGTCATAACAGAGTAATAATCTGAATCCAGTATATAGTATATTTAGAATAGAAGACCCACGCCCTTCCCTCGCCCGCTCAGCTGGGTAAGTTGCAGGGGGCATGGCCAAGGGCCTTGTTTAGGAGTGTCTTCCTTCTTCCCCATCCCTTGTCCCGTGCTCTGTTGGCCTTCACTTCATTAGATGGCTCAGTCCAGTCCTATTTCACTCCCATTACTGGCAAGGTGACTGCAGTGCAGGGCCAATCCAATCCAGTTCCAAGGGGTTCGCTGTTCAGCAGCAGTTCCATGTATGATCGGCCGCATCCTTCCTTTCCCGCCTGGGAGCTGAGAGACAGACCCTGGGGGCCCACATATTTATTTATTTATTTATTTATTTTTGGGATTTATATCCCGCCCTACCCAGACGGCCCATGTGACTGGACGCTCTGGATTTCCCTTCCAGAAGTGTGGGGTCAAGTTGAATCCATACAATTGTTTCTCACTCTCCTTGCTGTCAGATGGTTGGTGGCTGGTTGCCAACCTTCTCCCCTGGGATGTCGTTTTGGCGTTGGCACAGGTGAGATCGTCCCCATTGTCTCACCCAGGGCTCAAAAGCCAACAGCTCTTGCTCGCTCTCTGCTACCGAAATTACACATGCTAATACTGATGGGCTGTGTGGGCATGGCCAGGGGCCTTGTTTGGGACATTCTTCCATCTTCCCCCTTGCTCTGGGGCTCCAGGTGTCCAGAGGTCCTTCCTTTTGCTAGGTGATTGTGAGGAATGATGATGATAAGTGCTAATCTCATCACTGTGCCTCCTGGCTGGGGCTGGCCAAGTAACACTTCCTGTGTTCATGCTGGTCATGGGCTCCACCGCAGACTCAGAGCCATCCCCTCTCACTCTCCCTGCTGACAAGATGACTGGTGTTTGCTGGCGCAGGGCCATCCTTCCGGGTGTTTTGGAAATGGAACTCAGCTCAGGCGCACAACTGTGATGAATCCACGCCACTGGACAGTCTGGTCATAAGTTTTTATTTATTTTTATTTATTTATTTAGACATTTTTACCCCGCCCTCCCTGCAAGCGGGCTCAGGGCGGCTTACAGGGGGCACAAGCCCGTGCTTAAAATCCAATAAAACCATAAAATCGAAACCAAAACATTACATTACAATTAACAATAAAGTGCTTCCATGTCACGATGGTCTTAAGTTGTTATGGTGATATCTTCCAGCAACCCCAATTGGGGTATCATTATCCAGTAGTAGTCCGAGCCAGTCCGTTGTTCTCATTGTCACATAGTTCTAATTCCTGCTTAGTTTCCAAGGGCATTCCCGACCTCGATGGTATTGCCACCATTGGTGGTGGTGGTAACAGCGGCGGCCCCTATGTGAAAGCCTGGTGGAAGAGCTCCGTCTTGCAGGCCCTGCGGAACTGCATAAGGTCCCGCAGGGCCCTGATCTCCTCCGGGAGCTCATTCCACCAGGTAGGGGCCGCCACTGAAAAAGATCTAGCCCTTGTCACAGCAAGCCTTACCTCTCGGGGACCCGGCACCACCAACTGGTTCTGGGTCCCCGACCGAAGTGCTCTTGGGGGTATATACGGGGAAAGGCAGTCCCTCAGGTAGGTCGGACCCAGGTCATACAGGGCTTTAAAGGTGAGTACCAGCACTTTGAAGCGGACTTGGTATGCTATTGGCAGCCAGTGCAGCGCCTTCAACCCAGGCTTGATGTGCTCCCACCTGGGGAGGCCCATCAGCAGCCTAGCTGCCGCATTCTGCACTAGCTGCAGCTTCCGGATCAGCGACAAAGGCAGCCCCATGTAGAGAGCGTTACAGTGGTCTAGCCTTGAGGTGACCATCGCATGGATCACTGTAGCCAGGTCTTCGCGGTTGAGGAAGGGAGCCAACTGCCGAGCCTGCCTCAGATGGTAAAAAGCAGACCTGGCCGTGGCTGCTACCTGGGCCTCCATCGTTAAGGAGGAGTCCAGGAGCACTCCCAAACTCCTAACCTCCAACGCAGGCACCAAAGGCACCCCATCGAAGGTCGGGAGAGGGAGCCCTAACCCCAAACCGTTCCGACTCAGGCCCAGGACCTCCGTCTTCGCTGGGTTTAGTTTCAGCTGGCTCAGCCTGAGCCACTCAGCCACAGCCTGTAATCCCTGGTGTAGATCTTCTGGGTCGAAGCCCAACCGGCCGCCCAACATCAGATAGAGCTGGGTGTCATCTGCATACTGATGACAACCCAGCCCATACCTCCTGGCAATCTGGGCGAGAGGGCGCATATAGATGTTAAAGAGCATCGGGGAAAGCACTGCCC
>NW_015169174.1:9032-55945 GCF_001447785.1 Gekko japonicus
TAGTGGTCCGACCATGGAACTGCCGTAGCAGTAATCCGGTCCACTGTAATCCCCGCAGCGAAGATCAGATCGAGCGTGTGCCCGGCCTGGTGCGTGGGGACCGATACACACTGGGAGAGCCCCAGTGCCTCCATGGACAACACTAGGTCCATAGCCCGGCTGGAGGCCACGTCATCAGCATGGACGTTGAAATCACCCAAGACCAGAAGCCTCGGGTGCTCCAACGCCCAGCCAGACACGGCCTCCAGCAGGGACGGCAGGCCACTGGCCGGTGCGTTAGGCGGTTGGTACACTAGCCAGATAGCCAAGTTCTCCTCAGTCTCCAGCACTCAGTCCGGCGAGGGGAGGGCCCTGAAGGAGTAAGCCTCCTGAATGAACAGCGCCACTCCTCCCCCCGCCCCTTAGTCCGTGATTGGTGTACGACCGAGAACCCAGGCGGGGCAAGTTGGGAGAGAGCAACAGTCTCCCCATCCCGCACCCAGGTCTCAGTCATGCACGCCAGGTCCGCTTGTTGTTCCATGACGAAGTCCCGAAGGACTGTCGTCTTGTTGTTAATGGACCTGGCGTTACAATACACCAATGACGGAAAGGGGTTCATCGTCCGAGCCCCACTGCTGACCTCCCTTGGGATGGGTCGTAGGCTGGAAGGGCAACGAGCCATTCTATTTCTCGGAGCCCTTCCCTTGATGTTCTGCCTCGACCCACCGCTATACTTTCCCCTCCCCAAGTTCCAGTGTGGGTTTCTGTATGGAGCAACCGTGGCCTTTCATTCTGCCTGCCATCAAGGTGATCACAAGGTACAGCCAAATCCTCCCAGGGTGTTTGAGAATCATCACGCCCCATCCAAGTCCAGATACCCAACTGTGGATCCATGTTGTTGTACAGGGTAGTTATATTGTTGCAGACTTGATGAGCCCTTCATCCAGAGCCACAATGGCCTTTCTGTCTGCCTGTGGGGCATGTATTTCAACAGGTGGAGATCATCCAGACACCAGAATGTCGACAAGATGTACAGAACGGGACGAACTTCTCGAGTTTTGCCGTTCGTTTCGAGAACAATCTTTATCAAACTTCCATTTCCAGTGGTCCTTTCACAGTCTAATTCACCACTAAGGTATCCAAACATTCAGGAAGGCTTCTAACAGCTCTTATCACCAACCATTATTATTTCACTATGGACAGTAAGGAAAAGGAGTTTGTAAGCCGCTCTGAGACTCCTTTGGGTAGTGAAAGGCGGGGTATAAATCCAATCTCTTCTCTCTTCTTCTCTCTTCTCTCTTCTTCTTCTTCTTCATAATATGAGCTAATTTCCTACAGAATCATACATAAAAAATATAAAGTTCAGACTTTTGCATGTGTCAAGTGCTACCAAGTTACAACTAATTTATGGACACCCCAGCAAGGCGAGAGATTAAGCAGAGGTGATTTGCCATTGCCTTCCTCTGCAAAGTCTTCCTTGGTGGTCTCCCTTCCAGGCACCAGCATTGCTTAGCTTCTGAGGCTACCTTTCCACATCCCCTCAGACTTATATTGAGCTTTAATTAAACAAATGGGGCTCTTCTAGCCTGGTACTGGGTGAGCCGAGAAAACTTTCTAAAGGTGATGGCTTAACCATTAAAATAAATTTTTGGAGTGTGCAGTGGCATTGACCAAATATCAAAGAGAAGACTTCACAAAAGAAGGGAGATGGCCATGTTAATTAAACTTGTAGGCTTTAAGCAGGCATGTCAAATTTTATTTTCTTCTGTTATACAAATGTCTGCCATTCCCTCATTTACAGAAAAAATCAGATATCTAATGCTACTGTATGTATCACAAGTTCTCACCTGGGGCTCCCTGCTTTTCATGACTGTCTCTTTCAAATCAGTCAGCCATGTGCTTTGTATTTAAGGAGCCAGGAAGCCTCTGCTCCCCCCATCTCAGTCTCTGACATGCTGTGTCTGGATTAGATGGATGAGTTAGGGGAGTTATTTAGTTAGAAACTGCTGTGCATTTTTTGAAATACTTATTTGACTACAAAGATATCCACATTTGTATTACTTGGTTTCAAAATCAGATTTTAAACAGTACCCCAGTTAATGAAGTTTTGATACATCCCTTAAAGATGTATTCAGTTAAACTTGAATATACTTCACTCCAGAATGTTGACCTTGGCTTTTGCCCCTCACAAAACTCTCTCTGAATGTGAGCTGCTCTAGCTGCAACCAAATCCCTTTGGGGTCTTCAGCAGTAGCTCCTTTCATCTAATCCGGTTTAAACTCTGACAAGATCTTTGGCCAATCCTTCCCTCAAAGGGCAGGCCAATGGCACCATTATTCTAATCCTCACCACCTTGTTTCAGCTTTAATGGTGCTCATAAGCTCAAAGCAGGGGCTGGATTTGAGCAGTAAGATTTGTCTGAGTACAGTAATAAGAATGGTGTGTTGGTAGAGGGTGGGCTGCATTTGAATGGGAGTTGAAATGCCCTGTCTACTGAGAATTACTTTGAGTTTGTTTGCCAGCTCTCCTGGAAAGGCAAAAACAGCACTGCTCAGTGCTCACTGTCTACCACAGAAGCTGAGCTATAGATAGCCCTCTTGTTTAATTTTAACAGCATACCACCAACAACACTAAAGATAATACAAAAGATAGGATATGCTGTGAGGAGGGTCAGCCCATTATACTCACTACTGAAACAACTACTGGTGTGGGTTGCTGCTGGTAGTAATGTACAAATATGCCCTTTTATGTTGGTTTGTTTTCAAATGTTGTCATTATGAATCTCTTCACTTTCCCCATTTTTGATGCAGGTGTTTCCAAAAAATATTCTTATTGTATGGTATTATGTCATTTTTTTATTACATGCCATTTATATTCCATCTGTGCTCAAACTGATTAAAAATCATGTTGGAAAATGCATTGACTTTAATGCATTAATAATAAATATTATAAGTTCTAATTTGCATTATTATACAATGAATTAGTAATATACATAATAATTATTATGGTATCAATATTAATTATAGTTATACTATTGATTTATTATTTAATAAATGCCTTAATTTTAATCACACTTAGCATGGGAAAACAGAAAATAGCAGAAATCAAACTTATGGGTTTGTTTCACACAAGAGAGGAGTAAAAACAAAATGAGGATTTTTTCCCCTGATGAAATAGGAAGGCTGCAAAATTTGGTAACATGTCTATCTAAAACTGTCCATTTATGCAGGGGACATGGAAAAAGGTAGAGGTTGTCACTTCCCCCGAGGAAGAGTCAGCTAAGTTAGTACATCAGTGTCAAAAGTGTGGATCATGAGAACTGGGATTTCTTGGACACTGAAATCTGAAGCTATTCCGTGATAAATTCAGGATTCTGAAACTGTGACTGTTTCTGCATCTGAACAAGGTGTCTAGGAAATCTAAGCCTCCAGCAGCACAAGATGTATATTCATTACAACAGCAGTTCCCAACCTTTTCAAGTATGAGAACCCCTTTTTAACATTAAAAAAATCAGTGGACACCCCCCCACACATGATAATCATTGTAGTGGTTAGTATTCGTTGCTTGAGAAAATGCTTAATGAGAAACTAATCAAAATGACAACGCCTACTTATATGGATTTACCAATCCCTTTGCAATTACTCTGTGGCCCCAAGGTCCCTGCCCCCCAGCTCAGGAACTACCACATTGTAAGATCAAAGCCAACCACCTCTTTGGAATGATCTCAGCAGCGATGTCTAGTTCCTCTGTGTTTCTCCTCTGTTATCTCCTCATATGATCCACCTGCCAAATCCTGAGGCATTTTGTTGATCTTATGAACACATGGCTTTTTGGTGCTTCTCTGAATAGCCAACTACAAATTGAGAAATTTGAACTCAAGGCAAGGTTGCAAGTCTGGGTCACCCTTCTCCTGTCACAAAGCTTGGTGGAATCAGGGATCTTCCAAACATGTGAGGGAACCCATGCAGGGACAAGTATAAACAGGTGCTCTTCTTAATGTGTGATGTAAATATAACGAGTCAAGTACATCTTTGAATACAAAGAGGGTGATAGAAACTTAAATGGCGTGTTGATAGGGATAACTAGTTTTGGTATGTACTATTCCTCAAGCTAAACCTGTCATTGCTGGCTATTTTAATGCTTATTTGTTGGTGTTTTTATGTTGTACTGGCTTTATTGTTGCTACCTGCCTTAGGTCCCAGTTCTTTGGAAGAAATATAGATCTATAAATGTTTTACATAAATAAACCAGATCCCTGTTTCTGATGATCAGGTGCCTGAGGCTACACTTTAGAGGCTGCTGTCTTGTAGCCAGGGACCAAGTCTTTAGTTCTGAAAGAGCATTTTCCTAGCATGGTTCTAGGTTTATTCAAATGCTGCCTGGAATGTACAAAGGGACATTTCTTCTTTAACTTCTTTCTTTAAAACCAAAGTCAGCATTTGAAGCATGGTTTTAATTAAGGATTTCAGATCGAAACATTTCCGTTTTTGTATGTGTGTGTGTGTTTTTTTCCTTAGGACAGTTTTCAGTTAAAATGTTTTAGAGTTTTGAAAAACACCAGATGCCCAGCTCTCAAAGTGTGCAAAAGAAATGTAAAAAATCCACCAGTCTCTCTTGGTTTTGGGGCAGTTTCACGTGTGCGATGTTGGCAGTTGAATTTCAAGAGGTGGGGAATGACACAAAGAGGGACAACAGTTAAGGTCAAATGGGCCACCATTAGGTTTATTTGTAATGACTCCTGGCATGCAGCCACCATGCTGGCTGCAGAGCTGGAAATAGTTTAGGCCCTAATGAGGGAGTGTTCTTGTTTCTTTTCCTGATATCAAGCTTTTCAGATGAAGCTAGTTCTTGATTTCAGCCATCAAGATCTCTAGTAAAGCTGTCTCTGGTTTCTCAGAACTAGCAAGACCAACCTGGCCATCTTGGGGTTTGTCTTCCAATGAAGATGGATTCACATTTCATGGAATTTTTACATGTCTGAGTCCTGGAAACAGAAAGTTTGTGTTATGTTTCTCTCTCACAAAACCACCTTGTTTTGAAACCATCTTCATATTGTAGAATGTAATAGCAGATGAATAGGGACAGACAACATATCCTTGAGCTGATTAAACAAGGATTTTGCACTAGCTTACTGGTCAGCCATGATACCATCTGTAGCCTCCAAGGCTTCCCAAGCAGGCAGGAGGCCTAGAAGGGAGCACAGCATTTGGTAGCACAGAAAGAAGGCTTTTTAAAATTCTTATAATCAAAAATTGAGATTCTGTATTTCCTTGCAGCTGAGCTTCCTCAAGTCCTTGCAGGAGAGACCCAAGTATTATTTTCACTTACATAACTTTGCACATCACACTAAGGTTGTCAACTCTCAAAATAAAGAAAAAATAGAATCTGTCTTAAGGCAGGTGGCAGGGTCAGGGCCACATCAGGGTAACCTCTCTTCTAACTGCTGGCCTAAAGGGGATCACAGAGGTTGGATTCCAGCAAAGGCTGAAGGTGGACTGATGTCTTTACTCCTGCAAGGAGGTGGGAAATCAGACCCTCCTCTCCAAAACATACTGCTGGTGCTTAAAAGCTGTTCCAACTGGTTACTTCAGAGAGTGCTGCTCTAAGGAGGCTAAAATGCCTTTAAGCTTCAAGAGATCAGTTGAAGAGAGATCCCAGTGTGTATACCTGGTTCTGGATGCGGAGGTGGGGTTGGAGTCTGAGTCTGAAGGCAGGGCTACCTCCCCAGAGTTAGAGCTGACTCAGAGATGGAGGGACTCAGAACGGCTCCTTTTGGACATCAAAGGAGGCTCCAGGAGTCCTCCTGGGTTGTTTCCAGGTCCCCAGCCTCCTTGTCAGAATCTTCAGTGAGGACAAAGCTGGTGCCTTGGTCCATGATAGTATCTGGATCGTGCCTCAATTCAGAGTCCATATTGCATTCACAGGAAGAACCAGAGGATGAAACTAGGGTTGCCAACTTGCAGGTAGGGCCCAGAGATCTCCCAGAGTTATAACTGATCTCCATACTACAGGGGTCAATTTTGCTAGAGGAAATGGCTGCTTTGTATGGTGGACTCTATGGCATTTTACCCCAGTGAGGTCTCTCCCCTCCCCAAACCCACCCTTCCCAGGGTCTACCCCACGTCTCCATGAATTTCTCAGTACTGAGTTGGCACTGGCAACCCTATGTGGAATCCAGAAAATCTGAGTTGACCTGGGGGCAAAGCTGATCACAAAAGCCATCTATTCACCAAAAGTCTACTACAGCTTAAAAAATATAAGAGGGAAAAAAACAAAAACAAACAAACAAAACAGCTTTAGAGGGACTCATGATCCCGTGAGTACCCTTCCGTTCCCCACTTGAGGTTCCCAACCCATGGGACTGCTGGTGTGACTGATCTTGGGGAAGGGAAAATCCTCCTTAATAAGGTTTCCAGCCCTGGCTTGGGGAAATCCCGGTGATTTAGAGGCAATGCCTGGAAAGAACGGAGTTTGGGGAGGGGAGGGAGTTCAATAGGCATGCTGTAATTCTGGGAAATCTCCAGGCCTCACCTGGAGGCTTGCAATCCTA
Organism: Gekko japonicus; assembly: GCF_001447785.1. Classification (NCBI taxonomy): domain Eukaryota; kingdom Metazoa; phylum Chordata; class Lepidosauria; order Squamata; family Gekkonidae; genus Gekko; species Gekko japonicus. The sequence continues at coordinate 15,562 of NW_015169174.1, forward strand.
CTTAGCAACCATGTCCTGGCATGTGTCTGGATTAAGTCCAATGAGAATAATATTAACTGGATTCTTGCTGAGCCTGGAAATGGCTGCAAAGGCCCAGTAGCATTGCTGTGCTCTTCCATATATCTAAATGGCACCTTATTATCCAAGGAACAGTCATTATTTCAGGAGATTTCTTGTGGGCTTGTCCCCTTTTGGCGTCTGTGTGGGCTCTGTCTGAGAGTGCTCTGTTGTGCCTTTCAGTAGTGATCTACTCATTCTATAATTGTTTTCCCAGTGGGCAGCAGGCCTGGAGGGGAAATGGCTGATTGGATATGCTAATTTATTGTGGCTGGTAAGCATTTTATAATGATTAAGAAAATACGTTGAAAATGTGCTTAGCATTTGTATGATTGGTATCACTCTGAAGGCATTTCGTATTTATGAAACAAGCTTGTGAGTCTTCAGCACTGTTGCTGAAGCAGATTGCTGCAGGAATGAACTCTGATCAAGGAACTGGAAGCATGTATCAGCACTTAGACTTAATCCAGAGTTCACTGTCTATATAGGGAGGTAAATATTCAGCCACTCATTGTGTAGACTTCAGCATTATGATTAGACCTGAGATATGAAATATTACAGAGGCATGATCACATGAAATATGGGAGGGAGTGGGAAAGAACCACATCCTTCACCACTCTATGTAAATGTCACATTCAGGCTGACAAACTCTATATTGTTACACACAGGCCCCGGTCACACGGGAGGTTTTGGGCCGGAAGAGGGATGGATCGGGGGCGCAGCCATCCCTGATCTGGCCCTTCAGGCCGAAAATGCGCTGAAAAAAAGAACCAGCAAAAGAGGAGGACTTACGTGAAATGGCGCAGCAAGCATGGCCATGGGATCGCCGATGCACCTGTCTTCAGGAGCATTCGAGGCTTCCAGCCAAACTGCGCATGCGCACACGTGCACAGCCGGCTGCCTTGCGCTCCCTTCCGTGGCTTTCTCCCCGGCATCTGATCGTGCCGGGGAGCAAGCTTTATAGTCTTTACAGATGGCTGCACGAGGTTGAAACATATCGGTCTGAGGTTTCCCTAGTGGCTCCAAACATACTGTGAAGGAGGAAATATGGTAGGCGCCGCGTGTTTCTTTTGGTGCGGCTTTACAAAGCCGCACTTTGGCCGCATCAATTTCCCCCCGTGTGGCAGGGGCCACACTCAACTTTTCCAAGTGGTTAGGCATTCCAAGGGTAGTGCTTCTTCTTTAGAGGAGAAGACATTGGAAACATATGGTAGTATTTCACAGGTGGGCACTCCTATAGGGCAGCAGATCTGTACCCCACATCAGAACTGCACCCCATAGAGAGGGAGATCCTGCATAGCTCAAGCACATCAGCCAATTCACAACAATATCTATCCACTTCTCTCTCTGACTCTAACAGCACCTGAAACTACACTTGCTTTTCACATAGACACCTGCTTGCCCACTCTATTCAGCTAGAGCCAAGGATTTCTTCTTCCAATTTGGCCTCCTCAATGGGCCTTAAGAAACATTACCATTTTTTTTCAGGGGGGGGGTGGGCAGGGCTCAGTGGTACTTACATGCAGAAGGCCCCAGGTTCAGTCCCTATCATCTTCAGTTAAAAGGGTAAGGTGATATGAAAGACATCCACCTGAGACCCTGGACACCTGCTGTCAGGCAGCCAATACAGCCACTGATCTTGATAGTCCAGTGGTCTTACTCAGTATAATGCAAGTGTTTGGGTAGGATAGACTGAGCCACAGTAATCAGAATGCAAGCCTGTAACACTGCTTTTAGATCATGAGTATTGATGGGAACATTTACTGCTGCTGTGGTTTTTCCCATTCCTAATATACCATCTTCTCAGGGATATTGATTTTTTAAAAATTTAACCAGATGAAAAAACTCATGTATGTGATATGACATTTAGTTCTCCAAGAAAGGAATTATGGCCCTCCATTCCAGATTATACCAATGATATATCTGGAGCGGAAATATTGAGGGTTTTCAGTCTGTGAAAGGTATTTATTAAATAATGTTATTTCCTTTATATGTAGAATACTGAGAAAGCTTTTTGGCAGGAATTCTTGCGAAGGCATTAGACATTTAAAAAAATTGATATTTTCTGTCTGATATTCATAAGGTAAAATAATTGAACTGTTTTTCCTTTTCACTTTTTCCTTTCTGGTGTCTCAAGAATTGTTATTGTTACCATGTATATAATAAGGATGGTACATGCAGATAGGAACTTATCAAACCTGAACCAAAGATTTGTTCATACATTTATCCAAATAGAAAAATTAACAATAGTTGGTAATATTAGGAAATCTTTGGAAATGGTTGTTATTCTGGCATCTGGCTTAAATAAGTGCACAGAAGTCAGAGGGACAAAAGGACTTAGGCTGCGGTCAGACTGGCAGTTTGAAGTACGGGGGAGTCGTGGCAAAAAAGACCTGGAACAACTTGTTCTGGGTATTCCCGGTCACACTGCACCGACTGATGCAGAAGCATACCGGGGGGGGGAGGCACAAGGGAGCATTCATACTGTTGGCCCACCCTTGGCGGAGGCGTGGCTGTAAGTGGCTTTTTCTCACTCCGGCAACGTGTGCCTATGCGCACAATTATCATTGCAGCTTGTTTGCACGGCTTTTAGCTTTCACACTTCCAGGAAGCGGGATGGATGCACTCTCCAGGGTTTGCTACCGCTTTCACCTGGTATCTTTTAAACTCAGGAGGGAAGCATTACAAGACGGGTTGAGTACGACTGGGGAACACCTGACAGATGTGCCTGTGTGAACGGCCCCTTTAATCCATTGTGAAACGTTTTGAAACGTGCCTGTATTGGGCCAAACTGCTAGTCTGAACTCGACATTAGTGGATACCTGGGTTAAAAAGCATGTTTGCCAATCTGTAAATTTACACAGATTTTAATGGAGGTTTGCCTTTCCAGAGTATTTTTCCCAACCATATTGCTAAACTCATCAGCTTGGGGAGGGCTTTCTTGTTTTCTGGCACTTTACAGAGATGGACCCATCTTTCTGCTACCTGCAATGCCTGTCTGATGGCATTTTATTTACCATTTACATAGTATTTCTGCTCATCCTACCATGCTACCTGCTTTCTTGTCACCACTCTGTCGATAAAACAGGGACACTTTTTTTGGCAGGGTGGATCCCTTAGATGTGAGGAAAGATGGAAAAAGATTTTCTCCATTGAAACTAGAGGAAGTGAAAAACCAACTGAATAGCTAAAATTCTAATAGTAGCCTTGATAAGAAATATGATGCGACCAAATACATTCTTTTAGAAAGAAAAAGAACCAAAAATGTGTGGGGAGGAAGGGGATTGTTCTTATTGCTACCTTTTAGGAGAGCCTCTTGTGTGCTACAACCTACCATGCAGACCAAAAAAGTATTTTCCTCATTCCAGCACAAGTGGTCAAAAAGGAAACCTTGCAGTGGTCTGGTAAAAATTTCTTGATCTATGGGCTATGTGAAGAAATACTTTTTTCTCTCCTGGGTGGTTTGAAATGAGCCATACCTCCGCAGTTTTCCCTCTGGGCAGAGAGCAGGTGGGGGTGGGTGGGGAGTCTGTGCAGTTGTTTTCCAGATGCACCTACGCTCACCTTCATCCACATGCTAATGGATCTAGCAGGAAAGATAATGGGTGGGTCAAGTTCCCCCCCCCCCTTGTCCAAGCAGGGAATATAGATTTGGAGGAATTTAGGCTAGCAAGGCTCCAGGGATAATCTCCAGGAAGAAGCTCCAGGAAGTACCTCTTTTACTTGGCCTGACCAGGCCAGTGGGAGGGGAAACAGATATGGTAAAAACTCCTTGCCACAGAAAGGAGGTCTCTTTTCCTTGGGTGTTTAGGACATGATCGCACACAGACCTCTCCACTGGGAAGGCAGTCAGTTTGACTATGTGCTGACCTAAGAGATCTGGAAGGATCTTCAAGGATCTGTAACAACCTAAGCTGAAAGGGCCTGTGCTATTTTAACATCTGATAGGGCATGTATAGAGAAAGGGATAAAGGATTTGTGTTTTACCAATTTCTTTTGTTTCCCTTGCTCAAATCCAGTATTGTGCTAAAAGTATGCTTATGAACATACTTATAACTTTTGGATGCTGGCTGTGGTTCTCTGTACCACATAGAGCTCCACCATCTTGGACACACTATTTTAAAAGGAGCACCAGGAGGGGGAAGGCAGGCACTTGGCAAGTGGCCATTCCTCCAGGGGTGCGCAAGGCAATAATCTGTTCCCATGGTGACCAGGCACTGGCAGCAGGAGATACAAAGGCAAGGTCTCAGAGCTTGGAAGGGAAGTTGGGAGTCCCTTACAAAGGTTAGGTGGTGGTGGTGCATTACCAGAGAGAGAGAGAAGCCTCTCCAGGGAGTTGGAACCCCTTGGAAGCCAGGGTAGACTAGGCCCTGCAGGCCAGAGCAGGCCCTTTCTACCACAGGGTAAGTAGGGTTGCCAGGTCTTACCTGGCTTTTAGCGGGGGGCTCCCAAATCTGTTTTGGCCAAAATGCTAGACTGTCTCTGTGTGACATGCCCGGAGTGATGATGTCCCTTCCAGGTGATGTAATTGTGCCGACGACTTCAGTGTGGGAGGGAGCTGTTTGGACCGGCGGTGCATTGGAGGCCCTGAAATTGGGGAAAACCCTACCCCGACCAGGGGTCTGGCAACCTTAAGGGTAAGCTTCTGTACATGAACAGCACACCGCTAGCATATGGAGCTGTTTTAAGCAGCCTCAGCATGGAGACTGTAATGAGCAAACTGGATCTGAGTTACCTAGAGAAATGGAATGATGCTGCCACATGGTTATGAAACAGAAAGGTATTCTTTCTAGTGATTCCATGTCTAGAAGCAGAAGTGCTATGTCCAGTGTGCTGTTTTCTTCTGTTCCTCCAGGAAATGCACCCCCCATCACTGTCTTATTTGAGGACTTAACATGATGCTAGAAATTCTGTGACCAGAGCTCTCAGTCATTTTTTTTTGTTTAAAATAGCAGCCATGTGAGATCCCAGTTTGGATTGGGACAATACTGAAGGGGGAAGGGGTCAGTCCTTTCCCCCCATGCCATTTTGCTGACTTGAAATCTCCCAATGGAGCTGCTGTTTGACCCATGGGGCGTATGTATGTTTGCCCCATCAGAGGAAATTGCAACTTCTTAGGGCCATTTCAGGGCACATTACCTCTCCTCTTCTTACACCAATAGTCTCAGTTCAAATCGGACCCCAGCATGATTTACAAAGATATTTCTTTCTTTCTTTCTTTTTTTTGCAAGCTCTGATCATGGTAATTTGCCTGAAAACGCTATGTCTGAAGATATCACAGAGGCCAGCACAATTGTATGTTTCTGGGAATGACTAAGCTAATGTCTAATCACTGTGGTATAGTGGTTAGAGCATCAGCCTAGGATCTGGGAGACCCAGCTTCATGTCTCTGCTCTGCAGTGAAGCTTGCTGTGGGACCTTGAGGAAGTCATATTCGGTCAGGCCCAAACTATAATTTATGAATGAATCTTAGTACTATTCAATGGGACTAAACCATTTCTTCTTGGCTCCAACTGATCCTTTATAATCATTTCCTGATCTCATTTCCTTTTTGTAATCCCACCATTTGCTATTTATTTATTTTTTAAATTGATCTGTCAGTTGCACTTATTTCACCGTTGAGCACAAGTGGAATTGAAAATAATAATTAAAAAAATTCCACACTTGCAGGCAACCCCCACACACACACACACTTATGAACTCATGCTTTCCTTCCCACTTAATGTGATTGGCATTTTAATTAAAATATTTCCTGCCCTTATTTCCTCTTTGCAGTCCTAGGCTGTTTAAAATTAATGGAGAAGTGGATCGCATTGCAAGACATGTAAGAGGCAAAGCAACCAGGCAATGGTTGGGCACTACCAACTGCATCATCAGTCTGAACTTTCCTCTTGCCACGTGCATCAGTGACACTTGGCCATTACAGAATGACAGGTGCTGTAATGATGTTCAGAGTCAAAAATATAGCCACAAACCAGGTCAGAAAAAAGATGGGGGAAGGGGGACAGCACAGACAACACTGGATAGCAACAGTTTGGCTTTGGCATTCTGTGAATGAATGATGGCAATTCCAGACAAAATAGCTAGTGCAGAAGTAGCCTGTGAGGTTTGCTAGTGTCAGTACTCCAGTTCATCATGGGTCAAGCAGGGTTTTTGTCCCACAGGTCTAGCTGCGCCTCTTTTTGCAAACCATGCTTCAATACAGGCTGGAGGCTGTTCTGAAAGCAACCATTTCTTGCCTATTTGGGAATGCTTTTAAACTGTTCCAGAAACCGCGTTTGTTGATAGATCAGGGTATTCAGAGAAGAGCGGCTGATCTAAGCTATATGAGAGACGGTGTAAACTCTAGCCCAGCAGTGCCAGCTGTCACTGCTTAGAAACACATAATAGATTCTGCTGCTTTTCAGACAGCAGATCTTACAGCCACATAAACCAGTCATTCTGTCATCAAAATCCCTGGCAGCAGAGAAGTATTCTTCTTGTATCTGCATTCTTAGGGCAGTTAAAGTGCAGAAGCAGAAGGAGGCAGCTCTGCAACATGTTATTTCCTGATCTGGTCTTAGGGAGAATAGTAAAGTTCAGTGCCAGTGAGGCATAGATTGGACCATTCTCTCATAACTACCCTTTGTTTCAAGGGGACATTAAATTATAGTCTACTATGTTTAAGTCAAAGTCAGGAAACAACTCAGTACCAAAATGTGGATTGAGTTCACAGTAGGATCAGGGTATAGTGTAGGAACAACTGGCACAAAGTGGTGATAGTTTTGGATTGGCCTTTCATCTTGTGGCTTTGTATAGTTAGAAGTGATCAATGAAGAAAGAGCAACTGGAACACTGGCTAGATTTGGAATGAAGTCCTGCATCCCTCCTGGGTCATGCCTCAGTTCTTGCAAATGGACTTTCAGTCCTGCATCCCTCCTGGGTCATGCCTCAGTTTCTACCACTTTGAACACACACACCCCAATCTTGGCAAAAGTGGAATGTAGCTGGGTCACCCATAGGTTACCCATTACCCACAGTATTCGTAGGTCTACTCCAGTATGAGCGCTACTTCTGAAAGCTTTGCCAAGTGGGGCCTAAACTGAACTCTTTCTAGCAATATTTAGCTTTATATTTAGTTTTCTCCATATGCTTGAGTTGGAGGTAGAAGTTCAGTTTTCTTCACTTGGCAGTTTGATTCCAGGACTCAGCTGTACAAAGCTGAAAACTTTTCTCCCATTGTGTGGTGACACCACCACCACCCTGCCTTAATGCCTGCTGTGGCACCAGACTACATTCTGCCAGACCTATTGCCTAGCAAGAGGATGAGCCCTGGTCCCTTTTGCTTGGGTTACCGAAAATTATGTGTGAACTAGTATCCATAGCCTTCTTCTTTTATTTAAATGCTTTTGTGTTCCTTGGGCAGATACCATACAGTTATTAATAGCATTGTACCAGTCTGGGTCCCCCCCCCCATTCCTCATAAAGAGGATTCTAGACAAACATGTTCATGGTTGGATATTGTGCTTTGTTAACATCTACTAAATTGTGTGTCAGCTGAGATATGAGCTTTACATTTCTGGCTCGGAAGTATGCTTGTTAGTGATGAATGATGGATACTTAACCCACTCTCCTCTCCATTATGCATCTACTCTCCTAGTCCTTGAAAGGGCAGGAGAGGTATGCTTTTGGAGTTGGAGGCTTTTCTGCAAGATAACCATTTTATCCTAAATGTACCCTGCTCTTCCAGCTATGCTTTTGAGTTGGAGGCTTTTCTATCTTCCAGATTGTTCCTTGAAGTGTAGGAAGGTTGAAATGCAGCTGTAAATCAGTCTTCTTGCATGCTCATCAATTGATTCAGAAACATGATGCCAGCAAATGTAAAACTGTTGTCCTGTCATGTCATGAACCAAAGAGTAGTTGCAAAGTAATCTAAATGGCAAACGGAAGTTTGGTCCCAGTGAGGAAGTACTGTGTGCTTCACCATCTTCTGCAGAGACCTGGAGGCAAGTTCACCCTGCCGTGTACGTCACTCAGAGATGGAAACATCAGGTGGTGACTTGCATGTGTGAAACAACCGTCATCAATAATACCTATAATTTGCATATCCACTCAAGCAAGATAATTTACAGTGGAGGTAGTTCAGCCAGTCAGCTGCCAGGCATCAGGTGAAAAAGCCTTAGGACATGTGCTGCTGAATTATGTACATGCACTTGAAAATTAGCCCTAAATCAGGGTATAAGTATAGTAGATGAAGTAATACAACAGGGGTGTTGTTATCAGGTATCTAGGAAGTAGAGGACCGGTCCTGTGAATACTGCCACTTTGGGGTTGAAAGTTTCTTTCAAGGGGCTTTCTTATGTGCAGGAGTGGATTATTTATGTTTTCCCATTCCCAGCTTCTACTGTCATTTGGACATAAAATCTGCTTCTGTGTGGAAATTTTCCCAGTGCGGAGAGCAAGAAGCGCCTGCATTTAAAGGGAACATCCACACAACATCATCCTCATTCTGAGCATGAATTTTGGGCTTCCTGTTGTTCACCTTTTAAACAGATTAACAAATAAACCCTCTTTGACCCATTTCAAATGGGGAAATATGGGATAATGGCTATGGGTGGAATGTCTACCTGAATGCTTTTCCTGCAGCTAATACAGGAAGGGGGCAGAATTAGGATGTTTTCCGCATGAACAGGTCTCCTTGCTCCTGCATTTGTATTTCTCTGCCTCTTTCATGTGTTTCTGCAGAGGTTTTTGCAGTCTGAGGTGCAAAAATGCAGTTTCTTCTCTCTTGCAGCGCAGCATCAGACTTCCCTGTTTCTGGGAATTCCTTTGCTCTACCACAAGAGGGGGCAAACTGCATTTTTGCTCCTTGGACTACAAAACCTCTGTGGAAATGAGCTTAAGTGGTGGAGGAATACAAATGCGGGAGCAGGGAGACCTGTTCATGCAGAAAACATCTAAGCTGCACTTTCAAAATGGCATGTGGCAGTTTGCCGCTTTGTGCCATCACCCCTCCCAGTTTTTAGTCCTTTAAGGGGCCCTTTTACTTTCCCAGACCAGCTGGGCTGAGAAAGGGACAGTGAGGGAAAGGGGTGGGTTCTGGACTGCTGGGAGTGACGTGATCACTGTCACACTGTGCTTTTGTGTACATGTGATAGAGGAAAGAGGAAGGAGTGGCAATGGAGGCTGTAGCAGCAGCGTGTAGAACAAGAATGAGTACGTGCAGGCTCCATTCTCACCCATTCCTCCTGTAGTTGATGTTACTATCATAGTGGAGAGCAATTTTGTGCCCCCCCCCATGCAGTCAGAATTCATGTAACTCACCAGTAGTGAATTTCTGGAGCTCACAGAGGTCCTTGATGGATTTAATTAGCTGCAGAATCATCACTTGTATCCCCATTTTAATTGTTCTTTGTAACGTGATATGGGCAGGGGTCATTTCCTGCAGGAGCTCACAGGAGCGGAGCTCCGGCAGTAAAGAGCCCAGGAGGCAGGCACATGCAACAAGCCCCACCCCCTGCTCCCAGCAGCCCTCAGTCAGAGCAAGAAGCAGCCAGGCGAGCTGCAGAGCCCTGCCCCACTCCCCCAGTCAAAAACAGTCCAGTGGCACCTTTAAGACCAAGTTTTATATAGGTACAAGCTCTCCCTCCTTTGAGGACAGATCTGCACATCCCCCCCCCCAATAGCTAGCAATCCAAAACAGTTCAGTGGAGCCTGAGTGGTGGGTATTGCCTTCTGACACACTTCTGGCATATGCAAATAAGTTATGCTAATAAGTTATACTAATGAGCTCCTGCACCTCTTTTTCTACAAAATGACTCCTGGATATGGGTCTTAGTAAACACGAAGCCTGAGGAGATTGAGGTCCTTGGTTATAACAGTATGGGTCTTGCTTCCAACTTTGCACCTACAATGCACTTGACAAGAATCCTAGGCCATGCACTGAGCTGCTGTTCCAGTGAGCTCAGTTCCTGAACTTGTGTTGGGTACTTTTCATGGAACATAGCAAGGAGGTTGAAGAAACTCAGAGGTTCCCTCCAAACATATCTAAGGCTGAAGACAGAGATCCCCCCCCCCCGTGAGTGGAAGGTAGTTTTAATGAGAGCTTTCCTGTCATGGTGAACACCTCAGTCTGACTCTCATCTCTGGTAAACGAGTTCTTCAGGTTGTCATACTTCTCTGAAAACCTGTTTGACTAGAGATGACAGCAGGACAGAATAAACCAGTGTATTATTCTTATGGCTATCATTTAGTAATCTAAGAGTTCAGCATACTTTAAATTCATTATCTCATTTATTTATTTATTAAAACATTTATATCCTGCCTTTCCTCATATTTCAAGGTGCCTTACAATAATAGTTAAAAATATTTTCAGTTTAAAACCAAAAACAAATTAACATCACCAAATATCTCCCCCCCTCTCCCCCTTAAAGGATGCCTGCCAATTCAGACTCCCTCAAAAGCCCCTCCTTTCAAACAGGCAGGCCTTGCAGCACATCCTGAAGATCTCCAAGGAGGGGCCTCTTCAGGGAACCCACTCCACAAAGCTGGAGATATCATGGAAAAGGCCCAAGCTGTGGTCCATGCCAGGCGGGCCACCTTAAGTAGTGAGATAGCCAACACATGGCTGCCTGATGACCGTAGTTAGTGTAGAGGGACATATGGAAGGAGAGGGTCCTTCAAATATGGGGGGCCCAGGTCATGAAGGACTTAAAAGGCCATAACCAGCACCTAGAATTGAACTTGGAAACAGACTGGCAGCCAATGTAGCTATTTCAAAATGGACAACATATGTTCCTGGTGGCTAACCCCTGATAATAGTTGGCTGCAACATTCTGGACCAGTTGTAGTTTCCGGGTTGTCTTTTAGAGCAGTGCCATGTAGAATGCATTGTATAGGATTGCCAGCTCTGGGTTGGGAAATACCTGGAGATTTTGAGGGTGGAGCTTGGGGAGGATGGGGTTTGGGGAGGGGAGGGACCTCAGCAATAATGTCATAGAGTCCATCCTCCAGAGCAGCCATTTTATCCAGGGGAACTGATCTTGGTAATCTGGATTGTAATTGTAATAGTGGGAGATCGCCAGGTGCTACCTAGGGGGTGGCAATCCCAGCATTGCAATAATCCAACTTTAACTTCACAAAACCATGGGGCTGGATCATTATTCTTACTGCTATTGCTTTCATAGCTGAAGTAGGTTGAACCCAAAACTTCTAATGTCCAGATTATCCACTGAATCACACTGGTTTTATATACTCCCCCCACCCGGAGTTCCAGATCTCCTCCTGTAGCCCATCCCATGATTGATGACATCTTTTTGACTTTCTCTCATAGACTGTGTATAGTGCCATTGTTAATGTTAAATGATGTGGCAATAGCAAATTCTTAAAGCCAAGGAAAATAAATGGAGATCCCAGAGATTATTGTCTCACTCAATGGCATCAACACTGCTTTTAAATATTTAATTTAACAACACCCCTGGAGACCTTTTTCCTTTCACTAGTCTCAGATGCAAGTTTGCAATAGCAGAATCACAACACAGGCTGGAGAGTGTCTCACTGCCATCTGGGTGGAGCATTCTGGCATCTTCAAGAATACAGACAAACAGTTGTTTAGCAGCATTCAGGTGGATAGCAGTGAGTAACTCCCCACACCAACAGCCAGACAATGTTATGTAATGGCAGTTTATTCTCCAGCTTTGTTATTCCAGTACCATTGAAGAAAAGCCAAGGCAAGACTCTTTATAAGCACCAAGACCTAGCCCCATGCACACAGACACCAAAAATGATCTTGAACCATGCACACACGCACTGAGGTACATGGCCAAATATGTTACCAAAGAGTTGTGAAGCTGGCATAGCCCTTCACAAAACCTAAGTTACGTTTCCAGGTTTTCCTAAACTAATGAACATTTTGATCTATCTGACCAGCATACAACATTGCCTCATAAAAATGTCTGGTCATCTTATCCAGGGGCCCCCAGCCCTCTTGAGCCTGCGGGCACCTTTGGAATTCTGACACAGGGTGGTGGGCACAACCCCAAAATGGCTGCCACAGGAGACAGAGCCAGCCACAAAATATCAGGGAATGGGGTTACGCATAACTCTAACAGCAACTCTTCACCATTTCAGGCAGAAGCTCTGCTTAACAGGATGCATTTAAAATGAACATGTTGTTTAAATGTATTTTCTTGCTTCCACACAGCTTACCTGCAGACATGCAGTGACGATCCTTGTGCTGTGATGGCAACCGTTGCCAAAGTAGTAATGTTTGGAATCTGCACAGCCAATTTCCAATGGCCAATTAGAAGCCCTGCTGGGCAAAAGCCACACCTGACCCCACTCACTTTCTAAGAACACTTGGCGAGCACCAGGAAAGGTGTTGCTGGGCGTGGTGGTGCCCATGGGGTGCCATGCTGGGGACCCCTGATCTTGTCTAGCACCAGGGCTATTTTTGGGCAGGAACGTAGTTCCGGCTGGCTCCTGAGTTGGCCACGCCCAGCAGGAACTCATTAGCATAATAGGCCACACCCAACAGCAGAAACTCATTAGGATTGGCTACATTAGGGGTGTTTGGCCTAACATGCAAAGGAGTTCCTGCTACAAAAAAAGCCCTGGGTTTTGACAACAAACAAGGTAAACAGAATAAGAAGCAAAAGGTGGGTGTGGCTGGATAACCACACTTCTGGTAACATGGGGGTGTGGCCTAATGTGCCAATGAGCTATGCTGTCAGGGGTGTGGCCTAATATGCTAATGAGTTTCTGCTGTTGGGTGTGGCCTATTATGCTAATGAGTTCCTGCTGGGCTTTTTCTACAAAAAGAGCCCTGTCAGCACTATCATACTCTAGTTGGCAGCAGCCCTCTAAGCTAGTGGACTAAGCTCATCTCTTCCGTTCTGCTACATTTATCGATTTACTTACTTCATATGTTGTCCGCATTTCTCACTGACATTAATAGTGGATTGCATAGTGTAAAACCGTGTAATCATGTTATCAGAAAGCATATGAGATGTAATAATGCAATGGGACTTGTATTACAAAAAATAAAAATAGTGGGGGGAAAGAATCAGACATGATATGTCAAGCAATGTACAAAATGGAGTTACAAAAGTAGAACACAATGCAGCAAGAGCAGAACAATGCATAAAATAAATTAATAATATATAGCATATGCAATGGCATGGACCACAGTCCATTTCTCTTTGAAAAAACGTTTTCCTGAGCCATTCTGTTTGTAAAAATGCCCCCCTGAACAATTCTATTTTACATAATTTTGTGGAATGACAAAAGGATGGAAGCCATCCTGATCTCCTCAAGCAGGCCATTGGACAATGTGGGGGCCGCAACAAAGAATGCACAAGTATGGGCAACTATTGAGATTTTTGTGCATGGACTGTACAGTCATGGATTGTGATTTTCTATGTGCATAGTCTGTGCTTTTACCACTGAACTATATGCAAACTTGTCTTAACAAATGATGAATAGCTGTTTTTCCTAGGGAGAAGCATCTTTGGAAGGAGAATTTGGAGTGGAGAAGCAATATATGGAGAATCTGCCATCTGATCCAAATTGCCCTCCCCCCCACAGAGGCTGCTACTCCCCCCCACAGGGTTCCAAACACATGTTGGTTTCTCCAAACAGGACAGTGAAGACTCAAAAAGTTAAGAACATAAGAGAAGCCAATATTGGTTCAGGCCAATGGTCCATCCAGTCAAACACTCTGTCACACAGTGACCAAAAATACCAGGTGCCATCAGGAGGTCCAGCAGTGGGGCCAGGACACTAGAAGCCCTCCCACTGTTGCCCCCCCAAAGCACCAAGAATACAGAGCATCACTTGCACCAGACCAAGAGCTCCTATCTATACCTTGTGGCTAATAGCTGATGGACTTCTGCTCCAGATGTTTATCCAATTCCCTCTTGAAGCCATCCATGCTTGTAGCTGCAACCACCTCCTGTGGCAGTGAATTCCATGTGTTAATCACTCTTTGGGTGAAGAAGTACTTCCTTTTATCCTTTCTAACCTGCCTGCTCAGCAATTTCATTGAGTGCCCACGAGTTCTCGTATTGTGAGAAAGGGAGAAAAGTGTTTATTTCTCTACGTGCTCTATCCCATGCATAATCTTGTAAACCTCTATCATGTCACCCCTCAGTCATCATTTCTCCAAGCTAAAGAGCCCCAAGCGCTTTAACCTTTCTTCATAGGGAAAGTGTTCCAACCCTTTTATCATTCTAGTTGCCCTTTTCTGCACTTTTTCCAATGCTGTAATATCTCTTCTGAGGTGTGGTGACTGTCACGGGCTGGGCTAGGGCGAAGATTCAGGAGTCAAGTCTGGTCCGAGGTTGTTGCCAGGACAATCAGAGTGAGAGCCAAATTGTGAGTCCAAAAGAGGGGTCATCTGAAGCATGGGTCAGGAAGCTAGGAATCTGAGCCCGAGTGGGGGTCCAAGAAGAGGAGTCAAAGGTAGATGCGAGGCATACATGGAGGCAACTCGTTGCTTCCACGAGAACACAATCCTGAATGGGAGTTATATAGGCCTCCAGCTGGGCTTCTCATGGTGGCACCGCCACTCCTGCTAGTACTCAGGACTTCACGCTTGCCTTCCCTGCCAACATGCATCTTGGTGGTGGGTGGCTAAATCTCTGTGGAGCCACTCCCTCAGCCAAACCACCCACGGAGGTGAGTCAGGCAGGTTCCCCGGTTGCACCTGTACCTCATCGTTGCTGCAGGACTGGGTTCAGGCGCTGGTGGCAGCAAGCTGTCAACTCCTGAGGAATCAGAGGGCCTGGCTTCTGGCTGTGGCAATGCCGGCGCCTCTGGCTGCGGTGCCAACTCAGGCGGGGACTCAGTGCCGTCATCGTTGCTGATGACAGTGACCAGAATTGTGCACAGTATTCCAAATGAGGTCAGACCATCGATTTATACAGGGGCATTATGATACTGGCTGATTTGTTTTCAATTCCCTTCCTAATAAGCCCCAGCATAGCAATGGCCTTTTTTATTGCAGTAGCGCACTGTCTCGACATTTTCAGTGAGTTATGTACTACGACTCCAAGATCTGTCTCTCTTGCTGATTCCTTGCAAGAGTGTAGATCGCTACTGACTGATTTGGAATCTGGTAAACTGGAACCTTCTGGAATGTGGCTTTATCAGATTGTTGGTGGGTTCCATATTAATACATCTAAGTCTTCTCAAAATTTTCATTTGAACCTCCAACCTCCTCAAGGCTTGACAAACATAGCAAATCTCTCACGGAGCTCTGCTTTACCAGGAGCAGGTAAACACATGAGTGTGCATATGAATATATTACAGCTGCCTTAAGCTGAGTCAAGCCACTTGTCTGTCTGGCTCAGTATTGTCCACTCTGGCAGCAGCTCTCCAGGATCTCAGGCAGAGTCTTGCTACCTGAGATCCTTTAACAGGAGATCCAAAGGACTGAACTGACACTTTTACATGCGAAGCATGTACTCTGCCACTGGGCCACGGCCTGTCCTTGGGTGATTGTGGACTAGTGCATATGGACTGAGTGCCTTTAATAGCCACAGGAGATGTAGAAAGAGAACAGAGGTAGCTTTTCCCAGCATGGAGGTGTACTGCTGTCAGAAGATCAAGTCTTTTCCAGGAAGGGGAAAAGAATCCTGCTAGGTGAGCAAAAGTCTCTGTTTGTATTAGAGAGAAATATGTCCTTTGCTCCTGTTATCAGAGGTTAGCATTTCTGTTATGGTTTTCTTGAGGTTTTGTTTTTATTCATAGATGTCAGGTATACTGGCATGTGCACATGACGGGTGTTTAGCAAACTGGCTGGACATGTGAAAGAAATGATAATTTATTTGGCTTTATTGTCCTATCACAATTCTAATTATCTTCTGGATGGTCTTCAAATGAATTGATATTAGTATGCAAGGATAAATAGTATCACTGAACTTAATTTCAAATGAATTTTTAAATTGATTTTTAACTTCCTTGGCTGCTCTGCCTTTAACAACAGCCCCATGTGCAGAAATCGAGCAAGTAAAGGTTACTCACCACTATATTTTCATGTCAGGAAAAAGCTTACCTTGTAAATTTACGCATACCAGGCTGCTGTTAAAAATATATGAGTACAGCCAATGAAAAGGTTGGCAACTCAATCTATGAGAACGCATGGAAAGCACTAGAAAATTGCGGGCAGCTTCATCTGTGCCTGCCTCTGAAACATTTGGATTTCCAGACAAGAAGTATATGAAATCTCAGGAAGCATCCTGAGGTTTCTAACAAGTAGGAACAGGCAGATTCTATTAAATTTCCACAGACAACATGTTTCTTTGGTTGAATGGCTGGAAAAACAGTGTCCTGTGCATTGCAAAAGTTTTGAACTTTTGCAGAATAGCCCCACCCTGAGTGGGATGGAAAAAACAATTTAGCAGTTTAATGTAGCCTTTAGTAATTGAGAACACAGTGTTTTCCTCTTTTTCTGCTGGTACCTTGCCCGCTCTTTTACATTCATTATAGTCTATCAAAAATAATAGTCGTATGTAGGATTTTTGCTCTGGAGGAGTAAGAACACAGACTTTTTATAATTAACCATGTCCAAGTTGATGGGTCCAGACCTTGGTCTGCCTTTTTCTGTACCAGTTCTGCAGGGATAGGAGAAACTGTATCTAGAACAACTTTTCCTTTTGTGCAGTGCAACTTTTAGAAGCGCAAGTGGTCACTTATGGGCCTGCACCTGCCAACCCTAGCAGCATCTGAAGAGTAGCTGAATGAAGACCTATGTCTGATACTGGTAAGGGTTGACAACCTTGGAACCAGATTTTGCAGCTGTGTCTTTTAACAGAAGCATAAAAGGCAGGAGTTAGGTGAAACTTTTTATTACCTTTTGGAAATAGATTATAGCCTGCTAATTTGAGTATATAAAGTTGCTGTTAAAAGCACAAGAGCAATCGAGGCCATCTTTTCTGCTCAGTTGGCAGTCCTTCATATAGTCGTGCCAGGTTTTTACCTATATCTCTAAATGCTCTGATGCACCAAGATGGGATACAGTCACTGTGCCTACTCTTGCTCCTTTCCTCTACTGGTCTCCTTGCCCGTCCAATCTACCGTGGCTGGCAGAAGTCTCATTTTACCCTTCAGTGAGATATGAGGAGGGTGGGCAAAGGATCTAGGGTTGCCATTGCTTCAGAGCACTTAAAGGTATAGGCAGAGGTTATTTCGGGGGGGATTGTGGGGGAACGCAGTTGTCCCGGGTGAGGTACGGGGGGGGCACATGACGAAGCCCCGCCCCCTGCTTCCGGCCGCCCCGCTTCTGGCCCTCATTCAGCCAGGAGGAGGCAGGAGAAGAGGGAGGGTAAGTTGCTTCCTCCCTGCCTCTCCCCACCCCTGCCTGCCTGGGGCCAGGGAGGGCCTTCGCGGGGCTTCCTTGCACTCCCGCCGGCCTTGCAGGTCCACCGCTGGGCCCCTCGGGACCGTTGGGGGCGGGGGGTGTGGCCTTATGACACACTTCCGGTGATGTCAGGGGGTGTGGCCTTATGACACACTTCCGGTGATGTCAGGGAGTGTGGCATATGCTAATGAGTTATGCTAATGAGTTCCCCTAGCTCTTTTTCTATGAAATGACCCCTGGTACTCTAAGTGAAAAACTGACAAACATAGGGCTAGACCCAGGGCCCAATTGAGATAAGACAATTTGGAGCATCCTTGTTGGACGCTCTAGCGAACAACCCTTTTCTAGCAAATGCAGATTATATCAGTGGCTGGCCTCACTGGTGCTCCCTCTAGGAAGGAAAGTGAGTCTGTGCTGAAGTGCATGAATGCAATCCATCAGCAGAGGAATGGAGTGGGAGGAGGCAAGCAGGCACTGTGCAGGAAACGTATGGCTTCTCCCTGCATCTCTTGCCTGCTTTGCTTCACTACTTCTTACTTAAGAAACACAATAGTGATCACCATGGCAACATGCATTCCCCTGGCACCTGTGGACTCACAGGTGGACTCCTCTGAGCCTTGAATGTGGTTCCCAGCCACAGGCAGGTGGGCCTGGCCATTACTGATACAGTTGCTCCTGGAGCCTAAGCAATTCACCCTGATCCCATTGTGTCCTGAAAATGTCTTCTTATACCTGCTGTTTGCCAGCAAGCACTGGCTTTCCTACATTTGGCTGGCATTTCTAACCCAGCTAAAGACCCCATTCCAAGGACAAAGGCCAGCCTGCAGGATTCCAGGAGGAGGTTTCTCTGTGTGGGAAGTGCTGGGCTCATCTGCCAGTACCTGTTACTCAAAGGACTCTGACATTTTCCAGACTTCCCTGCAGGGAAACAGCACCTGATTCCACTTAAAGCTTGCAGCATCTCTCCTCCCCACTCCCACACCTCACCCCAGAAAACATGGAACTCTCAGAGAACAATAATGTAATTGGCTGGGAAAATCTCCTCAGGATTTTCCATCAAAACCTGGAGCTGGCTCAGACAGCGCTAACACACAAACACATGCAAGCCAAAGGCCCCAAGGCACTCATGAAAGCATGGGTTCCCCCCAGAAAATGCGTGACCCGGACAGAATGGAGCCCAACGTAACAAGGAGTGACTGAGACCTGAGAGACAGCAGATTCCCTCAGGGGATGACCCAGTCTTTGGCCCCATAAAGAAGAAACCGCCAGCCGTCTGGGCCTATTTAGCACCCATGACCTTTCACCTTTGAGATTCCCACCTCTTGCCTGCTGTGTGCAGGCCCGTTTTACAGCAGGCAAGGTTACCTTAGTGCTGCTTCTATTTTTTTAAAGAGAGAAATGTTTAGTTCAGTTCTTAAAATATCTACAAATGTCCTCAAACTGGTTATATGCACATCTCTTCTACTGCTGACCCACATACTTGGAAAAATTACTAATACTCAACAGAATGTGCATCCTGTGAAGACAACATTGGATGCTAAACACCTGGTTCAAATCCTCCTTCAGCCATTATCAGGGAGAAGCAGACTGGGAATTTAAAATGGGTGGGCAGCACTGCTGGGGGGCACTTAGCTCTGGCTCAGCTGGAAGTGCCAACAATGGGCATCAGCTCACTCATTGCCTCTGCACTGTCAGGGGTTGCCAAGTCTAGGCTGGGAAATCCCTGAAGATTTGGGGTAGGACCTGGGGAGGGTGGGGTTTGAGAGGAGAGGGAAATCAGTGGGGTATATAATACCATAAAGTCTACCCTCCAAATCAGCCCTTTTCTCCAGGGGAAGTGATCTTGGTCATCTGCAGATGAGTTGGAACTCTGACGGATCTCCAGTCCCCACTTGCAGGCTGGCAATTCTAGCACTGTTTGGCGGATGCTAATTGGCAGCAGTGTAGGAGGAGGCACCTGGTGCGCTGGCACTGACTGACCATCACTGCTAAATGAAGAGTTTGAGCCAAGAAGTTTCTGTGGCATTTGCAAAGCATCTGGGGCTTCACTCTGCTTTCTCCTACCTAGCCATCAGCAGCCCTCAAGACAACAGCCCACCAGGCACTTTGCTCTGGCCTAGTCCTTGACAACTCATTATTAGCATCACATGTATATCTGAAAAATGGGAATAATAATTATTTACCTCATAGGGTTCTTGGGACTATAAAGTGCTTTGCAAATTAAAAAGCTACGTATCATAGAGGCAGCCTGTGCTGGTACTGGCTGGTCACCATGGATATACTTCACTGAAGCTAGATACACAGTCCAAAAGCAAGCTGAGAAACAGTGCCAAGGGTCAGAATGCCTGGAAATCAGGCAGAGTTTTCAGGAACAAAGAGCAGAGGCTGGCAGCCAAGACAAGGTCCGAGATTGCACGGTAGCATCCGCACCGAGGCAGGTGAGCCTGGTTGCTTATACTCTGATCCTCCCTTCCCTGGGAGGCGACCTGCAAAGACTCACGCCCCCTCACATTGCCTTTGCAACAGCTGAAGTCTGGCACTCCTCCATCTCTCCTGCACCTCTAGATACTGGCGTACCCTGTGTCCGGAACATTCAGGTGAGCTAGTTGGGAACTCTTGCCTCGAGGTATCTCCAACTGGGGGTGCTGGGCCAGGCTCTTCCTCCAACTCCTCAGGTGCTGGCAAAGGTTCCTCTTTGGGGCTGACTCCAGAGGAGGCTGGGTTGCTCTGTGCCTCTTCCTTGTCTGAGGAATTGTCAGCCTCAGCTGAGCCAGGACCCATGACACAGCCCACCAAAGGTAGCCAGAGTGCCTTACTTCCTGTATTAAGGCCTGTGAAGCCTATTCTGTTTTCTTGTAAAAAGCAGGCACACAGAGTAGGCTCAACTCATCCAGTTCCAAGACTGCAAACTAATGAAAAAAACCACCCCAACTGTATTTAGGGTGGGGCCTAGAGATTACAATTGATCTCCAGATGGTAGAGATCAATTCCCCTGGAGAAAATGGCTGCTTTGGAAGGTGGACTCTATGGCATTGCACTCTGTTGAGGTCCCTCCCTTCTCCAAATCCTGTCCTTCCCCAGGCTCCACCCCCAAAATCTCCAGGTATTTTCACATCCAGAGGTGGCCATCCTAATTGTATTCCAGTTGTTTATTAACTGGCCTTTGAGGCTATTTAACTGAATGTATCACTACTCTTCAGTGACTTGCCTGAAAAAACAGCCCTGAGACTGCATAGAAAGAAACCACTTAGGGAAGACTGTTTGTTCAGTAAGCAAAAGCACCAAGCTGTTAGGATGCTGCCCCAGGAAGTTCACTGAGACCATTTTCTCAGTAGTGAAATTCCCCAAATTGACATTTTTAAAACTGCACGTTATGTGAAAATTTCTGCAGTAGATTTTTCCTGACCAGGCACAGACCCGAAGTTTTCTCCTTCTTAACCCGCGTTTTTGGAACTCTCTAAAACTGGGGATTCTGAAAACATTGGGTAAAAAGGAGAAAACTTTTGGTCTGCACCTGATGAGGAAAAATCTGCTGTGGAAAGTTTAATGCACAGTTTTAAAAAACATCAATGCAGGGAATTTCACTACTGCGGAAATGGTCTAGAGACTAAAAAAATCAAAGCCCCCACATTGTATATTTAGATTGATAATGTTGTAAATGCAATCTAGTATCAGTAGCATGGATCCTCTCCACAAATAATGAGTGAGGGGTAGCCATTCTCTAAGGTATAGCCATGTCATTATTTATAGCTATTTAATGGGGATGGATGAATGCTGTGTGGCTGGCTCTACACAGGGAGGAACACTGCACATCCAACAAATATTTTTTGGAAAAAAATAAGTAATATAATTTGGGGAAGGGGGAATGAAACGATGGAATCATGCAGGAAGAAGGAGAGCTTTGTCATTGATTTTTAAAGGGACCTGCTGGATGAGTGCCCCAGTTGTGGTGTTGCATAGCAAACAGACCAAACCAGTGCTGGGACTATTTTTATTTTATTTATGTTATTTATAGTCCACTTTTCTCATGAGGACTCAAGGTTTATTGCACATAGCAAGTCAGTACAATAAAAAAAATTAATTGTACAATAAAAAAATCATTCAATAACGAATGCATTAGGATTTTAGAAGTCTGGAACCACCAGAAAGGACTGAAGCATAGCATAAGTATTAACATGACACATTAAGGGGTACAAAAATTACACAATAGGAACCTACTTACAATAAGCTATAAATAGTGGTATAGACCACAGTCTCTAATCATTATCCAAGTAGGTTTGTGAACCATTTTGTGCAGGGTAACCATATTATCTATGCAGAAAAGCCCTCTTGAATAATTCAGTTTTGCATAGTTTGTGGAAAGCCAGGAGAGTGGGATCTTTCCTAACCTCCTTGGGCAGGTCATTCCATAAGGTGGGAGCCACAAGGGAGAAAACACAGGTGCATGGACAGTTGTTGATTTTGCCCATTTGCAGGTTGACACCGGCAGAAGCCCCTGCTGACATGAATGAAGTAGTCATGGCAGAGCATAGGGAGTGAGGTGGTTCTGCAAATAAGGCCATGAAGGGCTTTGTATGTGATAGCCAGTACCTTAAACTGAGCCTGGTAACAAATGGGCAGCCAATGGGGCATCTGCAGAATGGGAGTAATATGCATGCTTTCGCTAATAGCCAAGCCACACATTCTGGACCAGCTGGAGTTTCATACCTGATTTTGAGAGGAGACCAATGAGAGGAGTTTTAGAGAGGAGACGGTAGTCTAGTTTTGATGTTATTGTGACATGGATCCATGTGGTCAGGTCAGCTGTATTAGGGTAAGGGGCTGTCTTATGGGCTAGGCTGAGTTGGTAGAAAGCATTTTTTGGAGCTGCATTAGCTTGCTTCTAGGACCTAAAAGACTTGGGTTCAAATCCCCACTCTGCCATGAAGCTCAGTGGATGTCTTAAGGCAGTCAGCCTTCTCTTAGTGCAACCTAGCTCATGGTAAGAACGATGTACACTGCCCTGTGCTCATTGGAGGAAGGGAACAGGAAAGATTGTTAAACCATGCATCCGTTAAAAGCATGAAACAAACATCCACAAAGAAAAAATATCACAAAGTAGCATGGGTAAGTGCAGGTTGTGGAAGGTCGGTAGTTTAGCAGTTCGAGACCCGGGTGCCCAGTGCTGGCTCAAGGTGTTTCTGCGCCCTAGGCGAGGCTGCCTTGTGGTGCAGATGCCAACCTTCTGGTGGGGCCTGGAGACCTCTGGAGCCAGCCACCTTTTTGCCACCGCCACCACCATCTCCTCCCCCTCGCCGCCGCCCCCGAAGGGGGGGAGGAGGGAGGGAGGTGCGCCTCTCTCTGGCCAAGCCCGCAACAGGACCCACTCCTCTGCCTCTTCGGCCCCTGGCCTCCTCCTTGGGAGGCAAGGAAAGAAGAAGAAGAGGGTGTGGGGGGGGCTCCTCTGGTCAGAGTGGAGAGACTCCTCTCTCTGCCACCTGCTGCCTGCCGCCTGTCTCCCTTCCCCGGTCCGGTCCTCTTTCCCAACAGGACAAGCCATGCAGCACAAGCCCCCCCCCCCAGCCTTTGCAAGTGGCAAGCACTGCTTACGTAAACTTGGCTGCAGAGTCTGGGGCCAGGCAGGCGGCACTAGGACCTGGCGGCAGTTGGACCCAGCGAGCGTGCCCCGCACATTCCTGCAGCGTCCTCCGAGACGGAAGAGAGATTTCTCTAGCGCTTCTGAAGGCAGTCTGGTAGGGAGGTGGGGGGGATCCTGTCTTCAGGTGGGGGATGCTCGCTGGATGCCTCTCCCCAATTAGCGAAGCACTGACATTTGGAGAGCTGCTTGCGGACTTTTGGTGGGGGGGAGGCACAGTTTGGCGCCCCATCCAGGGCCCGCCACCCCATCCAGAGCCCGGCACTCTAGGCGAATGCCTAGTTCGCCTAGTGGGTGAGCCGGCCCTGCGGGTGCCGCATGATGGAGTGAGCTCCCGTCTCTAGTTCCAGCTCCTGCCAACCTAGCAGTTCGAAAGCAAGAAATTGCAAGTAGATAAATAGGTACCACTTCGGTGGGAAGGTAACAGCATTCCGTGCGCCTTGGTGTTTAGTCATGCCAGCCACATGACCATGGAAACGTCTTCGGACAGCGTTGGCTCTTCGGCTTTGAAACAGAGATGAGCACCGCAACCCTAGAGTCAGACTCGACTGGCTTTCGAACAAGGGAACCTTTACCTTTACCTTTTTACCATAGCCAGTGTCCAACTGGATAATCCAGTGCCAAATTACTCATAATTTGCAAGTGTGAATTTTTTTCTTCAGTTCTGTGTTTGGATTCTTCCATTCTGAGCTAAACAGGATCTTAGACTCAGGAGAAAGAGCCATTATTTACTTCGGAACTCCCTCCTCAGGGTGATTAGTCGATCTCTCTCCGTCTGTGTCTTTCGCCAGCAGGTAAAGACTTTTTGGTTTCATCTAGGATACCCCCAATAACGCTTGCTGGCTCTCTTTCTGGTGCTGTTTATGTGTTTTTAATTAAATTATTTTATCATTTAAAATGGATTTTAATTGCTCAAATGTTTTAATTTTTTTTATGTTTGCCACCTTGTGGACCCTGATCAATTGGAAAGGCAGCATAAAAATGTTTTGAATAAGTAACTAATTGATAACAAATAGAAAGTTAATAAATGGTATGGGGAATCCTAGGAACAGGGATTCTAACAAAGATAGCACAACTTTGCTAATGAAAGGCTATGACTAAGTTTGAAAGACAATTTTTGGGCACAACAGATGTAAAGAAGGAATAATATGGGAAGAAACAAGGAAGATACACTTGTGATGATGAAACATTAGAAGGTGTATGACTCTGCTCAGCACTGACACTTACTAATGCTCATCAGATTGTACAGTGGTGGGTGGAGAGGTCTCTCTCACATGCAAATGCTGATCTGCAGTAGGACAGATAGATTCGAGTCCAGTAACACCTTAGAGACCAACAAGAGTTTCACGGTATAAACTTTTGAGATTTGAATCTTCCTGGGTCTGATGAATATATTGCAGTGCTGAGTAAATGTGATATCCCAACAATAGAACAACTACCCTGAGGAAATGGATCCTCTATTACATCTAACGACTGTGGATTTATTGTACAATGAAATAATCCTCTACAAAGTTTTTGAGTGTGCCCTCTCAGGGTGCATCATTCTACCATGTTGAGAAGGGGAGCACTGGGACTTCCGGTTTATGGCGGTGCGCTAGCAGACTCACCTCCCGGACCTCCCAGGGGTGAAGCTCTGCTCCAGCCGAAGAAGGGGGTGTGCAGGCTCGCAAACCCCCCCCCCCAGGGGCCTGGCAAAGGGACCCTGGCCATGAAACTTTCAAGAGGTTGCCTCTTCAAGGGCGGAATGCCTGAGAATTGAGGCACCTCTTTGTTCCGACGGTTCTCCGTGCTTTGAGATCGAATGGGCTTAGTGACGCTGACCAGGCCGAGCGCAGGAGATCACGCGGCAGAAACGAAAAAAGCGAGGTCAAATGACCGATTATGAACGTGAGTCAATTTCGCAGTGTTTAAAGAGGAAAAGATAGCTCCCCACCCCACCCCACTGAACAGGAGAAAAAAGCGAGTGGGGGAGGGACGCCTCCCATGTGCATGAATTTTTGAGTGATTGAGGGGGGGAGCGGAAGAAAACGCAAAGAAAACTGCCTAGAAGTACTTACCCAAGCGAGTCTAAGTGGTCAAGCGCACATTCAGAGACTTTTTAAAAGTTTTCGAAAATAAACAAACGACAAAGATGGCAGGGAAGAGGGACAAAGAAAGACTTTTGAAAATGAAACCGGAGAGTCCAAAACCAGAAACTACCAGTGAGATGGCAAAGGCTGTAGCTGACTACATGCGCCCTCTACTGGAACAGCTGAATAACTTCAAAGAACAGATTCCGTGGTTACACAAGGTATTACTGCACAACAAACGCAAATAAACGACTTAATACAAATAATGAAGCAAGATGCTGAGAAGGTAAAGGAAGTGGCCGCAACTATGCAGAAAGTGAAGAAGAAAGTGCAAAAGTTGGAAAAGAAACAAACTTCCTTGGAAGATCAAATGCTGCAAGTCCAAATGGATAAGGCCAACATGGTCCTGCGCTTCCAGGGTGTGCCAGAGAATAGAGCGGAGAATCTTAAAGAACTGATGAGTGAGCTACTAGCCCCAGTAACAGAAATAAAGGCGGAATCGCTGCTCAACGATATGGATGTGGCTTACAGATCATACTCAGGATATATAAAGAAAAATAATCTGCCTGGGGAAATTGTAGTAAGATTCTCGAAGAGGCACGTCAGGGATGCTATCCTGAAAGCGGTTGCTGTAACACCTCTGAAAGCAGGGGAGAACACCATCAGAACGCTAAAGGATATTCCATTTGAAGTAAGACAACGCAGAAAGAAATACAAAGAACTTGTACTTTTTCTTCAAACAAACTCAATTGGATATAAATGGCTATTTCCAGAAGGCGTAACGTTTAAGATAAGGCCTTATAAGTTGCGGAAGAGAAGGGAAAAGAAGAAGTAAGGCTGAAGGACTCTGAATTGTGTCTTTGAGAACTCTGGTTTTGGGATGATTGGGGGTACTGTTACTAGACAGTTAAATTAAACTCTAAGGGAAAAGGGCTATAAAGGTTTGACTCAATTTATAAAGGGATCAACGATGAGAAGACTTGATGTATCTAAGCTAGTTGGAGGATCTCCTCTCTTGGGTTTTTAGTTAGTAGTGGGTTCTTTACTTTCTCCTGTATATGTAGTTTTCACCTTCCTTTCTTTTCTGTTGTAGTTTTTGTAGTGGATAAAAATCAATTAAAAAATCCCCTCCGGGGGCTTAAAAAAAAAGAAAAGAAGGGGAGCACTGGTGGAGATCTAAAGGTATCATTGCATTTTCCAGGATCCCAAGAAGGTTTGTTACTTTGGGTGTAGTTCAGTGGCGTAGTGTGGGGAGGGGCCCTAGGGGGGGTTACCCTGGGCACAAAATTCTTAGGGGTGCAAAATTTCAAAAGAAAAAAAAGTAGTAATGATAAATAAAAAATAGTGTACCCTCCCCCCTCACACAGAAAATCTCCCAATGTTCGAACATTCTACACAATTTTTCAACATGATGGGGCAAATAAACGTTGCCATGTAACATTTTATAGTATTTTTCTTGCTAATTACAGCCATACTGTCCTCATGTAATCCTTATCAGTGAATTACATACATAATGCCTATTAAAAGCATGATTTCCCGTTTGAAGTAATGTTCCATAACTTGCATAAAAACCATAATTAAAATTCGTAATTTCACACCGAGTTGCAACGGGTGCCTAGATAGCCTGGCTCCTCCTTCCCTACCCGCCTTGTCTCCGTGATGTGTGTGACACTGATAGTTGCGTTGTGTAATTTTTAAAATCCACCTCACGCCTGAAGTAATCCTTAAAATGCCTACGTGTACAGAAGGTTTTCTACTCAGAATGACATTCACCTCTACAAATATTATATGGTTTTATTTTAAAAGTGAAATAACAACTGGTTGAAAATTGGTGCAAGAAACAATAAGAACAGTAAAGGAGGTAAAGGGAAAATAAACAAAACATACTAATACAACTAGCCATACAGTCCCTGTTTCTCTGAGTTCTTTCCTTCACTAACTCACCCCTTCTGAGTGAGGGAACTTTTCTGTCCACAGCAGCTCTTCTGAGAAAAGAACACCTCCCCTTCTGGGTAAAGCCTTACATGCTTTTCTACCAGGTCCCACCCCTTTGTCCTCCATTGGGCCAGTTGTCCCTCTAAAACTGCTGGCTGACCAATTAGAGAGATCCTTCACCAGCAATTTGCTTTCCTGCAAATCCAGACATTGTTGGATACTGAAACAGATTATTTTTATCAATGAACAAATTCAGCACACGTGCACTGCTAAGTACACAGAGTTGAATGCTGCACCTATGATTGTCGAATAAGTCGCCTTTGGCAACACATTGTCTTATATAAGGAAGTCAGTCCTGATGAGCAGATTGCTAACTGGACAGCTTTAGATTTGCTTCAGTGGGTGTACAAGTGGAAGCTGCAAGAGAATTTGACTAACTTTGTTGTGACGTTAAGAATCTTTTTAACTATCACTGTTTCAACTGCCAGTTGTGAAAGAAGTTTCTCAAAACTTAAATTAATCAAAACGTATCAGAGATCTACAATGAGCCAAGAAAGACTGATTAGCAATACTGAGAGAGGTTTCAATGTAGATTTCAATACTGTTATTGAAAAATTTGCACAAATTAAAACCAGGCAGTTTTAAATAAATTTGTGTATGCTAGCATTACGTTCATTTTACTTTAATACATCTGTATTTTCTTAAAATACAATACATGTGCTTGGGGGTTAAGCGGCTCAGTACTGTACAGGTTCAGTACTGGACTGGTGGAAAGGACTCAGGGAGTGGTAACGGTCCACAGGTTAGGGGGTGCAATACTTGCCTTGCTCCGGGTGCTGGCAACCCATGCTATGCCACTGGTGTAGTTATGGGTTTTTTTTCTTGCCACCCAAAGGCAAAGTGGGAGGTACTCTCTGGACTTGGGGTTCTTTACGTGAGTTTCAGGCTGGTTTTGTTTCTTCCCAGCCAGGTCTCTAGACAAACTCTATAACTTTGCTGACTGCTCTGGCCTCCACCTCATCTTTGCATTGAATGCTCTGCGTCGAAACCCCAACAATTCTTGGAACAGCTCCAATGCCCTCAGCCTGCTCAAGTACAGTGCGAGCAAGAAATACAACATCTCCTGGGAGCTGGGCAATGGTGAGTGGGGCTGAAGTGGAGAAGGACGGGAGGAGAATAATAAGGGTTTCTGTGGTCAGTTCAAGTCCTAATTGGGAGCAGCTTGCAGCCTTCAGTGGCAAAAGTGGCACAGTGCTCAGCGACTAACAGTCACTGGGATCCACCAGCAAATTGCATCAGGGGCCACTAAAAGATTACTATTCTGAGGATCGTGGGAAGGAAGAAACATATGGGATAGAAGATTTGCAAGTCCCCAAACAAAAAGAGGACCAGTAGAGTTCCATCTCCAAGCTGGTGAAGGTTACCCATGATGGGCAAACCTTTCAGAAAAACTGAGAGCTAAACCAGACGTTACGGTCCAACCCATGGCCACCAACACCAGTTTAGAGAAGAATTTGGCCTTTTAAAATTTTATTTATTCATTCATTCATTCAATTTATACCCCACCCTCCCCACTAAAGCAGGCTCAGGGCAGCTTTCATGAAAATCAGACATATAAAATAACAATGATAACATGCTAGTTAACAACAAACTTCTGATAATAGTATTATATAGAGATGGTGGAACTGTCATGTTAGAATATTCAAATAGGGTCTAGTCTGTGTTAATGAGCCGCTCATCTCGATCTATTTATGCAGCAAGCACAGCTTCTGATGGTAGTCCAGGAGGAAAGGGCCTTATTGCAGTTCAGTTGTTAGATGCAGCTCCTTGGTTGAAGGCCTGGTGGAAGAGCTCCGTCTTGCAGGGCGCAGGCCCTGCAGAAAACGCCATGAGATTGTGGCTATGATGCATTGGGACCAGGGGACCCCCTCCCCTGTGTGCCTTTTCAAGTGCTGAAACAGCCCCCCCCCCATGCCTCAGTCAGGATTGGGCCCTCATGGCATTTTTCAATCACCAGATCTTCTCTAAAATGGTGCTGGCAGCCACCAGTTGGACCTGTGGCTGCTATAACATCTTGTTTGGCTCTGAGACGTTATTAAATGCATGTCTCTGTTTGCTTGCAGAGCCAAATAATTATCGAGCCCTGACAGGGCGAGCAGTGAATGGCACCCAGTTGGGCAAGGATTACATGCAGCTGAAGAGCCTGCTGCAGCTGATCCGCACTTACTCTCGAGCCAGCCTATATGGACCCAACATTGGGAGGCCTAGGAAGAACGTTGTGTCCCTCTTGGATGGGTGAGTGATGTGGTTAATGGCAAACAATGATCGGAGTCAGAAAATCTTCTACTCTAATGGGGTGAATGCCTAGCTCTCCAGGTGCTCCCTGGGCTTTAACTGTTGCGTGGCAGTGAAAGGCTCTGTAGATGTGGCTACTCCACTAATGATGACGCAGGAGAAGGAAATGCCATGTTTGTCATACACTTATTAAAGATGGAAGCTATTTGGGCATCAGTGGTTCAAACCATACAGACTACTCTCTTATTATCTCTGTTCTTGATTTCCAGTGTTTGTTCTGCCACTGGAAAGACCAAGAATATTATGGCATTGCAGGCCAAAAGTGCTAAAGTTGCCAGGTCCATCACAGCAGTGTTCCCATGACTCTGTCACTGGATCACCCTGTTGTATTTCTCCTGGTCTCCCCCCCCCCCCCCCATGTGATTTCCTGCCAAAACTACAAAATATTTGGTGGAATCATAGTCATTAGGAATAATTACTAATTACTTCTTTCAAACACCCAACTTGGGAACCTTTTTTTTCTGAGCCAGTTTGGTGTAGTGGTTAAGTGCGTGGACTCTAATTTGGGAGAACCAGGTTTGATTCCCCACTCCTTCACTTGCACCT
Source organism: Gekko japonicus (assembly GCF_001447785.1). Lineage (NCBI taxonomy): Eukaryota > Metazoa > Chordata > Lepidosauria > Squamata > Gekkonidae > Gekko > Gekko japonicus. The sequence continues at coordinate 45,497 of NW_015169174.1, forward strand.
GCTGGATGACCTTGAGCAAGCCATAGTTCTGTCAGAGCTGTTCTTGAAAAAGAGCAGTTTCTGTCAAGAGCTCTCTCAGCCCCACCTACCTCACAGGGTGTCTGTTGTGGGGACGGGAAGGGAAAGGAGTTTATAAGATACTCTGAGACTCCCTTGGGTAGTGAAGGGTGGGATATAAATCCAATCTCCTCCTCCTCCTCCTCCCCCCCCTCCCCCCCCACCAATCTCCTCCTCCTCCTCCTCCTCCTCCTCCTCCTCCTTCTTCCTGATTAACAATCCCTGTATTCCCCTTCTGTCTGAATGGGAAAAAGCCCTGAGCAGCAATGACCAAGTATAAGGAGAGAGGACAATGCACATGCTGGCCATGGATCTTACCATGTTTTAATACATGCCAGGAAGGAAGGAAGGAAGGAAAATGTAAAACAGAAAAACCAAGTGCAAAAATGTGCGGGATATCATAGGTGTAATTGCAAGGCAGCAGAGGCAGCACTTCAGAGACAGATTCAGGGATAATAAATGGGTATAAATAATTGAATACAAGCCAGCTATGCAGTGGCTTGGGCCATTTTATGCTGTATCCACAAAAGCGATGGCTCCCAGGCTCAGAAACAAATCATGCGACTCTACCAGGAACTGGTAAGGCCATACCTTCTGGGAACCACAGTCCAGGAAGAATGTTAATAAATTGGAAAGGTTTCATGGGCAAACTGCAATGATGGCAAAGGGATTAAAGGACATTCTCAATAAGAATAGGAAAGGCTAGAAGAATTGAGTTTGTTTTGCTTCAAGAAGAGGCGGCTGGGGGGTGTTCTAGTTAAAAAATGTTAAAAGTTTTGCATTCTGATCCTGTCCAGGTTTACTTGGAAGTAACCCTCAGACTTCAATGGGACTGACTCCCAAGTAACTGCCTTCTAGGACTGGATCTCTGAACAGATTGGAACAACTACTTCTAATATCAGCAGGGATATGATGAGACGTCAGGACTGAGTAAACTGCTTTAAAGTGCTTTAAAAATCATAATTCAAACCCAGATAACCCTACAATCTGAATTATGTGACGTTATCACTATCAATTTTTTATATGTTTTTGCAATATTTTCCCCATCAATATTCATGTTCTTCAGATCCCTGAAGGGCTGTTATGTGGAAGAAAGCCAAGACTTTTCCTCAGCTATTCCAGATTTAATGTGTTAAAGTTACAGCTGAGCTAAAGTTGTTTGAACATTATGGAATGGAAAGAACAGCTTGACATAGAACCCATTATTAATTGGGGGGAACACCCCCTCCCTGGAGGTTTCCAGTGACAGACTGGACAGTCATTTGCTGGGGATGCTTTAGCTTTGGATTTTCCGCACTGAACAAGGGGTTGGACTAGATAGCCTATTAGACCCCTTCCAACTCTAGGATTCTCTGAGGTGGAGGGGGGGAATTAAATATTCTGGGCACTGAAGCCCTCTGCTCGGATTATCTGGCACCTTACTCAGTTACTCTCCTGGTTTCTAAAGTAACACTGCTCAAACACCTTCAAAATTCCGCACAGCAATAAGGGTCAGAAAAGATCCTTCTTAAAAAGCCAACATTTTGAGAAAGTTGACTTCTGCGGTTGACACCTATGGAATTGTGGCATACTCCTAATGAGGAGGAGGAGTTGTCAACTTTAAGGAAGCAGATTGAGGAGGACAGACTGCCTGGGGAGGTTGGAAGATATCCTTCTTTAGATGGGTGGCCATGTTAGCCTGGAGCAGAAAATGAAACAGGACTCCTGTTTTATCCGTCTTCAGAGATAGTTCAAAGAATGTTGGTATGGCACCTACTAGGGCTGCTTTAGGTATACACTATAATAGGAATAAGGCCATGGGAAGGATCACTTGATCCTTCAATGGGACTTAAAGTTGAAAGTCTTGGTTTGCCGGTTCAGGGTTAAGCCTGCATGCTACTGTCCAGAGCTGATGAAAGGAAGAGACTGTAGATGTATCTGCATTTTCTTCTTCATCCTTTGATTATAGCATGAGATGTTAGTATCCTATAATATTAATATTAAAATTGGGGTTACATTAGTCATTTAGACTGAGCAACCAAAGAGCTTTTGCTTGCTGCTGTTCATACGGCCTAATATTCTTACCTTGTGGTCCTACGTTTGTTCTGCCTTGACTTGCTTCATGTTTTGCATTTTAGCCTCAGTCTCTCTTTCTGTCTTGCATAGACAGATCCTACTGGCTGTTTTGAAAGAAAAAAATCAAGTATATATATTAAAAATAAAGTAGCTTCTTGTACCTGTCCACTTAGGGTTATGAAACTTCAGTCTTTTGAATTGGCTACCAAAATACAATATGGCTGGTGGGCTTGACAGAAGTATTTTTCTATCTGAAGTAGCACAGATGCTTGGGGGCAGTGTTCCCTCTAAGCTGAGTTAGTGTGAGCTAGCTCACAGTTTTTTAGCCTCCAGCTCACACATTTTTGTCTTAGCTCAAGAAGCATGGCTCCAGAGCAAACTAATTTATGCATTAGCCAAATTGCTTGCTCACAACTTTAATGCCAGTAGCTCATAAAGTAGAATTTTTGCTCACAAGACTCCACAGCTTAGAGGGAGCATTGCCTGGGGGAGATGTGGTGTCTCTTGTTCTTTCTTAGTACTGCCTGTGCTGGTTGCCTGCAGAGTGGAGAACTGATATATGTACAGGTGCAAGAGAATTTTTACAGATGGGACAACCAGCCCCATTTGATGAAGTGTTAATTAGGCTGTTCAGGCAGCCAGAGCTGCTGGGAACAGCCTGTATTTGTTCCTTACTATGTAGGGTCAGAGTCATGGTATTCTTTAAAGTTCCCAGAGGATCAATGGCACTGTTAGCAGTAAGTCTGAAGACATTACTCTGGATCCAAGTTCTAATGGGAACTCAACTATGGAAGATTATGCAGGATTAAGATTGGGAGACAGTGAAATCACACAGTGGTCTGACAGCTTCACATAGCACTTTGAGAACACGGAGAGAAGAATGCTGAGTTACTAGATGTTGATTCCTAAAAACATCAGTGAAACTCCTAACAGAATGTACAAATTCAACACTAGGATCTTCCACAGCATCATCTCCAATCTCATGAAGGTTGTGAAGTTCTTCTGCTTCAGTACCCTTGTCACCTCTTCCCTCCTTTGCTAGGAGCACAGTGCTCCCAGATCTTCTATGCTTGTATAGCAATGGGAATTTCACCTGGTGCTGCATTTCCCTTCCTTGCTTGACAAGCTGTTCCTGTCAGCATTCTATGTCCAAGAGCCTTGTCCTCCTTTTCATCTGGCTACCTGCCCATCATCACTGATTCTTCCCCATTGCAGCCAAATGAAGTATGCCACTTAAGTGCAATTTCCTTTCCCTCACTATCTTCCTAAACAGTGAATGATTGGTGGGCCTCACACATGTACCACTTCCAGAAATGTCAGCTATACATTGATTCCACTGACAGGGCTGTTGCAAGGAGGGAATAATAGACAGAGCCTCTCCAGCTAGGAAATGAAAGTGAGGGCATTTTAGCATTAGGATTAGGTAGGTAAAGATGGGTGCTGAGCTACTGCTTATGTTTGTATGTGTTCTATCGTCACAAGTGATTTATGGTGACCCCAGCAAGGGGCTGTTAGGGCAAGTGAGAAGCAGAGGTGGTTTGCCATTGCCTTCCCCTGCAGAATGCTTCGAGGTAGTCTCCCATCCAAGGACCAACCCTACTTAGCTTCCCAGATTTTAGATTGGGCTGTACCCTACCATTTCACAACCATGTATTCTCATGTACAACAGACTGTAAGCCACAAACCACAGACAGAAAACACTAGCTCAAACAGGGGTGGACTGGGAAGGAAAAATGACCATGGAAAAGGGCCTCACTCTGGCTTTGCCCCCTAAAAGAGGGAGGAAGGAAGAAGCAGGTGCCTGCCTAGCCGGCCAGGTTCCTCTTTCTGGGCAAAGTGTGGGATCAGGCCCTGTGTGGGACTAGGCACAGCCCTTCTTCCACTGGACTGATCCAGCCCATGTTGGAGGGAGGCCATTGACCAGCTGGGAGAAGTCTTGATGACCATAATGGTCAATCTGTCCCTGAACTCAAAACCTGAGCTGTTCTGCTGATCCTGTGGGGGTCTTGGCACCCTTTTTTCATTTGCAGTAAAAGAGTACCTGATAGAACCTGCTGCCTTGTCTGAGACACATCTCGTGGTATGATCGTGCTGATGCTTGCTTAGATGATGAAAAAATCAAGCAAGTGTTTGGAATACATTTATTCAATTTCTTCTCTCCTGAAAGTCATGAGAGATCATAAAAGAATGAAGGCCACATGCCACAGTGGAAGGAGAAGCCTGGGCAACCAGAATGCAAGTCAATGTGACCCTCTGAATTACCCTCATTTGTAAAATGCAGGCCCAGGAGGCAGCCTATGTCCTGTCCCAGGACAGAGAAGTACAGGTGGTACCACACACTAGTCTATCTCCAAATTTCCCAACTTATTCAGAAACAAGCAAATGTCAGCAGAAATCTCACTGAAGTTTCTCGTGGACAACAGAAACTAAGGTTGTTGTAACAAAGCTATTGGAGGAGGGGGATTGCCTCCTCTTGGGTGTGGGTATAGGTGTGAAAAGCTGCCCAGAGAGTAAGTTGCTCATTTGATTAGGAGCAGGGCTTTTTTGGTAGAAAAAGCCCAGCAGGAACTTATTAGCATAATAGACCACACCCAACAGCAGAAACTCATTAGTGTATTCGGCCACACCCCTATACCTTCCCTTGGCTTGCCTGGGCACTCTGTGGCTGCGGGGAGCCCGGGCAAGCCGGCCCTTAGAGGCAAGAGGAGGCAGTTTAAACTGCCTTCCCTTGGCTGGCCCGGGCGCCCCGCGGCTGTGGGGAGCCCGGGCAAGCCCCCCCCTTGAAGGGAAGGGGAGGCAGTTTAAACTGCCTTCCCTTGGCTGGCCCAGGTGCCCCGTGGCTGCAGGGAGCCCGGGCAAGCCAGCCCTTGGACAGGCTGGGGAAGGCACGGGGAGGCAATTAAATGCCTCCCCGATCCTTCCAGGGGCCCCCCCAGGCCCTCCCGCCTCAGAGTCGCTGTGGGGGATTGCTCTCCAGGCCTTCCCTCTGTAGCCACGCATGCAGAGGTTTTGGCTGTAGTGGGCGTGGCCAACTCTGAAGCCAGCCGGAACTCCGTTCCTGTGTGTTCCTGCCCAAAAATAGCCCTGACTGGAGAAACTGATAACTATCATATTTGTCTCAACAGAAGGCCCAGGTAGCACTCTGTTAGCTTTCGTTACTGGAAAAACAAAGCACTGAATCATGAGCTGGTGGCTTCAGGGGCATTGCTATGTGCTCTTTTGGCATGATTGCCCAGTTCTGGAGGTCAGCCTTATTGCTCCCAAATTAACACAATGGAGCATCAAGCATGTGGAAGCCTTGCACTTTCTCAGGCCCTCTTGCAAAACTGGCTTAAACCGATGGCCTTTTCTGCCAGACATGTACAGATTTGTACCTATTCACCATGCATGCGTTTCAACAGAGGCTGTACCTTATATGTACTGACTTTGTGCATAACTGGGCTGGCTGGAGAATGATTTATGTAGGAGGGTTAAGAGGGTATTTGCGATGTTACGAAGCCATAGGCAGTCCGCACTGTGAATAGGTACAACTAGAAGAATTATTTTCCTGGAACTCAGCTGTGGAGAGAATTAAGTTGGTGGGTCAAAAATGTGATGAGTGAGGTTCCAGTCTGCAGCAACTGCTCTTTTTACATCCATCAATATGCACATATACCTAGGCATACCCTTTTTGAAGAATGGGAAGATATGTGGCAGTCCTCTTAATGTGATCGAATTTTCATCCTAACTGGTGTTTCTTTACTCTGTTGTGCTCTTCAGATTGGTTGAAGACTCTCAGTGCAGTCCAAAGCAGAGTTATACCCGTCCAAGCCCACTGAAGTCAGTGAGCTTAGAAGGATGTAACTCTGTTTAGAATTGCACAGATAGCACCTGAATAAAAATTTAAACCAGGTTTTGTGAGAAATTTTAAACATGCACAGACCCCATAGTTTTTGGGGAGGAAGCATAGGGAGAAATTGCCCTCATAACCCCCCCCCCCTTTTGAAATAAGATGTGTTCCAGATTTTCTTGCTTAGTTTCTTGGGTGTTTTTTTTTTTTTAAGATTAGAAGAAAATTTATATTTCTTTACTGGTTAAAATTTGTTTTATAAAAAACAATTGTATCAAAATCTTATTTTGCCTTATTTGACAAAAGGTTTTTAATAAGGTTCTGGCTGAACTTGCACTTTAAGCAAAATTGATAAAACCTGACTCCAAGTAGTTAGCTTGTCACACAATCTGCTGATGTCCTAACTATGAGCCTGACCATATAACTGCAAGACTCTTTGATGTACCTGTGCCAAACATTCAGCCTCCCTAGCAACGGAAGCCAGAGTAATAAAAACGCTTTCAAAGTGTGAAACTGAGATGAAGTATATTACCAGGCTCTCTTATGCGGTAGATGTTTGATCACATAATAAAGATGAACATGTAGAAAAGTTGTTTTTCATAAGAAGAAAAAAATGTAGGTCTGAAATAAGTGGCTCTTTTTTGCAGCAGTTGCTCCCTGTACTTCCTTTGATTTAACTGTCTTCTTTTAAGCCATCCTATTTTAAATGTATATTCATTGCAGTTTTATATTTTTATTTTCTCTGCACAGTCTAAATTTTAGAGTCACATAATCCTTCTAAATACTATAATGTGAATATGCATCATGGATGTGCCCTTGTCACCCTTGTCTATGTTCATCCTGGGCATCCCACGTCTTGACAGTCTTTATCTATATCAATAATTATATCCATAACCTTGGTCCTGTTTGCTTCACAGGGGAAGTAATATTTCACAGTTTCTTTCAACAAACAGATGTGGGCTTAGAGAATCGGGAAGCTAAAAGAATTCTCAAGTATTGCTATCCCAAGCCCCCGCATTGCAGCAACGTTTGCAAAAGTGAAATCCCATCTCTCCCTGTAAACTGGCAGAGGAGATTCTGCAGCTTCCTTGGGCACCATTGCCTGGCCACTTTCTCATTTAGGAAGCATTGCCAAATATCTAGCATAAACCTACTTTCCATGCGAATAAATCTTTTGCTTCTTGAGCCAGTTTGGTATAGTGGTTAAGTGTGTGGACTCTAATCTGAGAGAACCGGGTTTGATTCCTCACTCCTCCACTTGCAGCTGCTGGATGACCTTGGGCAAGCCATAGTTCTGTCAGAGGTATTCTTGAAAAGAGCAGTTTCTTTCAGAGCTCTCTCAGCCCCACCTACCTCACAGGGTGTCTGTTGTGGGGAGGGGAAGGGAAAGGAGTTTTTAAGCCGCTCTGAGACTCTGAGTGAAGGGCAGGGTATAAATCCAATCTCTTTGTCTTCTTCTCTTCTATTCACATATCCATGCCAACAGACTTTATGCACATAAAGATCGTTCTCAGGTCCCATTTCTCCTTAATCTTCAGTAATGCTGAGAAATGAGTTTCAGATGCTGTCTTAGCTATTTTTTTTCATTTATACCCTGCCTTTCTCCCCATGGGGACACAAAATGGCTTCTCCTGTGAGGTAGCATATAGGCTGAGAGTGGGTGACTGGCCCAAGGCCACACAGCAAAACTTCAGGGACTGAGTGGGATTCATATCATACCGCCACTAGCACTTTATTCTGTTATGTATATGATTTTTACGATGTCTACAGTTTGTGTTTTAATGTACTTTAACCTTTTAATATGTAAGCCACCCTGAGCCTGCCTGGCGGGGAGGGTGGGATATAAATTGAAATAAATAAATAAATTCAGACCTGGGTATCCCAGATCCTGGTCTGGCACTCTAACTACTACTACGATGACTACTACTACACCACCACCACCTTGGCTCTATATACATGTAGAGTGCAGAGACTGACCAGGAGAGAGATCTTGGAGCCATTACAGATGACTCCCTGAAAATGTTGACTTAGTGTGCGATGGCAATTTAAAAAGTCACATGCCATGCTGGGGATTATTCGGAAGGGAATTGAAAACAAATCAGCCAGTATCATAATGCCCCTTTATAAATCGATGGTGCAGCCTCATTTGGAATACCGTGTACAGTTCTGGTCACCGCACCTCAAAAAAGATACTATAGCATTGGAAAAAATACAGAATAGGGCAACTAAAATGATTAAGGGGATAGAACACTTTCCCTATGAAGAAAGGTTAAAGAGGTTAGGGCTCTTTTGCTTGGAGAAACGAAGACTGAGGGGTGATGATGTGACAGAGGTTTATAAAATTATGCATGGGATAGAGCAGGTAGAGAAAAAAGTATTTTTCTCCCTTTCTCACAATACAAGAACTCATAGGTACTTAATGAAATTAATGAGCAGTAGGTTTAGAACAGATAAAGGACGTGAGATCTGGGTTCAACATGGTCAGACTACAGTTCAGGAGGTCTGTGTTCAGATCTGCTCACTCAGTAACCTTGGGCCAGCCCCTGGCCTTTACCTACCTCACAGGGTCGTTGTATGGACAAAATGAGAATGGGAAGAACATGGTTATGCTAAACTGAGCATCCTGGAAGACGAATAAGATGGTCAGGCCTCACCTAGAGCAGTTTGGGGCACCACATTTTAGGAACGATGTTGACAAGCTCGAGCGTGTCCAGAAGAGGGCAACCAGGATGGTGAGAGGGTTGGAATCCAAGTCTTACGAGGAAAGGCTGAAAGAGTTGGGTATGTTTAGCCTGGGAAAGAGAAGGCTTAGAGGGAACATGATTGCAGTCTTCAAGTATCTGAAGGGCTGTCATGTAGAAGACGGAGCAGATCTATTCTCTCTTGCTCCGGATTGCAAGACTAGCTCTAATGGGTGGAAATCACAAGGGAGTCGCTACCGGCTAAATTATCAGGAGAAACTTCCTAACTGTAAGAGTGGTTGAGCAGTGGAACAGTCTGCCTCGGGAGGTGGTGGATGCTCCTTCGCTGGACGTCTTCAAGCGGAGGCTGGATGACCATTTTTCGGGTATGTTGTAGGGCTATCTTTTGGCTATGTTCCTGCAGAGAGCAGGGGGTTGGACTAGATGACCTGCAAGGTCCCTTCCAACTCTAACATTCTATGATTCTATGACGTATTTGTTCACTCAAAGAGTAATTAACATGTGGAATTTAAGAAGGGATTAGACAGTTTTAAGAGGGGATTAGATAAACATATAGAGCAGAGGTCCATCAGTGGCTATTAGCCACAAGGTGGAACACTATGTCTGGGGCAGTAATGCTATGTATTCTTGGTGCTTGGGGGCAACAGTGGGAGAGCTTCTGGAGTTCTGGCCCCACTGGTGGACCTCCTGATGGCACCTGGTTTTTGGCCACTGTTTGACACAGAGTGTTGGACTGGATAGGCCATTGGCCTGATCCAATATGGCTTCTCTTATGTTCTTATGCTTTTGTTTTGTGGGTGGTAGCCTATTATAATAATTCCTTTTTACATACACATGTTGAGGTAGATTGACAGCTGGGCATTTTCACAGAATGAAAACTGTGATGCCTGTTTTATTTAGGAAATTCTAAGTTAATGGCAATTTAATAAATCACAGAAATAGCAGGCAAATATCTGTATATTGTGTGTACCTACAGCATAATACACAAGAGCCATACTTTTCTTTGACCATGTGGCAGGCTGGTAGCCATGGTGGGGCATTTGAGGGTGAGGCCCTCAACAGATAAGCCCTGCCCCACCCTGGGAGGATGCCAGACCAACCCACCCCCGGTGCGCCATGCTACTTACACCTACTTGCTGTGGCCTTGCTGGCTCTTCCTGTGCCAGCCCAGGAAGGTATTTAAAGAGACATGTATTTCTTCTTATAAACTTACAGTCCAGTGGCACCTTTAAGACCAACAAAGGTTTATTCAAGGTATAAGCACATATTCAAGGTATAAGCTCATACCTTGAATAAACCTTTGTTGGTCTTAAAGGTGCCATTGGACTCTAAATTTGTTGTACTGCTTCAGACCAACAGAGGCTGCGGTCACACGGAGCATTAGCCACGCTACAGAGACAGAAGATAGGCGGATTTTCCGGGCACGATCACACCACAACATCTGGGAAGTGTAGAGCTCCCATGGCGAACCCGAGGCTTCCTGCCGAAGATGCGGCTTAAAACTGCGGGGCAAGGGCGGGCATCTGATCGCGTTTCCGGTTCACACGTTTTTTGTCTCCGCTCAGGAAGGGATGTGGCTCCAGAGCAAACTGATTGATGCAGCGGCCAAATGGCTCGCTCACCACTTTAATGCCCGGAGCTCACCGGATTTTTGCTCACAAGACTCTGCAGCTTAGAGGGCGCATTGGTGGCCACCCTAGGATGGCCATGGCTTGGCACGATGACACTCCCTCCCTCTCTCCCGCGGTGCATGGCTTACTTCTAAGGAGACCTGGGGGGGGGGGCTTTCCTGCTGGTGCCCCGCTT
>NW_015169174.1:56124-58798 GCF_001447785.1 Gekko japonicus
CCCCCGCATTTTCCAGCCCGTGTGACCAGAGCCATAGCTAGCCAACTGGATCCATCTTCTTATAAACTGTTCCTCAAAGTGGGAACCAGTTTCTGTATAGACCAGGCAAGTAGAGTGCAGCATCATGAAGGGTTTTTGGGATTTCTGAGTCACTATGTGGGCTCCTCTAGAAAGAAATAGTCTTCCAGGTATTTTGATCCTTGGTTGTGAAGAGCTTTATAGGTAAGAACTAGCAACTTGAATTAAGCCTACAAACAAAAATGAAGCCAGTGGTTTCAGAATCAGTTGAATGTGTGAGCAAAGCAGGAGGTGGGCAGCATTCTGCTCCAGTTGCTGCTTCCAAGTTGTATTCAAGAGTAGCCAGGGCAGTAATTCAGTCTAGAAAATAAGGTTACATGAATCAGTATGATCAGATTCACTGAGTCTAAAGGCGGGGGGGGGGGATACTCTTAGCAATAATGCCAGCCTTTTTCGATAGCAATGAGTTGGATCCAGGAGTGTCCCTAGGCTCTTTACCTGAATGGAGAAGATTATAGAAGTTTCATCCAAAACAGACAAATGAATCCCCACAGGAACAACAGCACTGCGAGTAGACATCATCTCTGTTTTGTCTGGATTCAATTTCAGCTTGTTCTTGACCACTGCATCCAGACATTATGGGGAATGCAGTATTACACGCGATATTACCAGACTTTCATATGCCTATTGTGTGTGAAGCAGCCCTTAAATTTATATCTAACAACTAATTATCACATTTCTCTTTTCTGATGCATACACTGTGTTCTGTAGACTTATGTGCTCTTTATAGTAGATATATGACAAACAGGGAGGGGAAACAGATGTGTGTTGGGGCAGAAAGGCACACATCAAAGAATAACCATCAAATACTGAAGAAATCTCATGGGGTCCTAGCAATTATCTCTGAGTCCTTGTTGAAGAAAGAAAGAGTCTCAGAAGAATGGAAAAGGGCAAATATAATGCCTGTATTTAAGAAGCAAGAAAGTAGATTTAAGGAGTTATAGACCTATTAGTTTGACTTTTATACCCTGGGAGTTATTAGAATGGGTTATAAATCAATCTTTTTAAGCACCTATGGGAAAATAGGGTAATAGCTAGTAGCTGGCATAGATTTATGAAGATGACAACAGGGGAAATCAGTCTTTTTCACAGAGAAGTGTTCTAATAGATCAGGACTGGAGGATGGACACTGTACACCTCAACCTTAGCAAAGTTTTTGGTAACGTTTCACATGTACAAACTAAACATACAATTAGTACGCATTACCCTCAGGTAGGAAACAGGTTGTCCAATAGCTGAACATTCAGAGTAGATTAATTATCTCAAATAGTTTGGTCAGTGGGAAGCATGGCCTATATTTAGCGATCCCATTTTTTCCAAGTAGTGGCCTCTTCTTCAGGAAATCTCCTTCTTCCACTTCAGAATCCTTTAGTCTTTGTAAAAGAAATGCTAGTAGGTTCCCCACACATCTTGAGAATCACCAGGTGGGGTAGAAATTGTGAGGAAGGTACATGTCATGATTCTTGCAGCATTCTTGTGTTTAGGGAGATTGTAGTTTAAGAAGCAGTCCTTATTTATGTTATGTCTCTGTCTGATGCAGTGTTCTGTGTAATTCAAAAGCTTACCTCCTTTCATTCTGGCAAAAGATGGTCCACGAAGAGATATCTTTCCTATTATGTAGCACAGTTGAAAGACTTCAAACTAAGTTTACCAGATTTGTAGATTACATAAAACTGAGAAGAGTTCTAGGACAAAATGAAGAATAAAAGTACAATTTTTAAGTTATGATAACCTAAATGGAAACAAGTAGAATTTAGCAAAAACGAAACACAAAAACTACTGTTAGAAAAGAGAACATTCATGGTAAATGGGAGGAATCACTTACTGGGTGCGTTCAGACGGGGCATTTACAACGGTATAGGTGCCGGTTGGAATCGGTGTACTTACTGGCATTCACACGGCGAACATCTGCCTTCCGTCCCTAACCGTTGCAAAGAGCTTTAAACCGTTGTATTCTGCCACTAGGTCCCCAAGTGGTGGTATCCTGAGTGCAACAGTTGTAATCTCTTTACCCCCCCATCTGATCGCTCTCCACCGCTGTAGAGCCACTTCCGTTCGGAAGCCTGAGGCCATTGTTTTTAGGTCGGTAATATGTGCTTGGGCGAAGCTTCGCCCTGGCGTTTGTTTTTTAAAAAAAGAAAAGGTCCTTAGTTTAACGTTTTAGAGGAGTCCGGGACCTCAGGCAGGCTAGTTTGCTGTTTAAACTTTAAAGGTAAGTCCTCTCTTCAGGGCATGCTTTTCTGGACGGGGTGTTTTGCGCATGCGTGAAGATTGCCATTCTGTGGATGGCTGCCTATGCGCATGCACAAACAGAGTTTAAAAAAACGCCGATGCCCGCTGTGTGTGAACGGGCATACAGCGATAGGCTCCACAGACAGGAGGTAAGTGTGATCGCGTTTCAGCCGGCATAAACTGCAACGGTTCCAACCGGTACAGTTTATGCCGGCTGAAACGCCCTGTCTGAACGCACCCACTGAGTAGCAGAATCTCATGGGTAGCCGTGTTGGTCTGAAGCAGCAGAATCAAGGCCGAGTTCAGACTGGCAGTTTGGCCCAGCAGCCAAACATTTCAGGAGTGTTTCAGTAGCAGATTAAAG
>NW_015169174.1:58978-59187 GCF_001447785.1 Gekko japonicus
ATGAATGCAAACGCTGCCAAGGCGGGAACAACCTGCAGTAATTGATAATAGGCGCTGGCTGTTTCCACAGCAGGCGCCCATGCGCATAGGCACATGCAGAGGAGCACAGAAACAGCCGCTAACAGCTGCCAGGGGAGGGCCAACAGTGCAAACGCTCCCTTGTGCTTCCTCCACGGTAGCCTCCCGCTTAATTCGCTGCAGTGTGAATG
>NW_015169174.1:59895-60047 GCF_001447785.1 Gekko japonicus
GGTTGCTGTCGCTTTAAGGATGTCGTCTCGTGTTTGTCTCCGGAGAAACTTGACTACCATCTCGCCCGGCAAGTTATTTTGCTTTGTATACTTGGAGTAGGCGCGGTAAACCGCCTCTATCTCCGCCGCTGCTTCTGTCGCTGAACTGCCGA
>NW_015169174.1:60477-63436 GCF_001447785.1 Gekko japonicus
GGGTAACTTTCGATCCTCTTCCTCGAGCCCCGGGCATTTTCTCGCTTTGTTTACACTAAAGAGAACCTTTTTCGCTCCCCTTTTATCAAGTGCAAACTTTTTCGCTTGTACGGTTAAGTCTCTGACACACTTGAGCGCTTTGCTTTTCACCTCCCCCCCTTCTTTCAGAGAGGCAGTACGGTTTGTTTACGTCTGGGATTTCTCCGGACGCCGCTTAGGTAAGGGGGGGGGTAACTCACTTTTAATGCTTAATCGCTCGGTTCTTCCTCCAATTCATTGGCGATCTGAACACAGATCTCTGTTAACTTCGATTCATTCGCTGACCTTCTTGCTTGTCCCGGCTGGCATCAGCTATGCTCGGTAAAAACCGAGCCTCATAGGGGGGGGGGACCGATTGGGGCAAAAAGGAGCGCCTCAATTCTCCGGCATTGCGCCATCGAAGAGGTCGCCCCCTAACGCGCCCCCGGCTCGGAGCCTATAACTGAGACTCACCTGGGGGTGTCACTTGAGGTGGCACCCCTCCCAACACCCCTAGAGCGTGGAATGCCTCCCCAGCATCAGGGGAGAGCCTCCGCCATCGCCGAGCCACAGACCGGAAGTCCAGTCCAGTGGCACCTTTAAGACCAACAAAGTTTTATTCAAGGTGAGCTTTTGTGTGCACACTCACTTCTTCAGACACAATTAAATGGAAATAAAAATAACAGTCATACATCTAGAGGGTGGGCAGTGAATTAGCATGCAGAATAATGAATATGTTTTTAACAGATTAAAAGAATAATAAGCTTAGTTTAAGGCTATCATCTGTTTGAGTTTAAAATTCTAACATATATTACCTGTTTTCCCCCTATATGTATGACTTATTTTTATTTCGATTTCACTGCATCTGAAGAAGTGTGTATGCACACAAAAGTTCACCTTGAATAAAACTTTGTTGGTCTTAAAGTTGTCGCTGAACTCAAACTTTGTTTCACTGAGCAGCAGTGATGCTTCTTACAGAAGATAGTGTGCAACACATAATTTAGCTATGTAACACTATTGCAAAGATGGGAGATGTCTGTCTGGGTTGTGGTAATACAAGCCAGCATATCCAAGACACTGGGAATAACTGAACCATGATTCTTGGTACTGTTCTGGCATCTGCTAGAACACTATGTTTTGTATGTGTTTAACTGATAGTCTGGGGAAAATTCAAAGGACAGTTATAATGTGTTGATATTCAAGAGATGGGAATATATGAAAGAACTGAATATTTAACCGAAAGGAAAGGGGCATTTCTGTTGTGAGAAATTGATGCAAATGAACAAAAGGCGGGACAGTATGTACAGGAGCGGTAGTCACCTGTACCATCTTGAGATATTTAATACTACATGGACCATGGAGGATGAGTGAAATGCACTTAGTACATTTAAGAAAATTAAAAGTCTTCCTTTGCCTTTAAAAAAAGTGAAAGAGCAATGGGTTTATGTAGAATAGCTACAGCTGAAAACTAACATGGGTCCCTGCTACACAAGGGGAAAAAAGGACGGGCAAAGTGTGGCTTTTAAAAGCCGCACCAAAATAGGCACGCGGCGGCGGGATCATACAGATCCCATGAGCCGCCGTGCAATTGCTCCCCGGCATGATCAGATGCCGGGGAGACTGGGGAGAAAGCCACGGGAGGCTGCCAAACTGCACATGTCTGAGCATGCGCAGTTCGACCAGGAGCCGGGGATGCGCCGGCAGAAGAACGAGCCGGCGATCCTATGGTCGGCTTTGATGCGGCCTTTTGGAAAGAACCACCTTGGTAGGTGGTTCTTTTTTGCTGCGGGTTATCGTCGGAAGGGCCAGATCAGGTACCGGCGAGCAACGCTTCCCAGATGTTGCGGTGGGATCGCGCCCGTTTGCTCTGCCCCCCAATCCGTCCCTCTCCCGGCCCAAATCCTCTCGTGTGACCGGGGCCATGGAAAACGTTTTGAGACTGTAATCCCTCACGTTTTTAATTAGAAGTAAAGGTCATTTCATAGGCCTGCAAATTAGCCTTCTCTTTCATTTAGTGCATACAATGGATGTGCACATAGTCCTAGATGGCAGAGTAGATTGAGTGTCCTGCATTCCAGCTGTCCTGTGTTAATTGGATAATGTCATGAACTACTGCACTGTGAGCATTTTGTACATCCCATGAACCACAGAGAGGACCAAACTCAGGCCCGTAGCTAACAACTTTTTGCTCAGGGGGCCCATGTTTTTCTCAGGGGGCCCACCAGTGTTCCCTCTAAGCTGTGGAGTTTTGTGAGCAAAACTTCTACTTTGTGAGCTACTGCCATTAAAGTTGTGAGTGAGCGATTTGGCTACAGCATAAATTAGTTTGCTCTGGAGCCCTCCTTCCTGAACCAAGACAAAAAAGTGTGAGCTGGAGGCTAAAAAACTGTAAGCTAGCCCACACTAACTCAGCTTAGAGGGAATTGCCTGTGCGGTAGGTGGGGCTGAGAGGGCTCTTTCCAGAACTGCCCTTTCAAAAACAGCTCTGAAAGAACTTGTAACTGACCCAAGGTCACCCAGCAGGTGCAAGTGAAGGAGAGGGGACTCAAACCCGGTTCTCCCAAATTAGAGTCCGCGCACTTAACCACTACCCCGAACTGGCTCTCAGAGACAGAGATGGCCAGACAGAACAACACAGGTAGACAGACAGATGGACAGGCAGAGACAGATGCCAGAGAGACAGACCAACACAGGCAGGTAGACAGAAAGACACAGATTTTTATTTATTTATTTAATTCCCTGCCCCCCTCGCCGAAGCAAGCTCAGGTTGCCAACTCCAGGTCGGGGGATCCCTGGAGGTTTTTGGAGGATGGGGTTTGGGGAACGATTTCTAACCATTTCTAAGTAGAGTGCGTGTTAAGATTTCTAGTGTCCTTTCTACGATACTATGAAAGTCTTGTTTGGGGTAAACTTTGAATAGACCTCAAGAGGCTATAGGAAT
>NW_015169174.1:63943-64055 GCF_001447785.1 Gekko japonicus
TCATGGAAGAAACAAATTGGCTATAACAACTATGCCTTGAGAATACAGGCAGCAGTCAACTACACAGAAATTACTTGGCAACTGTGAAATAGCTAGTATTTAGTGCAGTTTA
>NW_015169174.1:64952-68733 GCF_001447785.1 Gekko japonicus
TGGGGGTGGCGCCGCCGGGGGTCTCCGGGAGCGACCTCAGCCGGGCGGCTCCAGCCAGTGCGCGGGGGAGGGGGCGCTCTCCCCGCCGCCGACATCTTCTCCGGCGGAATGGACCGCCGTTCTCTGGGAAGGGGGATCGGCGCTGCCCGCCCGCCTGCCAGAGGAGCTGCGGGGAGGCGCGGGGAGCGGCTCCTGCCCGGACAGGCCGCAGGAGGCGCCCCCTCCCCCGCCTGATGTCACATCCACTCCGGCTCCCCTCAGCGGGCAGGGAAAGTTTCGGCGCGAGGCAAGGCGGGCACGGGTGGACTCCGCCGGCGGCGCCCCCCGTGCCCAGAGCACCCCTGGTGCGCCAGCCCCGGGAGAGGGAGAGTAGGGCATGCGCGCGGGCCGCGCAGGCCGCGCCCTGGCCTGGCGAGCTTGGAGGAACCACTGCCCCCTGCCTGGTCGCGGAGGAGGAGGAGGAGGCCGAGCCGTCCGGCTTCTTTGCCTTCTCCTCCTTCCGAGGAGACCCGCTGCCGCTGCTGCTCCCCGCCACCTGGCCAGCCTCCTTGCCTCCTCACAGCGCCTGTGGGATGCCGGAGAAGGAGGCGGAGGCGGCAACCACAACCGGCGGCAGTGAGGGACTGGGGGGGAGAAGGGGGAGCAGAGAATCAGGGGAAGGGGGCCCGCAAAATCCGCGGGGAGGCGGCCCCCAGGGCCCCATGCAGGCTACGGGCCTGACCAAACTGTATGTTACATGAGGGGTTACAGTTAAGGGCTAAAGGTTTGATTGGAGCAGTGATCCTGTGAAGGGGGCCCTTAGCCTTTTACCCTGCATAGTTTTCTGTATGGAGATGACTGCAAGGGAGAGTAAGGACTAACAGTGTTCTCCATCCCAGTAGCAAGCAGAAGTCATTGATACAGCAGGTAAGCCAGGATACCCCTCAGTCTGTTTAGGAACAGGGCTGAGTGACTCCATCCATGTGCAGTGGGAGATGCTGAGCAGCAATCTTATTTTGATCTTCATGTGCAGGTTTGAGCTGGTGCTTGGCCACATGGTCTTGGGCAGGAAAACGAACCTAACGTGAGATGCCAAGAATTGAGAGTTTTGGCTTCATTAGAGTTACCAGCTGGCTAGTTTTCCAGTGCTTGACCAGTTCTCCCCCTTTCTGGTTAGTTGCCAGTTGATTTTTTTCCCATATAATGGAGGGCATGGGAGAGGTTGGGTACTAACTGTTAGTGCCTTTTAAGGCAAAGGAATATGCTGTGATGTGACCTTAGCATTAGCTGATTTTTATTTTCGTTTTCAGCCAAGGCTTTTTGTGTGTGTGCCTCCAAAGCAGTTTCAATTTTGATTTTCCTCCAGATATGTCTTCAGCCAGAAAGAAACCAATAGAGGGTGAAAAGAGAGAGATTAAAGCACCACCATAAAGAGTACCCAATTTCCTCCTATTTTTGTGCTATTTAGCATGTAAGATTAGAGACCCAATTCCACACAGAGGTTTTTCTCCATTTCAGGAACTCTAGTTGTACACCTTTTGTTTTTTTTTGTTTCCACATGATGTAGGTACATCCTGTACAAATTGTGAACAGCCCATTTTTTCTGCTAAAAACTGCTTTTAAAAAACCTTGGGAAAATTGGATCCTTCCACCTTGACTACACTGAGGCTATTGTACTTTGGTCACAAGAGTCACTGGAAAATATTACTAGGAAAAGTTAAAGGCACCAGGAAAAGAGGAAGACCCAATATGAGATCAATTAACTCTATAAAGGTAGCCATGGCCCTCAGTCTGCAAGATCTGAGCAAAGCTGTTAACAATAGGTTACTTTGGAAGACATTAATTCGTAGGGTTGCCCTAGTGACACTCAAGACACACACATTGTTGGGACTGTATTCTTCATGTGTCCAGATAGGAAGGTATACCTTGTGTTTGAATGGCAGGAAAACACCCTTTTAAGCACAATGAAACACCCAGTGCCTTCCAGCAATTAGAATTACCAAAGGTATTGTGTATTGCAAATTACACTATGCAAATGCTCAGGGTTTATTTTTTAAAGTGTGGTATTACATTATTCTTGAGGAGTGCTGTGCATGCACCGTTTTTTAAAAAAAGATGGGCAGAGAATCATGACAGTGGCATGACAACAGCAGTGGAGGGGTATTGATGTAATCTGCATCTGGTGTGATAGGGAAACCATGGTCCTAGTCACACGGAGGATTTGCCCTGCGAAAGTGAAAAGTATGCAGACGGAGAGTGATTTCAGCTAAGCATACCTTTATTTAGTTCAGGACAAAGACGAAGGGACCAGCTCGCAGGCTGGTTATATAGGTTCAGAAAACCCGCCACCAAGTACACCTAAACACACCCCCTACTCCCGATAGGCTATTTACAGTAACCGGGCGACCATTGGTCTCCCGGCTGAGAAGCTGGCCCTTTGATTGGGCCGGCTAGGATCCTATGGACCCATTGTCTTTGGACATGAAGCTATTGAAGAGTTGTGCCTGGCCAGCCCGGGCAAGTCCGGGCATGTCAGGCTGCATACATTACACCCCTCCCCCCTTGGTTCAGAAGGCACCCACAGACAAAGTCCTTCAGGTAGGCGGGTGGCTTCTTGGGGCGCGTCGAGCGTCGGGGCTCCGGGGTAGCGATGGGTTCGGTCTCGGGGGCCCTGGAAGCCGAGGGGCTCGGAGCCGGCGAGGGCGCCGAGGAGGCCGGACAGTCTGGCACCACGGTGGGAGGTGCCTCGGGTTCCTCACGGAGAGGCGGCTGTGGATCCGGTGCCGGGAGTGGGGCCGATGTGGCAGGCTCTGGGTCCTCGTCCGGATCCTCAGGGTCCAGCTGTAGCGTGCGACGGCGCAGCTGATCTATGTGCCGGTGGAGGATCTGGCCGTCCTCGCTGGAGACCTCGTATGAACGGGGGCCCTTGACCCGTATGACTCGGGCTGGGATCCATTGAGGCCCCCGGCCGTAGTTTCGGGCGTACACCGGGTCCTCTGGAAAGAACCCTCTGGCCGGCTCGTACGTCTCGGTGCCCGGGGCCTCCGGGGTTGCCCGATCTGGGTGTAACCGATCCAGTCGGGAGGCTAGGCGACGGCCCAGCAGTAGTTCGGCTGGGGTGCGGCCGGTCGTGGAGTGTGGCGTGGTGTGCTGTCCGAAGAGGAAAGCGGCTAGTTTATAGTCCCAATCGGTGGAGTCCAGTCGGCGAAGTGCGTCCTTTGTGGTGCGCACCATGCGCTCCGCCTGGCCATTTGTAGCGGGGTGAAACGGGGCGGATCGGACGTGGCGGATCCCGTAGTACCTGGTGAACGCCTGGAACTCGGCAGAGGTGAACGCGGTCCCATTGTCCGTGACCAGCGTGTCGGGGATCCCTTGGCCGCTGAAGATCCTCCACATGGCCCGGATTGCGGCCTGCGAGGATGTGGAGGGCACTGGGACCACTTCCAGCCACTTGCTGTATGCGTCCACCAGGATGAAGAACAGCTTGCCCTGGAAGGGTCCCGCAAAGTCCAGATGGAGGCGGGACCAGGGACGGTGGGAGGATTCCCAGGCCCTCTCGGGCGCTCGGGGTGGTTCCGGCCGCGAGGCTTGGCATGGCTGGCACCTCTTGACTACCCCTTCAATGTCGGCGTCCAGTCCCGGCCACCACACGTAGCTCCTGGCCAGGGCTTTCATCCGCACCACCCCGGGGTGTGTCTCATGCAGGGCGGTGAGTACCCGTTCCCTTAAAGGCGAGGGGATGACCACCCGGCTTCCCCACAGCAAGCACCCCTTGTGGGTTGAGAGTTCGTGTTTCCGGGTG
>NW_015169174.1:68769-108182 GCF_001447785.1 Gekko japonicus
AGGGGCAGGCGGCTCAGTGCGTCGGCGTGGCCCATCGCCTTTCCGGGCCGATGGACGAGGTCGTACGCATACCCCGCCAGGAAGATGGACCAGCGTAGCACCCTGGGCGAGGTTATCTGCGGTGTCTGCCGGTCGGGTGCGAGGAGGCCCAGCAGGGGCCGTACAAGTAGTGGTGAAATTTTTTCACCCCTGCCACGATTGCCAACGCCTCCTTGTCGATCTGCGCGTAGTTGCGCTCGGCCGACGACAGTGTCCGCGAGTAGTAGGCCACCGGGACCTCGCGACCATCCGGTAGTCTGTGCCCCAGGACCGCCCCGACCCCATAGGGGGAAGCGTCGCACGCCAGTACCACGGGAAGGGCCTCGTCAAAATGGGCGAGGACCGCATTAGAGACCAGGAGGTCCTTTATTGTTTGGAAAGCTGCGTCGTGTGGTGGCCCCCAGGCCCATTGCGCCGACTTGTCGAGGAGGCGGTGGAGCGGCTCCGCGACGGCCGCCTTCAGGGGCAAAAAGGAGTGGTAGAAGTTCACCAGGCCTAGGAACGCCTGTAGCTCCGTTTTGGACTTCGGGGCCGGGGCGTGTGTGATGGCTTCTACCTTGTCCTGGGAGGGGTGCAGGCCGGCGGCGTCCACCGCGAAGCCCAGAAACTCCACCCGCGGCACCCCCAGTAGGCACTTCTCCCGTTTCACCTTGAGGCCCGCCGCGTCGAAGCGTTGTAAAACGGCCCTCAGACGGTCTGCGAAGGACGAGGGGTCTGGCGCGGCGATCAGCACGTCGTCTAGAAACGGCTGAACTCCGGGGATGCCTTTAAGGAGGGAATCCATAAAAGATTGAAAGATCCCCGGCGCGACTGAGACCCCGAACTGGAGGCGGTGCACCTTGAAGGCCCCTTTGTGGGTCGCAATGGTCTGTGCCTCGGCCGTGGCGGCGTCCACCGGTAGCTGCTGGTACGCCTGGGCCAAGTCCAGTTTGCCGAACACCCGAGCCCCTGCCAGGGCTGCCAGCACTTGGCTTACTACCGGCACCGGGTACGCGTGGGGCTGCAGGGCTTTGTTTATGGTGCATTTATAGTCCGCGCAGATGCGGACGTCCCCGTTCGGCTTGAGTGGTGTGACAATGGGGGTCTCCCACCGGGCCGACGCCACCGGTTCTAGCACGCCTTGCTCAACTAGGCGATCGAGCTCGGCCTCCACCTTCGGCCTCATGGAGATCGGGGGCAGCCGGGCCCTGATGCGGATGGGGCGTATCGCGGGGTCTAGGTCCAGGGAAATGGCAGGGCCCGTGTACCGCCCCAGGGTCCCATCGAAGATGCGGGGAAATTCTGCGCACACCGCCCCGAAATCCTGCGCTCCAACCTGGTTGATGCCCGTAACGGAGAGCCCCAGGGCCTTGAACCAGGCCAGTCCCAACAAGCTGGAGAGGGGCCGGTCCACAACCAGTAGGTCCAGTTGGCCCTTGAAACCCTGAAACTGGACCCGGAACTTGCCCCAGCCCACCACCGCCACGGGGTTTTTGTTAAAGTCCCGTAACCGGAAACCCCGTGACTTCTGTAGTGGTGGCCCCCCCCGAGGACACAGTGCACGGAGCGTGTCCGCGGATATTATGGAGTAGGTCGACCCGGTGTCGATCTCCATGGTGCAGGGGGCTCCCTCTATGAGGACCGTCACATGCATTTTATTTGGGCCGTCGGGGGGCAGGTTACAGACCTGGTGCTGTGGAAAGTGGGACGACACGGTGTGGAGCTCCAGGGGCAGTTCCGCGGTGGTCTGGTGGGTGGCCGATCTCGGTCGTTGTCCCTTGGACCGGCAGACCTTGGCGATGTGTCCTGCCTTGTTGCAGGAACGGCAGACCGCATTCCGGAAACGGCACGACCTGCGTTCGTGATCCTCCCCGCAGCTGGCGCACTGACTTGGAGACGGGGCCTTGGAGGTCCTGGAGGATACGTGTTTTGATCGCTGCTGAGTCCGCTGTCGGAGTTGTAGGACTTCCTCTTGGTCCGAGACGTCGGAGCCGCTGCTCACTTGGGTACGGTGGACCGCCTTGGCGCGGCGGTCTTGTCGCGCTTGTTCGTATGCTGAGGCCTCCCGGATGGCCTTGTCCAGGCTCAGATCGTTCTGGCTCACCAGTTTCCTCTGCAGCTTCGGCTCCCGGAGTCCGACGAGGAACTGGTTCAGGAGGGTATCGTCGAGGCTGGGGAAGGAGCACCGGGTCGCCAGGCTCCGCAGCGCCGCCAGAAAATCGGAGGTGGTTTCGCCGGAGGCCTGAACTCTTGCGAAGAAGTCCAACCGCTCCACGTACTTCGTGGGTTTGGGAGCCAGATGGTCGGTCAGGGCCTGGACTAAGGAGCTGTATGACTCGTCCTTAGTTAGTTTGGGCGAGATTAAGTCCTTGAGGAGCCGATGGGTCTGGATTCCGCAGTGGCTCAGCAGGTAAGCCTTCTTCATCGCGTCATCCACCACCTTGTGGATGGTGAAGCGGCTCTCCAGCGTGTCCAGCCAGGTGTCCCACAGCGAGGGCTGGGAGAGATCGAAAGCGGGCAGGCTTTCTGTTGCGGTCGCGGTCGCCATTGTACTGTCGCCACGTGGTGGGGTGGCCTCTGGAACGGCGATGGCGTCGGGAGCGTTGTGGGGGCCGCTGCTGCTCTCGGGGTCAGCAGGGAGCGAAGCGGAGCCGGGAGCTGCGCGATGAGCGGTTGCCGGAGGGCTGGGAAGCGAAGCGGCGCGGTTCCCGGAGGTCTCGGCGTCGGGGCTCGGTGCGGTGCTCGCGTTGGCGTCCGGGTCTTTGTTCATGGGGTCGTGGATCCCACCTTCGTCGCCAGTGAAAAGTATGCAGACGGAGAGTGATTTCAGCTAAGCATACCTTTATTTAGTTCAGGACAAAGACGAAGGGACCAGCTCGCAGGCTGGTTATATAGGTTCAGAAAACCCGCCACCAAGTACACCTAAACACACCCCCTACTCCCGATAGGCTATTTACAGTAACCGGGCGACCATTGGTCTCCCGGCTGAGAAGCTGGCCCTTTGATTGGGCCGGCTAGGATCCTATGGACCCATTGTCTTTGGACATGAAGCTATTGAAGAGTTGTGCCTGGCCAGCCCGGGCAAGTCCGGGCATGTCAGGCTGCATACATTACAGAAAGGGATGGATTGAAGGTGCATCAAACGGGCGCAATCATACCACAACATCTGGGAAGTGTACCGCACCCGTCTCCAACCCATACTGTCGGCCTGAAGAAGTGGATTTAAAAGGCACTGGGGAAAAGGTAGTAGCTTCCAGTAAATGCGCAGCACGGGCGGGCATCTGATCAGAGATGCACCGGTAGCCCGTGGCATCCAGCAGCCATCTGTGACCCGCGCATGCGCAATAATGCAGTACTGCTGTGTTGCCTCGCTGGGACTATGCTATTGCCTCCCTGGTGTGATCGGCTGCCGACGGCCTGAGGACAGAGCCGCGGGGGACCATAAGATCACGCTCCTGCGCTTCTTTTACCTCCACCTCTAAAATGCCTCCCTTCCAGTGCGGATTTTCCCGTTCGTGTGACCGAGGTCCATGATAAGTGAAAGACCAGAGTACCCTGTGGCATATGGAATCTTTGTTGCAAGTGATAATTCAGCATTAATAGCAGTGGTATTACGACCACCGGGGGGTGGGGCGGAGTCCTTGCGTAGAATCAGCACAGGCGTACACAGAATGCTGATTTTCCCCTTCATTCCTCTGTGTTCCTGCAGCCCTTTCTGACCCTGGTGGCTCAGGGCATGGCAGGGAAGAAAAGAAAGGGGGTAAAATAGCTCTTTCTGTGTCTTCTGCAAGCATAGCTCTGCTGATGGAAGAGAGAGGACAAGGTGAGTTCACACTTTCCCCCTCCTAACTGCAGTGCCCCAGCTTTCACAGCTGTTCCTCCACTTGAGTCCTGTGACCACAGAAATGGTTGTTCTGAGGGTTGGAAGAGGCTGCTGAAACAGAGAGAAATGCAGGAAAACTCTGCATGCTTTTCTATGCATCCATGTTGTAATGTACAGGACCCTACCACATGGTCAGCTTGGGTACTACGCGGTCAAGTACAAGTGTCGAGCTTCGCTCCGACAGACAATGGACAATACGGATCCTAGCCCGCACCAATCAGAGGGCTAGGCTCCGGGCTGAGAGCCTGTGGGACTCTCAGCCACTACTTTGGACCTATTGGTACGTGGGGGTGTGTTTTCGGTGGTGGATTTACGGGGGATATAAGCTGGCCTGTGAGCCGGCTAAAGTTGTCTTGTTCTTCACTAATAAAGTACGCTATGCTGAAATCTCGTCCGTCTGCGTACTTTTCACATGGTTTGATCCAAGCCAGACAGCTGTTCCTTTTAGAAATGGAAGATTTGGTACTGGTTTCTACCCCTCCCCTCCCCCCAAAAAACCCATATTCCAAACACAGTGATCAGGGAGCATCAGTGAAAATCTGTCTGCTTATATGCTTTTTAAGGTAAAGGGAAATCCCACTGGGTTTAACAGGGTTTACTCCCATATAACTGTGCTGACAGGACTGTATCCTCAAATATATGAAGCTGCCTTATATTGAATTAGACCATTGGTTTGTCTCTAGCCCATTAGCACTGTGTATTCTGGCTGGCAGTGGATTTCAGGGTCTCAGCCACTAATTATTTTCAGCACTGCTGTCATCAGAAATCCATTTACCAAGGGGTGCCAGTGTAAGAACATAAGAGCCCTGCTGGATCAGACCAATAGTCCATCTGGTCCAGCATCCTGTCCCACACAGTGGCCAACCAGTTCCTCTGAATGGCCAGCAACAGGGCATTGAGACCACGGCCTTCTCCTGATGTTGCCTCCTGGCTCTGGGATTCAGAGATTTAGTGCCTCTGAATGTGGAGGTTCCCTTCAATCACCATGGCTAGTAGCCATTGATAGATATCCTCTATGAACCTATCTAATCCCCTTTTAAAGCTGTTTATTTCTGTGGCCATCACTACATCCTCTGGCAGCAAATTCCACATTTTAATCACTCTCTGTGTAAAGTAGTATTTCCTTTTGTCCATCCTGAACCTACTGCCCATCAGCTTCATTGGATGTCCTTGAATTCTAGTACTTTGGAGAGGGGGAAAAAATTCTCTTTGTCAAATCTCTCCACCCCATGCATCCTATCTCTCCTATATAATAATCCTGTTTTGGGGTGGCAAGATTCCATGCTCTCCCTCAGCCATTGGCCCGTCAGCTGCCACTCAAGAGTACTCACATGCCATTGGCTGGGGGCTGGGTCTGCTCCTCTCTCCCACCCACCACCAGCTTAGTCATTCTCTGCCTGAATAAACTGCCAAAACTGATGTGTGACTCACTTTCCCCTCAGTGGCTGTTGCTAGGCAACCAAGCTTGGTTCTGTTAGTAAAAAGGCAGGGGCAGGAGGCCCTTTCCAGGCCTGCGTTTGCCTTTGTGGAGAACTCATTGGGGCCAGTCCTGACTAGGGATTCCAGCTCCAAATTGGGAAATTCCTGGAGATTTTGTGGTGTAGTCTACAGAAGCCAGAGTTTGGGGAGGGGAGAGGCCTCAGCTGAATAGAGTGCCATAGAGTCCACCCTTCAAAGAAGTTATTTTCTCCCTGGGGAGACCTAGGTTCTTGCTATGGAAGCTGAGGGGGTGATTTCGGACCAGTCACAGACTTTTAGCCTAACCTACCTCACATGATTGTTGTGCAGAAAGGAAAGTACTGGGAGAGAGAATATATCCTAGCTGAGCCCTTCTGATTAGACATTCTCTAATTTGTTACTAGGACTGGATCTGACATGTGCCATAAAATGTAATGCCAGGTACCAGACATATTTTACCCACGCCTCTCCTCAATACCTAACTAACCACCCTTTGCTTGATATGCACAAGGAGTTTTGCACAGCACAGAGAGTTATTGCGTGACAATCAAGATGCAACAACCAGAGACTCTTGTCTTCAGAGGCGTTTGATGAGCTGGACCATGAAGTGCTGCATTCTGTTGCTGCAGTTGTGGCAGCCAAAGACAGATGGCTCAACTAGGGGAACTTAACAAGCCCAGTCTTAAAGCAACTGCTATGGTCAACAGGCTTTGGGAGATGGAGGGGAGGGGGTGAGGCAGCCACACAATCCCTCATCTCCCTCTATCAAAGTCCCAAACTCATCAACGAGCTTGAACCACAGGGGAACTGCAGTGCTCCCCAGCAACACAAGCAGTCTTCAAGTGCTGCCACTCTTCCAAAGATGCCAGTTCCAATTTAATTGCCTTTTGCAGACTTTTATTTCCTGCCAGCTCCATGGCATAATCTAACCACCCAAAATATTACTCCCCATGTGCAAGTGCAGTGCACAGAGGCACATCCAGTCCCTACCTCTGCCATGTGCAAACCCAGGGTGCCTTTCTGAATGCCTGCTCTGGTCCCTGATGTTTGCCTCACCCCCCACTTCTGCTTCCATTTAGACTGTTACATAGGGCAGTGCTTGTGTTAGTGTTGCCAAACTCCAGGTGGTGGCTGGAGATCTCCTGCTATTACAACTGATCTCTAGGTGACAAAGATAAGCTCACCTGCAGAAAATGGCCACTTTGGAAGGTGGACTCTATGGCATTATGCCACAAACTCCACCCTCCTCAGGCTCCACCTCGAAAATCTCCAAGTATTTTCCAACCCAGAGCTGGCAACCCTAGCTTGCATGCAGGGAGCCTGGGAGCATGCATGCATTTTGGCTTAGCCTCTTACTTAATCACCTCCGCGCTTCAGAGCAAGGGAGGCAGAAGAGGAGCCACACACATTTGGGTCAGCAGGCTCAGTCAATTCGGCAGGTCCCCTCCACCCCCAAACCTTGGCATTCTGCACACGTTGCACCCTTTACATAAGCACCAAACCTTTCTCTCTCACCTGGGCTGCTGCATACATCGTGTCCAGCCAGGCCAGTCACTCCATTCACATGCTTACATAAGTGGGCACATTTGACAAGCTGTCCAGCGGCTTTCCCCAGGTGCCTGCTTTCCCCAGGCTTCCTGCAAGTGAGAAGCGGCCTGGGCTCAGGGAGGTGGGATCAAAGAGATTCTTCCTGCTGCACACAAACAACCAGCCATCTTTCCAGCAGCCCAGGTGGCAGAGGCAGGAGCCCAACACACTCTAGTCAGAGCAGGAGGAGTCAGAGTCAGCAGCAGGCAGTGTGTCCTGGCCGGGCACCTCAGCCAAGGGCAGCAGGCAGGCCCCAGGGGGACTGGCTGCACAGAGCTCAGGGACCAAACCAGCCCTCCTCCTCACCCCTTATGGTTGCCGACTCCGGGTTGGGCAATCCCTGGAAATCCGGGGCCTGTGTTTGGGGAATGGAGGGACCTCAGCAGGGGAAATAATACCCTAATATAGGCCCTTCCGGTCCACATTCAGACTGGTTTTTCCCCCAGTTGCTTGCAGGCCAGGTAAGAGCCCTGAACAGGCTGGTTCCGCCCCTGGGCCATATGTCTGACATGTCTGCTCTAGACACTCAGCTCTTGGGGTTACTATGTTATTGGAGATATGGCAGATTTCAAACTGAATGAAACAAACTCAAGTGTTTGTTTAATTGAATATTTTTGCCCTACTTTTCTCCCACATTGAGGACTCAAAGCGAATTACAAAATAAAATGTGCATAGATAGTAGAAATTTAATAAAAATATACAGGCCAACAGACCCCCAGCAGTGTTAACATAGTACCCTGAGAATCTTCTAGCTTCCCCATTCAGGGAGCTTAACTCTTCTTTTCCCAGCGAGGAGGTTTTTGGGGACAGAATTGCAGTAAATATGAATGTTGGCTGTGGTGGACTCAGCTCTTTCACTTTAAAGTCAGGCTCTGCCAAGATGTCTCAGTGTTGGCGAGGTATTGGATAGCTATCTGTCAAACTTGTACTTATTAAGAGTGGTGCAATGTGTGTGTATATGCTTGGACTTCTTTCATGGCCAATGGCTTACATGTTTTCTGCATCTCATAGGTTCATGAAGGTGGCAGGCAGTACGGTGGATGCAGTTACCTGGCAACAGTAGGTATCCCTTTTTCTTCTTCCTGTCTAGCATTACTAACCATGTGACAATGAGGAGTAATTTGGGCTGGAAGCAAACATTGAACCTGATCTGGGTAGAGCACTGCCTTATGTACAAACGCAAGCTCTATAGACTACTCTCTCCCTTCCCATTCAAAGAAAACAAGGCTGCTGGCCTTGAACGAGGGTTTCTTCTAGATACTTGTTCATGGCAAACTCTTGTGAGGCAGCAGAACATGTGTTTGAGAAGCATCTGCATGCATGCATGCGTGTGTGTGTTAAGCAGCCAGGAGTCTTAATGCCCATAATATCAGTTTATGTGACGTTCAGGATAGACTAAGAACAGTTCCAAAAGATAAGCCCAACTCTTGCATGCTTTGCTGTCAATGTGGGGCTTCTGGGAAAAGGAAATAGCACACCACTGGCAGACAGCCCATGCTCTGCCATGGAGGAGGGATCATGTGATGCTTACCTTTTGCCTACCACTATGGCCCCACTGGTGGACCTCCTGATGGCACTGGTATTTCTGGCCACTGTGTGACACAGAGTGTTGGACTGGATGGGCCTTTGGCCTGATCCAACATTGGCGTCTCTTATGTTCTTATGTTCTTAATCATAGGATTAATGCTGGCCCTGAGTTGATGCAGAGGCAGGGCTGAATCAGTGGGAAGAAAAATGTTCGAAAAAAGGAACAGAACCTGATGAAGCCATCAGAGCAGTATCAGAATTATAAGACACAACTTGCTCTTTGCACCAGTTACCACAGCAACCATGTACCTCTACTCTGTAGTGATACTGTGTGATGGCTGTGGAAAGAGGGATATGCAGCATCTAAGTGACCTGAACAGAATGGGGTTGCCCTGATTTGGCTACATCATTGAAAGCGGTCTAATCAGAGCACTGGCCGGTGCCACTCATAGAATTCCTGAGTACAGGAATATTGTTGTTGTAGTAGTTGCTGTTGTTGGAAATGAGGTTCATAAACTTCCTTTGAAGAAATGTTTGTACAGGAGCAGGCAGGAATCAGGCAGTCAGCCATGATAGCTCCTATCTTGAGGATCTTGTTGCTTCTGTGTCATTACTTATTGACTTCTTCAGGATGGTGCTGTGCAAAGATGGCCACGGCTTGTATGGGTATTCCTGCCATAAAGATCCTGTCCCCCAGGGCTCAGAGGGGTACATCAGGTTGCTTAACTGGTGGTTCTGGAACCATCTCAGAGATGTCAGTGTACAGTTGGTAGTAATTGTTAGTAATCAATACATCCCATGTGAGAAAAGAATCCCCCTTTCTCAAATAGTATGATTCTGTTTGAACAAAGGCTTGGGGCTGTCCTGATCTGTTTCTGTTAACTGACACAAAAAATAAAGCATTGTAAAGCAGACATAAATGGAATGGATCTCAAAGCCCATCTAGACCAGGTTTTTGTTTGTTATCTATGTCTATGAGATAATACGTGTTGTATGTATTGGTGTAATGTACATAAGGAGACTTGGGAAGTATATGTTAGAAAGCACGTAGATTATTGTACTAGAGAAAGGGAAACATCTGCTGAAATAATTCACATTGAGCACTTAGTAGAAAAAGATTCACTCTAGAGCAGATGTCTGAAAAGGAGGGAAAGTATTGGAAATGATCCATTGTCTGTGTCCTACCACTTTGCTCAGCAAAATTTGAACCTTCCCTCCAACTTAAGTGGTTCTTCTGATGGAATAAGGCTGCTTGAGCTGGAGGAGGGCCTCAAGCTTTGCTAAGCAAAGTAGAAGGACACAGGCTGACCTGCAGGGTCCTTTGATGGAGGGTCTACTCACCTGGATGGTTGGTATCCATCTCTCTGTCACTAAGGACAAAGCCCATCTGGTTGGGGCACTCTGTACTTCCACACTGCAACAAAAATGAGTTTATTTGTCAACTAGGAGTAAGGCTCGTTGTGGGAAGAAATACAACGAGCTCTAGAAGGAAGCTCCAGGTGAGTGTCCCGACTGTGGCTGGTGAGGCGGCAGAGGGAAGGGGAAGATAGAGGCAGGGAAGCCATGTTTATTTCCTGCTGCTTAGCTATAAAGGAGGGCTGTCTCAAGTCATTTTGCTGCCCCAAGTGGGTAGTATGGGAGGACAGCCTCATGGTAACAGGTATGGTTCCCTCCACCCTGACTTATGTTGATTTGGGGCTATGCACTGGCAGCTAAGGTAGAAAAGCACATCTTCCTATGCCATGTTTTCTGGGTTCCAAGAGTCTGGAAAGCGGTTCCATAGCCAGTTACAGGGTTGCCAACTCTGGGTTGGGAAATACCTGTAGATTTGAGGGATAGAGCCTGGGGAGGGCAGGGTTTGGGGTGTGGAGGGACCTCAGCAGGGTATAATTCCATAAAGTCCATTGCCCAAAGCAGCCATTTTCTTCAGGAGAACTCATCTTGGAACTCTCCAGGTGCTGCCTGGAGAGTAGGCTTGCCAAGTCCCCCCGAGGGGTTGGGAAAAACCCCACCCCAGAGGCCCATTCCCTGCCACCGGCGGATCGGACCCCGGGGGGAACCCCACCCCGACGTGCACGTCACCCGGAAGTGACACGACCATGCCGGGCACGCTGGGGATGGGGCCACGGTCATCCGAGGGAAAACTCTATAGTTTTCCCTTGGATGGTCGTGGCCCCGCCCCCAGTGTGCCCGGTGTGGTTGCATCACTTCCAAGTGATGTGGATGCAGCGCACGTGCGAGCGCACTCCAGCCACCAGCTGGGAATCCGCCACTGCGGTGAAAATCAGACTTGGCAACCCTACTGGAGACTGACAATACTAAGGGGAGGGCCAGACCTGTAGATTTGAGGGGTAGAGCCTGGGGGGCCAGGGTTTGGGGTGCAGAGGGACCTCATCAGGGTACAGTTCCATAGAGTCCATTGCCCAAAGCAGCCATGATGAGAAAGCTGGAGCCACCTTCCCTATGAGGAAAGGCTGATGAGTCTGGGAGTTTTCAGTTTCAAAAAGAGACGGGGGGATGGTGGATGGTAGAGGTTTATAACATTCGGCATAACATGGAGAGAGTTACCAAGGAGGTAACTCCCCCCAAGTACTAGAACTCGAAAGCATCCGGTACAGCTGATGGGCAGGAGAAACTGAGGAAAGGAAATACTTCTTTACACCAAGAGCAATTAAAATATGGAATTGGGTGTCAGAGGATGTAGTGATGGCCATCAGCATAGACCAGTGGTGGCGAACCTATGGCACGGGTGCCAGAGGTGGCACTCAGAGCCTTAAGAACATAAGAACATAAGAGATGCCAATGTTGGATCAGGCCAAAGGCCCATCCAGTCCAACACTCTGTATCCCACAGTGGCCAGAAATACCAGTGCCATCAGGAGGTCCACCAGTGGGGCCAGGACATTAGAAGCCCTCCCACTGTTGACCCCCCCCCAAGCACCAAGATGACAGAGCATCACTTGCCCCAGAGTCCCTATCTATACCTTGTGGCTAATAGCCACTGATGGACCTCTGCTCCATATGCTTATCTAATTCCCTTTTGAAGCCGTCCATGCTTGTAGCTGCCACCACTTCCTGTGGCAGTGAATTCCAAGTGTTAATCACTCTTTGGGTGAAGAAGTACTTCCTTTTATCTGTTCTAACCCGACCGCTCAGCAATTTCATGGAGTGCCCACGGGTTCTTGTATTGTGAGAAAGGGAGAAAAGTACCTCTTTCTCTACCTGCTCTTTCCCATGCATAATCTTATAAACCTCGATCATGTCACCCCTCAGTCGTCTTTTCTCCAAGCTAAAGAGCCCTAAGCGCTTTAACCTTTCCTCATAGGGAAAGTGTTCCAACCCTTTTATCATTCGAGTTGCCCTTTTCTGCACTTTTTCCAAAGCTATAATATCCTTTTTAAGGTGTGGTGACCAGAATTGCACACAGTATTCCAGATGAGGTCGCACCATTGATTTATATAGCGGCATTATGATATTGGCTGATCTGTTTACAATACCCTTCCTAATAATCCCCAGCATAGCATTGGCCTTCTTTATTGCAGTCACACACTGTCTCGACATTTTCAGTGAGTTATCTACTACAACTCCAAGATCTCTCTCTTGATCAGTCTCTGCCAGTTCAGACCCCATCAATGTGTATTTATATTTAGGATTTTTGGCTCCAATGTGCATCACCTTGCACTTGGCCACATTGAACCCCATTTGCCATGTTGACGCCCACTCGCCCATCTTTTACAGATCCCTTTGGAGTGCCTCACAATCCTCACTGGTTTTCACCACCCGGAACAACTTTGTATCATCTGCAAATTTAGCCACTTCACTCCTTACTCCCAGCTCCAAATCATTAATGAACAAGTTAAAAAGCAGTGGACCACGTACTGATCCCTGCGGTACCCCACTGCTTACCCCCCCTCCACTGAGAGAACTGCCCATTTATACTCTCTGTTTTCTATTAATTAGCCAGTTTTTGATCCATAAAAGGACTTGTCCTTTTATCCCATGATTTTTTAGCTTACTTAGGAGCCTTTGATGAGGAACTTTATCAAAAGCTTTCTGGAAGTCAAGGTAAACAATATCTATTGGATCCCCCTTGTCCACATGTTTGTTCACCCCCTCAAAGAACATTAACAGGTTAGTGAGACAAGATCTTCCCTTACAGAACCCATGTTGAGTCTGCCTCAATAGGTTTTGTTCATCTATGTGCCTACTAATCCTTTCCTTAATAATGGTTTCCACCAATTTGCCCGGTATCGACGTCAGACTGACTGGCCTGTAATTTCCCGGATCTCCTCTGGAACCCTTTTTAAAGATGGGAGTGACATTAGCTACCTTCCAGTCCTCAGCAAACTGATTTGGGAGCGTGTGGAATGTTCAGGAGAGTCCATGACCAAAACAGAAGTATATATGGAGAGATGCTCTACAAAGTACTAGCCTTAATTCAGTTTTGTGCATGCAGTATCTAGCTTCCTCGACATAATGGGTAGTGTTCACTGGGTGGGATAGCTATTTAGGGGAAACATATATTGGTTACTGGGAAATCTTCACTGAACCACTCTTGTCCCTGTTAGTCCTGCTGAGGAAAAATAAAACACTTATCTACCCCTATCACTGCCATTGTTGCTGCTTTTTTGTGGTAGAAGAGAAAGTTTGCTTTTCCCCCATCCAAAAGTACCGTGTATGCACTAGCTGTGGAACAAAGCAATACATGTTACGTATTCTAGGGTTTTTTAAATTAAAAGAACAGAAGTGATAAAGTGGGCAGCAATGGAGGAGGCAGATTATATAGTTCATTAGTCAATTGGTTGTAGAATAAAAAACCCCAGCAAACCTGGGATGATTCCTGAAAAAAAGGGCTCAGGAGAATCATCAGGATCATCAGGAATAAAGGACTGAGTGAATAGCATAACTGGGGAGGGGGAACTATGCCTGTTTGATAACCTCTACCATACCTAGTCCAGTAGTTGCCAGTCTCTCCTTTTCATGGAAGTCCCATAAAAGGTGGGGCGGGGAAAGGAGAGGAGATGGTAGAGTTCTAATTCCAAGCAGACCTTCCTGGAACAGGAGTGGATATGGAAATCCCTGCATGTTGGGAAGCAGTTTTAATGCAATTAACTGAAATAAAAGGAGGGGTCAGATAATAGAGCAAAGGTTTCTCTGCAATAAAGAGGAGTAAAACAAAAACAGCTGCTCTGAAGCCATCAAACTCTGCTCATTAAATCCCATCTAAAGCTAATGGGTTTTGGGGAATTAATTGTGGATGCTGCCTGGAAAGATATTGAAGCCTATGAAGCTATGCTTTGTGCAAAGAGTACCCCAAGCCCTGCCAATGGCTTGCATTTTTTCCCTTGCAATGTGGTGCATGCAAGTAAGCTGCCAAACATAATGTCTGTGGGTGCATGGTGTGATACAATTGGCCCAGGTTTGGACTTCAGTGTTTCTTGCTGATAAAAGTGCTGGGGGCAGAATCCTTCCAGCATTCTTCAGTGGCCTACTGCAAAAGTGGTATCCGCAGAACAAAGGTACTGAATACACTTTGCTAGCAGGGGTGGCCTGGGAGGAAAAACCCCCCAGCCCTGGTGGACTAGAGTCCCACCCCCTTCCTTCCCAGGCCTCACAACCACAAAGGAGGGAGAGAAAAAGCCAGCCAACCAGCCAGTCCTAGACCTCCCACAGTTCAACTGGGCACCTCCCATCTCTGCCCGGTCAGGGCACTGCCATCTACATGCTGTGCCTGGCTCTGCTGGGCCATGTGCATCTTCATACGGCTTACTCAAGCTGGGAGCTGCCTTTGCTGGGCCATGCATAACCCTCCTGGGGTGTAGGGTTGTCTGCTCTGGGTTGGGGAAATGCCTGAAGTTTTGGAGAGTGACAGCTGGGGAGGGCGGGGTCTGGGGAGGGGAGGGGCCTCAGTAGGGTGTAATGCCATAGTAGAGTCCACTCTCTTCAGTAAGGTTCTGGCCAGGAGGGTCCCATGCCAGAACAATTCATGAGGCTCGGCAGCCAAGGATTCAGCTCAGTCTGTTCATATGGAAAAGAAGCTGTTACAATTTGCAAAATGCAACCATTTCTTCTTAACAACTCAGGTCACAGGCTAAAAGGCCTTGTAAGAACCAAGGACAGCTAGCATTACATAGCAACTATGAAGGTGTATTCAAGAATCTCTTCATTTCCTGCTCTATCACAGTATCTACCTGGCTATATTTATTATGTAATTGTTTGTGCAGCTCTGCAAGTGGGAGATCTCCAGATGGGGCCTGGAGGTCTCCTGGAATTACAGCTGATCTCCAGACTACAGTTCTCCTAGAGAAAACGGCTGCTTTGGAGGGATGGACTCTATGGCATTATACCCCACTGAGGTTCCACCCCTCCATAAAGCATTCCCTCCCCAGGCTCCACCCCCAAATCTCCAGGAATTTCCCATCTCACTGGCAACCTTACCTTTTACCCTGGGTTCATTTGGCCCATGGGGGGGGGAACAGGCCATCAGCCCACCAGGAAGTTTCCTGGTGGCCATAATGACCAGTTGCCATAATATATGTGAAGAACTTTGAATACATAGGAACAGGCAATGTCTGAGTAGGATCAGTATAATTGTTTGACGAAGCATGAGAATCCACCTAATGAACTTTAAGTAGAAAGCATGAAGGAGAAACCTACTTGTCTGCACAGGGGTGTAAGAATAGCCAAGTAATCCACTATCCCGCTTTCACACATTTATGCCTGACACTAACCAAAGGGTAATTTAAAATTTTCCTGATACTTCTGAAACAAACAAATCCCGCCACACTTCTGATTCCTCATGGATTGCTCCTTTTTTTTTGCTCATAGACCATGCTGCTCTGGGCACGGAGCCCAGCAGGGGCTGTGCTAAAGTTTACATGATTTTGTATCCATTCTTTAATTCCAAATCTCATACCAGCTATACCAGCCAGTTATAGGGCTGAAGTCACATGATATTTGTCCAAACAGTACTTTTCACTTTACTGCCAGATGTGATAGAAACATTTTATGCTATACAATTTTTACCTTCTATGTTATTCTGTATTATTGCTATTGACCACCCTGCCCCCCTCACACATACACGAAGGAGCCACAGACATTTCCATCTTAATAACAAGCAGCTTGTAGCCTTTAAGGATTACTGAGACCTCACTTTTCAGTAGGGAAGGTCTGTTTTGACTCTTCAGATCTACAGTAGAGCCCAAAATGATTTATCTGTTAGCGGTAATGGGGTAGACTCAAATGGACGCAAATAAAAAGGATGTAAAGAACTTGTTACTGGTGGGGAAGAAAACTCTCATATGCATTGGAGAGCCCATACTTCCTTGTCTGGTATTTTCTTATCTAATAATTTCCTCACTTGATGGCTGAGTCCATCCAGTGCTTTTGCAAAAATCTACTGTTCACATGGTCAGTTGACAGTGTTTTCTCTGAAAGGAATCCAGTCTCCTTTCCCTTCTCTGCAATTTATATATTGCTTTATGATACTTCAGTTCTACTCTCTTCTGGAAGTTCCAAGTGGCTAATGGGGATTAGTGGTGATGGGGATTTGATTTACCCAGTGTATGTCACTGGTCCAGTTGTCTCTTTTGGGTCTGGGTGGTATAGTTCATTGCTCCTTCTTTCATCTGTCTGGTTTGAAGAGGGAATCCTAAGCAGAGTTATACCCTTCCAGGTCCATTGAAGTCAGTGGGCTTAGAAAGGTGTAATTCTGTTTAGGGTTTCACTGATATCTGTAACTGTGCACAGAATGGTCTGACGGGGTGGGCATGCCTGGAGACTGGAGTGGCTCCTACGCTATGTTATCTTGTACAGCATTTTCTGTACTACCCCTGTCACCCTTATTTAATAATTTTTCACCAACTGTGGTGTTAGGCTTTCTGCATAACACATAAATATTGTGGTTCCTGTACAGCTTGTTAGACGGACAAGATGGGAGGCAGAAGAGATCTGGTACTGAAAGATGCATAGTGCAGGTGCATGTGGAGGTTTAAGACAAGGTGAGACTAGGAAATACTTTGCTGAAAATATGGGCCAGGGATTGACTTTTAGGAGAGGAAAAGGATGGGGAAGGAGTTCTGTGCATAGTAGACAGCCTATTGCAGAAGGCAAAGCAAAGAGAGCATTACAAAGACCCAGAGGTCACCAATCGCAGTGGACCTTGCATAGTGCAGTTTTTGGGGAGCCCCAATATGGGCATCAGAGGCGCGGTCTATAGCTAGGGTGAGGGAGAGCACACAGCTGCAGCCCCTCTGACTGTTGCCTTCTCGTTTTCATTCCAGTTACTACCTTGATGGCCGAGTGGCCAAGGTGACGGACTTCCTGAAAACGCGCCTGTTAGACACACTCTCTGACCAGATCAGGAAAATCCAGAAAGTGCGTGAGTGAGAGGGATGGCTGGGGCAAGAGGGTAGCATGTCTCCAAGGGTGGGGAGCTTGCAACTGCTCTGCAGCATGGTACCTGGGCAGTCTATGTCCAGAGCTAGGAAGGTCTATTGGGGGTTATCCTTAGGATTGACCTTGTTGTTCTCGGGCCCTGCAGATCCTACTTCTCAGCTAAGAAATGTTGAACAAAGCTGGAGAGAAGGTAATGAATGTTCTCAGGGAGTGTCCTGTATACCGTGACAGCTAAAGTATGCAGAGCCCAGTCTTCCCGGGAACATTTGGAATACCTAAGCTGGACTGTGGCCTATTATGCACTGGTGTTTTGCCTTGCTTTCACCGTGCATGTCTGTTGGGTTTTCTTTGTTGTTCTTCATTCTGGTAGCTTTCACTGTGTATGTCTGTTGAGGTTTTCCCCCCGTTTTGCGTTGTTTTTCCTCCCTTCAGCGCTCAGTTCGCTGTTTACTCAGGTTATCTGAGAGTGGTTTTGTGGCGGTCTTTCCCCCTGCTTTGTTTCCAAGTCGAAGGTAATTCAAAAACATACAGATTCCCTCAGATTTTTCCATCCCACCCTTTTCCGGCCCCTCGGAGGCCACTCCTTCACCCACGCTGAAGTCGTTCCTCCCACTCCTTATTGGTCAGTTTCGCACTGGCCATGTTATTTGAAATATGAGAGTCTTCAATCTGTATTTACTCTTGAGTAGCTATTGTAGCAGAACATTAGTGGTTCTCTCCCCCCCATTGGTGTACAAGCTCCACCATTGCTTACCCATTTTAAAAAAAATTATACAAGTGGGATGAGTCTAACAAAATGAGTTTTTCACTAGTCTTGGATATCTGGGGGGGAAAATTAGTGACAGAAGCCTCTTCGCAAACTCTGAAAGGGCGGAGGGAGGGAGGGAGGGAGGGATTGGGTCAAGACCAGCATATTTCCTTTGGGTTTCCAGGAGGCTGAAAAAAACACATGACTGCCCTAAGGCTCTAAGGGGAAACAGTTTTAAAACCCTTGGGCTTCCCATTCAATGTATGTCTCTCTTTACTTGTCAATTCCATTCACTTTCATTCTGCACTGATGCTCTCCTGCTCTGGGAGAAGTGGGGCAGCCCAGGGGAAGAGGGAGAATGTGCTGGTGCCATGCCTGCCTCACTTCCCAAAGATGCTCTGGCAGCTGTCCGAGAAGCCTCTTCACAAAACAAAACAGAGAATCCACTATGCAAAAAAAAAAAAAGGATTCAAGTGCTGCATGCAGACCAAATTTGGGGGGGGGGGGTCATCAGTGCAGAATGAAACATTTTCCCCTTTAATGCATCAGTGAACAAATGTTTTTTTTGGGGGGGACCATTTTAGCAGTCTCTGGAAGCAAGCCTAAGATTAAAATGGCACCTTGTTGTTTGACATTTAATTTTTTTTTTACAAGAGGCATAAGTCTAGTGTAATGAGATTAAAGCTAGACTAGGTTTGCTGGGGGGGAAAGACAGGGAAGCGAGGCGGGTGCAGCGGCACCTTCTCCCTCTTCCCCAGGTCTGCCGCCCCGTTTTTCCCAGAGCAGGTCTCATGTGTGTGTGTGTGTGAGGCATTGCTGCAAGTCGCCATCCCAGGCCAGCTGGGCCACTTCATGGTCTTGTGGCCCGCCAATGAGGTGCACCACTTGGAGGTGCACAGTGAGGTGCACCACAATGAGGTGCACCACACATGCAGCCAGGGCTTGTCCCAGGGGTTTTTGCACAGTAAGTGAGGCTACCTTCTGGCGCCCCCCCCCCCAGTGTGTCCACCAATTTTCAAACATAAATGCATTTTAGGAAGAATGAAAAACACAAAATTTGGAATTGCTAAAAATTGGGGGAACAAGTAATACAATCTCTGATTTTCTCTCTCAAACAGAAAAACACAAATCACAAAGCATTTTGAAAAATCCTGTTAATTGTGAGACAGTATATATTTCTGGTGGCATATTGTCCGGTTCATCAAAATTCCCTGAACTCCTAGACTTGACAGGCATGCAGTTACCCTGTCCTCATTTTTTTTAAAAGGTTCAGCTCCTTCATTTCTCATGATTTTTAGTATGGTAGCCAACCTCCAGGTGGTGGCTGGAGATCT
Source organism: Gekko japonicus (assembly GCF_001447785.1). NCBI lineage: Eukaryota > Metazoa > Chordata > Lepidosauria > Squamata > Gekkonidae > Gekko > Gekko japonicus. The sequence continues at coordinate 87,721 of NW_015169174.1, forward strand.
CCTGGTATTAAAACTGATCTCCAGGCAATTCATTGTCTGCTCATGAGTTTGTGTACATGCCTAGAATTTTGGTACATGAGGCCCAATCCTGCACTGTGAGGAGAAGTTCCCCTCTACTGGAAGAGTGCACAAGAGTAAGAGGACGGCTCCTTCTCCCCCATTTGTTTAGGAAGATACAGTCAGCCCACTCCCCGAGCAGCACCACTGCGAGGCCACAGAGGGAGGCCCAGGCAGCAGGGAAAGGGCTTGCTCGAGTCTCAGCCGGCAGCAGTGGCACAGGCCAAACATGTCACCTCCAGTCCCAGGGAAGGGCAGGCGGGGTGGGGCGATGCGAGGCTGGCCCCTGTGGCCCAGAGGAGCCCCTGTCATCTGGGGGGTGGGGAGGCTCTCCCTCACAGCCATGCCCAACCAACCACAAATTCCAGGGGCCGGGGGTGCAGACTCCTTCCAAGTTCACGACTGGGCGGGCGGGAAGTGCAGTTGAGGGGCAGCGGGTGGCTGACAGGTGGTGTGTGCAGCATGTGCTCAGCCTCGGCGGCTTCACGACGGAGCACACGCACACAGGCACTGAGGAACAACGGGGGAGTGGAGCAGTGTGCAGCTGCAGGGCTTTTGTTTGGTGAGGCGAGCAAGGGAGGGGTGGGCAGCAATGACGAAGGAGGAGCACTCACTGCGCAAGCACTGAGGTGCACAGGCAGCTGGGCGATGAGCAGAGTGGCATGCGGAGCGCACTGCACAGGCGAGGGAGGGGCCGGGCGGGGCAGGGTGGCAGCAGGCTAGCATGGCACCCACCAGCAGGGGGCACTCTAGGCAAGTGCCTAAAATTTGTCTATGACGGTCCGGCCCTGTGCAGCGAGTGAGAGCCTGGGCAAGGTGCAGGCATTGCTTTTCACAGCGGCTGATAACACAGCAGAGAATCCAAAAAGAAGTTTGGTCAATTTCAGGAAGTTTTGTTTTTTAACTTTGCCTGTGGTCCTCTGTGTTCCATTTCATTCAAGGAACTGAAGCATGAGGATTTAAATGCAAGGTGCTTGCTTGACACTACTGCGCAGCTGCAATAGGGCAATTAAAAAAACCTTTGGATGCCACCCCCACACACACACACGTGTCACAAGTGACGTTCCCACCCAATTAAGAAAAACTGCAGTTTTTGGTTGTGAATGCAGAACAAATACACTGGAGAAAACAGAATGGTGCATATGGCAGGAATGGCGTACAGCAGGAACACAAATCTGAAGTCAAGCTTAAAGGCTTGACTGCTGGGATTCTTCGCAGTAGGCTGTGAGTGCATAATAGGCCTGAGACAGGCTGTAGAAGGGGCAGAACAGACCACAGAATGTAGAAGTGCCTGTAGAATAAGATCAGTGGGGATAGGGGGGGGGTCTGTAGAGAACAAAGGAGTAAGATGGAGACTTTTCCTGGCCACCGTCCACCATGGGAAATATGGTTCTTCTCTGTGGGACTCTGAAATATTTGATCCATTGTTGACTAGAAATGTTGGTTCATCAAAAGAAATTTGTTTCATGAGCTGCCAATGTTTGATCTTGTTTTTGGGTAATATTTTCATGTGGGCTATCGAGCAGATCCCAACAGGGATCCATTACTCTATTAAAGAGGCCAGAAGCTCATTGACTCAAGCACAAACATTGGGACATTTGCCACTAAGTAAATCAATGAGCCTCTTTCTCCCCTGATTTCACTGCTTCAAGATGCTGCTTCCAGGTAATGAAGCCTGCTCTGGCTAATGGCCAGACCTTCCAGGCACTGTGTCAGCTGTCCTGGACTGAGGCAGAAGCGGCTGTAAGCTGGCATCCTTAATGTACTTGTGCTCACTGATGCGCTTTTGTTTGCTGGCGCCGTCTTGTCCTGGCTAGTTTGTGCTGCCAAAGCTGGTCTCGTGTTACAATGGCATTTCCCAGGCTGGGAATGCTGATGCCACACTCACCTCTCTATTTCACTACTGCAGTTATTCGGGCATCTTCAGGCCAACTCGCATCTTGGAATCTGGGCATTGTGGGAAAGCATTGACTGCTCCAAGACTAGCATGGCACTCTTTTATGTCCCAGATCATATGACTGTTCTTGTTATAGGCTCTGCTATGGCTACAATCAATGCTCCCTCTAAGCCAGAGGCTAAAGAACTGCGAGCTAGGCTCACACTAACTCAGCTTAGAGGGAACAGTGGCTACAATAAGAGGTTGCTTCATAGTTGTTACTAACGTAATATAACATCTACTCTTGATAACTAATTATCTGGAGTCACACCCATGTAGACTTCTAACCTGACCACTGAAGCTGGTCTACCCAGCATTTTTTAAATTCTTATTTGGCTGTTACTATTTTAGTTAGGTCAAGGCCACTTTGCATATCACATCTGTAAATGCATCAAGGAGTTGCAGCTAATCCCAGCTCCCTGGCATATGCACTTGTATCATGCATGCAGTGGAAAATACATTTGTTCTAGGCACATGTTCCATGTTTATGTGTACATGTTAAAAAAGCAGTGTGTGCAGCAGCCCTCAGTTTTATTGCTTGGCAATGGAAAACCTTCAGTACTCAGACTTACAAAGAAGTTACAGTTAACTTTTCAAAGTGACAGTGATGGCAAATTTGCATGTGTGCCTTAACTACTGTGCCATAAAACCCTACTATGCTTTCTTTGTTTTGGGTGAGGGTGAATGATGGCCCAGTCATGGTGGCTCTGGCAGGATTTTCCTGTGGCCACATGACATGCCAGTCTACTGTGATGTCGCTTGGGAGAAAACAATGGAATCCGGAGGGATCCTCTCTGATGCAAATAAGACACTGATCCAGAAAAGGTGCATTTCATATATCAGTTGGCTAGGTACATATTTTCTTCTTCTGCAAGGAGACAGGACTTTGAAGAGACAACTATCCCCAGATTGCCAGTGCAGAGGAAACATAAGAATACTTAGTTGGTTGCCTGCTGTATGGTGCTCCTCACAAGGCACAGGACAGAAAGGAATAGTGCCTTGGGCACTTCAGGGGTGGGGCTGACCCAAATATATTAAACTGCTGTATCTGTTGGAATAGCAAGTTAAATGCAAGCACAGGAAGTGGGGAAAGCTGAATTGGTGCAAGGAAATGGGTGGTGATAGGAATGCTCCTTTTCAGCCTCGGATCTTGTCTGTCCTGTACTAACTGCATTTTCCATACCCTTTGGCATCACTAGCCAACCCATACCAGGTCTGTTTGGGTTTACCTTTCCATTCCAAAACATTTTGTGGGTAGCATCTCCTCCCAGATGATTGCCGACCACTTGTGCCTTTTTCTTTTTGCAATAGGTTGTCAATTCACATGTGCCTGGAAAAAGGATTTGGCTGGAGGGCATCGGGGCCACCTCAGAAGGAGTCACCACCAATCTCTCGGATTCCTATGCTGCCAGCTTCCTGTGAGTCAACGTGGTGGGCACAGTTGCAATGTGGAGGCAGGGTGCTTATCAGTAGAGTTTTTGAATGGAAGACGAGTTCCTTCATCTATTACATGAGGGTCTGGGAAGAAACTTTGAACAGTTATATAGCAACTGAATTAACAGGATTCTGCGGACTTCTGCATTCTGTTCTAATTGAGATGAGGGATATTCCCAGGAACATATCTGTCCTCCAGGGTACCAAGATGCCCTCGCAAGGTAGTTTTACTTTTGAAATAGCTTAGAAAAGAATTGCCCAGTTAGCTTTAATGCTAAATTTGATACCTTAATCCCAGGAAAAAAAGACATTGGTGCCAGCATTTAAATTGTATTAGATTTCTGTAAGGAATTTATTCTGTTAAAAAAAAAAATAATCATGGTGTTCTGCTATGAATCGGAACCAGAAATGTGTAAATTTGGGATACAGGTGAAAGACAGTCAAGATACAAGACAAACCCCGTTAGGAAACAATGATATGCTATTTGCTTAGAAGTATATTTTTTCATCTTGCCTCTAAGAGCAAATCAATATTATCTGTCTTACATTGTCACACACAAATTATCTTGTTTATATTATTGTTTGAACTTGGGAAATGTATGTATTTTGTAGCATCAGTAATATTCCTTCATTAAGTCTCGGACCTTCAAAGGTCAGCAAAGAAACCCTCTAATTATTTTTTATTACAGATACACTTGAGGCAAGACATAACACATGGGGGTTGAAAAGCAAAATTTGACTTTTAGGTGAGGGTGGCCAAAATGGTGTGCCGAGGCAAGACAAAAGAAATCATAGATCACTGGAACTCCGTACTTCCTTCCTTTACGAAGAGATGATGTATGGTAGGGGTGTATATGTGAAATCAAGTATCTTTGTGCACATGCAGTCAGGTATAACGTGGCAAGTGGAGGGCAAGACCTCCTGTTGTGAATAACCAGCCCCCCTTCATTGTTTTGCCTCTTTATGTCCTCTCCAGACACCTGTCTGCCTGTGCTGTTGTCACTTGAGATTATGGGGGCCTTCTTCATGGTAGAGCCCAATGGAATATGGTATTTCCCATATGATGGAATATTTTATTATGTTCCAAAATGGATAGATTGGGGGGGGGGGATCTTCCACAAAAGTCAAATATTCCAGTGGTGGCACCTGAAAGACTAACACAATTTATTCTGCCATAAACTTTCACAGAATTTTGTGTGCTACCTATTTTGCTGCTACAGACTATCATGGCTGCCCATATGGAATTAACAACCCAAAGTTAAGTTGTATGAATGTACGTATGAAAATGGCTTCTATATAATATACCCCAGAAGAGAAAGCCAGACACACTGATGACAATTCATGATTCACATGAAAATCAATTCAGGCCATAATCCAGCATGGACAATTGCTATGGAGTAGGGACTGAATAAGAGCAAAACATGCAAATACCATTAACCCAGCCTCAGCAGCCTTGCCAGGTGGACCAATATGAAACAGAGAAATGGCTCTGGGATGTTTATTGGCTTGGTTGATAACATCTTGTTTGGCTCCCATGGAACAAAATAGAATTTGATTTTCATGCATAGGATCAGGTGCTGCACAAACCTAACCAGTGCTCTTTTATGTAGAAGGCTGAAGTTGGTTACAGAAGTTCTGGGTTCAAATTCACCTCTCAGCTATGGAGCAAATCACTGCTTTTCTGTCTCAGTTGTAGCACAAACGTCGCACATTAAAAATGCTATGAAAATTCTTAATAATAAATTTCCACCAAGAGCATCTGTTTACCAGAGAACAACTGGAAAAATTTTCAGATGGTAAAAAGTACTGGACAATTAAACAAGTTGCCCAGAAGTTGTGGAATTTCCTTCCCTGGTCTGTTTTTCAGGAGAAATTAGATGGCTAGTTAACAAGATCTAGGGAACATACTGCCTGTTAAAGAGACTGGATTTAATGAAGTCTCTTTCCATCTCTGTGATTTCATCACATTTCACGGCTGTTCCTTCCAAAACAAAGTTCAGTAGAGTGCATTCAGTACATAGTCTGGCTGTACCAGGGACAAAGATTATCCAGAGCTATGTATTTGTGATTCTACACAAGTACAGGAAAAAACCTGTGGCACAAATCCCATTTTATAGGGATCTCACCTTTCTTTTCAAATAAAATAATGAAATGTCAGCTCCTGGCCCTTGAAATTGCCAGAGATGTTCTTGAAAGTATATAGGGTTGCCAAATATGTTTTGGCCGGGAGCGGGGGGCTCCCGGCCGGCGTCTGGAACGTGCGTGTCACCCAGAAGTGACGTCGCACGCTGGGGGTGGGGCCACGCCATTTGAGGGGAAAACAAAGAGTTTTCTCCTCAAATGGCGTGGCCCCGCCCCCAGCGTGCGATGTCACTTCCGGGTGACGCGCACGCGGGGGTGGGGTTCCCCCGGGCCCCGATTCCGCGGGAACAGAAAGCAGGGCTCGAAAGCGGGGGGAAATCCACCCCCCGGGGGCATTTGGCAACCCTAAAAGTATATGTGGGAATGCCTGCTAGAATCCACAAGGCCGGAGAAACCACTAATTAAGATTTCCGGTGACCAGGCATAGGGACTTCAGTGCTCTGTCACAACTCCTTGCCTCTCTCTATAATTCACAGAAGCATGAATGATTCAAAACAAAGAAAATACACAAGTTTACTTTATTGCATAATGTATATAGGTCATATAATTCAGTTTTCCATTTTCCAGAATTTGGAACACATGGTATAACAATTAAACAAAGGACTCACAGCTCTCCAAATATCTTGATGTTTCTTTTCTTTCCTACCCTCACCCCCCATACTTGTCTTTGCTCATTAGATGCACAGTGAACTGCAGTTATTTCCCTTTTCTTCTGAACGTATTATGAATTTGGGAGGTTTCACACGTTAGCACACCCAGGAGACTGGGCTTTGGCATCTCACAACAGCTCGCCTTGACTGCTCACTTAGGAAATGAATCTCTCTTCCTCTTGGTAGGGAGAGGTGATGTCATAGGCTACAGGTCTGCAAGGTGGGGAGTTAACGGGGGGAGGGAAGACCCGTCTTGGCAGTTTTTCATATGTTATAGCAAAGAAGAAGAAAATCACATGGGACATTTCTAGACGATTGAGCTAATGTTACTAAATCCATAAAAAGAGAATTTGGAGTCCCATAAGATGGAGTCAGTTTCATCCACAAAAATTAGTTCAAAATTCCTTCCCTTCTCACAGTCAAATTCATTTATGTATTCTGGTGAAATTTTGATTTTTTAAAAAAATTTGAATTAGTATTGGGTTACAAATCACATTTGTGGTCATTCCATGGCGATTAATATTATATTTGCATAAATGTCATAAAACATTTTGCAGTCTAACTTTATGTATAATAATTATTTGGTTGAACAAGGTAAAGTGCATATACATCCTTTCCATTGTAATTGTGATTCTTGTTAACAAGGCCTAGGTTTTTAACATCTCAATCTGAGTTTAGTGACCTTAAGAGAAATGGAAACTTTTGTCAGTTATATGTATTGCACATAAATGAGTATATTTTTACTGGATTAGATCATTAAAATATTTTCATTAGATCACAAAGCATCCATACAAATATTAGATAGCCATGAAATTGTGAGAATTAACATGACCATAAAATTGTGAGAATTAGCAGAAGCTGGAGAAGATGCACAGTAATCCAAGTCTTTGAAGGCTTACATATTATTCAAAAAGGCAACTCTTGACTAGCTGCTCTTTTCTGTTGTGTTTGAATGGCATCTGCATTCCTCAAAACACTTTATTGTAAACACATGCCTTAGAGCCTGGATGAGTCACAGATCCTGGGAAGGAAGGGGTGCTCATTGGGATTTAAGGGGACCCTTCAAAGATAAAATGAAGATGTGATTGATCTGTGATGGAAGTGTAGAACCCTATTTTGTGTGTGAAGCAACTGTCGCTTTTTATGAAGAGACTCTGCCAAGATGGCGGCTCTTTCATTTCAACTGACTGAATTTATTTGGGCATTGCTGTCCTCAATATTCTGTATCTACATGCAACGTCACACCATTCAAGCCTTCTCAGAAGTAATTAGATTTACTTCTAAATTGTGGGGCTTATTTCCAAGTAAATGTGGATAGTATTGCACTATTACAGTTCAAGAATATACATGTTTTCTAGACAGTAAGTCCACCTTGTTTCAGTGAGATTTATTTCTTCCTAAGTATGCATACTATGGCAGTTTAGAGTTAAAATAAATAAATTAAATGGAATGACCCTGTTGTATTTTATTGCTGTGCAATCGCTTTGCTTCTCTGTAACCTCTGGGACCAAAGTCGTGGAATTGGTTTTTTGGCTATCACTGAAGACTTCAGCTGGGATCTATATAACTGTGTGCAGTAATTCCAACAGAGCCTTTAATGGAAGAGGAGGAAATGTATAGAATTGACCTTGTTCCCAAAAGTAAATTTCACCAGACATTTTCACAATATTGTATCATGTTAGCATCTAGGAAAATATTTGTTTTTCTGTTGCTAGAAAGATGGAGGACTTCTCAGAGCACAGCAGGATAAGGAAGTCAGTGTGGTGCACCCTAGTGAGCAGAGTATTAGATGTGGGCAGGAGAGTCAAAGGGTTAGTGACATAGTTCACTTGGGCCAGTCACTATCAGCTGCCTCACAAGGTTGTTATAAGAACAAAATTGTGTGGGTTATATATGTTTCTCTGAGCCAGTGCCCACTTTGTGAGATCTGCTGTTGCTTTGGAGGGTGGCAACAGTTTTCCAGTCTTGGCATCCTATTTAAAGAACCTTTTGGCATGAGAACGCAGGTTGCAGAGCCGCAGCCTGTTCCTCTCTGTGAAACGTGAACAGTAAGTCCTCTGCTTCCTTCCCAGGTGGCTGAACTCTCTTGGAATGCTGGCCAGCCAGGGCATTGATGTGGTGATGCGTCACTCGTTTTTTGACCACGGGCACAACCATCTTGTGGACCAGAACTTCAACCCACTGCCGGTAGGTGCATCCTCTGAACTTGCCATATCAACAGTCCTGATCCTGCTGGTCTCCGCCCTTGGAGGCTGTTGGGTTTCCCTCCCCATTGCCATGGGTATGTAGTGTGACAAGTGACCTTTCTTCCTCCCTCATTTTACATTTCTCACTTCGACATCTTTCCCACGTCCCATTCTGCATGCCATTTCTATACCAGGCTTACATTTCTTCTCTTTCCTGTTAGATTGGTAGCATTATCCCTCTCCCTTTCTTTCCTTCCCCCACTTGTTCTGCCCCACCCATCGCTCCGCATCTCTGCTCTATCAGGCCGGGGCTGGCTCCCCCTCTGGCTTCCCAGTGCAGCAGTCACCCTTCCTGTTTCTTCCTCAGCTCCTCTTGTAGTGTCTCTACCATATCCCCCATCATCTCCCTTTCCTGTTACCAGTCAGTAAATCAGGGGATTTGTGTTTGACTTCTGTGCCCTTGACCTGTTCCTCAGACTCTTGGCTGCGCCACAAGAAAGAAAGAAAAAACTACCCGCAGCTGAAAAATCCGCTGCTCCTTGTGGCCTGTTTGAACTCTGCTTGAAAATACATTTTTCCAGATTGGTTTCTTTCAGTGCTAATAGGAGACATTAGTTAATGTCAAGCACAACATGTTGAAAGCAGATGGGGCAGGGTTACCTCTGGGGTTGGAACTTTGTCCGTAGTGGGAGTCTCTGTGGGACCCTCATGGGGTGTGCAAGAGCAAGAGGGTGAGGGGCTCCTTGGTGGAAGGGCACACAAGCCAAGGGACCAGAGCAGGGGAGGGCAAGGGAGGGTACCTGAAAACGTGCTGCCGAAACAGCACCGAAGCAGAGACAGCCCGCTCCTTAGGGAAAGACTAAAAAAGCCAGGAAAATGGGGCTGAATGAAGTTTAGATTTATAGGAATGAAGGTGAAAGGAGTTCACAGCTCCACACAGCAGGGCAGTTCCCTCCCGTTTAATGCAAACCCGCTCATTTGTAGCCCTTCAAAAAGGCTGAGGGGGGTTTGCTGTTCCAAGTGCGCAAGGCTCTAATAAGGAAACCGTATGTAAAAAGGTCTTTAAAAGTAGCAGGTTTTCTTTTCATCTTTTTTCAGTCTAATAAATTCTACACCTTGCAAGTGGAACTTTTGGCAGCGCTGAGAAGCTCTGGATCTCCCTGGCCAAGAATTTACAAGCCTGGTCCAGGGTACCAATCTGAGAGACACTGCCAGCAGGCCCCTGGAATGTAGGCCAGGAATCTGGGAAGCAGAAGGGCAGCCACGAAAGCTGAGCCCTGTAATGAGCTGTGGATTCTGCATTCTTCCGCAGCTGGTCTCTAGGAGACCTGATCCCAGGTGAACAGGCTTCCAGGGTTGTCTCTCCTATTGCCACACATCTCGATGCATCAGGGAAACATTTTGAATATTTTTACATTGTTTCTTAGTAGGCTTTTCTGTGAGTGGCTCCATAACACGTCTCCATACAAACTGTTCTGGATCCCAACTCTATTTCTGTCCTGGAAAGGTAGGTGGGAAGGGTAGGAGAGGAGCACATTTGCATGCTTCCCAATTCCAATAATTTCCTCCCTGGGCCTTTATCCATAAAGGCCAGCAATTATACAGGTATTAAGTGACGGTGGGTAAGAGGAACTGGGAAGGAGAAGGAAAAGAAGAGGAGGAGGTGGAGATTGGATTTATACCCCACCCTTCACTACCCGAAGGAGTCTCAGGGTGGCTTACAATCTCCTTCCCCTTCCCCACAACAGACACCCTGGCTGATTTCGCACTAGAGCTGCCTCGCTGTTGCGCCGCCGTTTGCCCCGGTTCTATTGGTCAATTTCACACCCGAAGCCACGCAGCTGATTTTGACCCGCAGCCTCGCCCAATTTCCTCCGCAGTTTTGTTGATTCTCCAAAAAACAGGATCATGAAACTGCGAGGGAAATCGGGCGAAGCTGCGGGTCAAAATCAGCTGTGCGGCTTCGGGTGTGAAATTGACCAATAGAACCGGGGCAAACGGCGGCGCAACAGCGAGGCAGCTCTAGTGCGAAATCAGCCCCTGTGAGGTAGGTGGGGCTGAGAGAGCTCTTTTGAGAATTGCTCAAGAGAGAACAGCTCTGAAAGAACTTGTAACTGACCCAATGTCACAACAACAGCTGCATGTGGAGAAGTGGGGAATCAAACCCGGTTCTCCCAGATTAGAGTCCGCACTCCTAACCACTACACCAAACTGGCTGTGCCAGTGTGACCAGGGGACACATGGAAAACTACTTGTGCTAAATGGTCCCAAACTAAACTAGCCACATGCTGCCAACTAGGCAACTCATCTCTGACTTGCTGATATGGCAAGGTGACTGACAGCATCAGGACCTAAGGGTCCAAGGCAAACAAAAGAGCTTCCCATGCAACTTAAAAGCATTTCAAACTAACTGTCCTTTTAAGGGGGAACTCTTCGGTCTTCCCTGCACCTTAAGCTCCCTGCACTTCAGAGTAGATGTCTTGTTTATCCTCCACAGTCTCCCATTCCCTTTAGCCAATGCCTTTCCTCCTGACCAGAGCAAGTGAGGGAAACTGGGGAGGTTTTAAGCATTTACAAGGGGAGAGCTCAGCAAGGCCAGACTGTGAACCTGGTGTGAGGTGTGGCGGCTGCTCTTTTCCCGTGGGAGCTATCACTGAGATGAAAGCAGCTGCTTGGGCCTATGCAGGACTGCTAGGATGTGAAATTGAATCCTCCCACCTCCTCCAGTGACAAAGACTTTTCCACATGCTGCCTTTCCTTTGTGCAAGCCCTCTGCTGCTGAGAGAAGCCATGGCATCAATCACTGCCTTGGCCTGGCTGCCCATCAGCTGGTGATGAGCTCGGGCTGGGCGCCCAGCAAAAGCATAGTTCCTTTGCTTTCCATGCCACTGAAGATCCAGCTCCGTAGGAATGAAAGCCCTCACCCCAGAGATGCTCTGCTGAAGCAGATGCTATGACAGCCAAGCTCTTCTCAAGTAGCTCAGAGACCCAGGGATAGCTCTGCCTGCCAACATGAGTGTCTTTCAACTCTGCCACTGATGAAGATCAAAAATAAAAGGCAATACCTTCAAACACAACCTACCAGCATGGACAGAGCCTTTTAAAAAACCAAGAGTCACACATCTGTACTTGCTAAGATATGAATGAATAAGCATCTGCTCCTATGGCTTTTGGGTTAGCAGGCAAAATGTTCACAGTGTAGATACCTTAGAAAGAAGTACGGTGTTGTGTAGTGCTGGACTAGGATTCAAATCTCCACTTAGAACACTGGGTCACCTTGGTAAGTCACTTGCTCAACTTAACCTATCAGAGGTATGGTGAGGATAAAATGGGAGGGGGAGTCAGGTATGTCACCCTCTACTCGAAAAGATTGTAGTGTGCTAGATAGAAAGTGCCTCCAAAGTACATTTTGCTGTGAGCAATGGCTCTGTTATGTCTGAATGTTGTGTCACAGAAATGTTTATTTGCCTACTAGAAATACAGGATGAAGTAAAATGCGCCTTCTTCAAAGCATCCAAGGAGCCATGGATGGTGATGCCATTGCATTTACTTCCTCTCCAATCTTTGGTTCTGGGATGTGTATGAAAGAGGAGATGACAAAGTTCTGGTCACTTATTCCCCCAGCAGCTATGCATGCTCAAGTGACACCACAGCCCGGCCCCTGGGCAGCAATACGTAGGGCAGGACCCAGTTCCCAGGTATTTACAGTAGTGTTTGGCTTTTATCTGGTGCAGTCCTGTACAGGTCGGCAAACGTTTCTGTGGCACACCACGTGTCCCATTTGCATCTTCTAGAAGCTGCCCAGGCTGAGTGGGATTTGGAGGATCAGATAAAGAAGTTCCAGAGGAGTCAATTCCCGTTGTGCCATAACATTTTTTGAGGCACAGGATCAACAGTCCACTGGACTGTGCAGCTCAGGAGCAAAGATGACAAGTAAGGAGAGTAGAACAAAGTTTGAGTCAAGTGGCATCTTTGAGACCAACAAAGTTTTATTTGAAGTGTCAGGTTTCATATGCAAAACACACTTCTTCAGACAAAACTGGAATAAAATCTCAAAAGCTAGTTACAGAGTCATCAGGGAAGACTTCCCATAGAGCTGTTTGGCCACAGTACAGTTTCAACTGAGTGGGGTGAGGTACACTATTGCCCCTTCCCGTCTGTGCAGAATAGGGGCTGCAGTGCAGCAGTTGCATTACAGGGAAGGAAGCGCGTTTCCTGCTCCTAAGCAACCCTTGAGCCAAAATAGGGACAGCTGCAAGCGCTCAGCTCAAATATTCTTGGGGTTGACATCTTTCCACCCATATATAGTATCTCACAACCCACCCACAAACCTGGGACCAAATCTGTATACTTCAGTGCTAAGGAGAAAAAGAGTGTCCCTTTGGTTTCTGTGTTACTCATAGTTAACTCGGTGTAGCTGCCACCAGATGTATCTTGGGATGACCCTAGAATGACAGAGCTTCCTTAACAGAGGGTGTATTGAGTCTGCCACCTAAAAAGCCTCCTTCAGATAAGGTTTGAGGCCTGGGGTGGAGGGAGTAGTCATCCTGTTCAGCAAGGGGGACTTCAGTAAGGTTCTGGCCTGGAGGGTCCCAGGCCACAACAATTCATGAGACTCAGCAGCCAAGGATTCAGCTCAGGCATTTCATATGGAAAAGAAGCTGTTACAATTTCTTCTTAACAGCTCAGGTCACAGGCTAAAAGGACAGTTGCATTATGTAGCAACTATGAGGGTGTATTCAAGAATCTCTTCATTTCCTGCTCTCACAGTATCTACCTGGCTATATTTATTATGTAATTGTTTGTGCAGCTCTGCAAACACTGCTTTTATTCTTTGCTAAATGGCAACATTTTGGGTCATACTATTTCTTGAAGACTGACAGATAGGGTCAAATTAAAGGTCTGTCCAGCAGTATGTCTTATATTTAATGGCAACCAAGTCCAAATGCTTCCAGCCAGTACTTTGACTGTGGTGTCTCCTGTGAAACTCCCTGCTTCCTGCAGTGTCTGTAGTCAGTGTGAGCCACTGTCTTCTCACAACCCCAGATCATAGGGCTGGTCTTGTTATTCACATTGTTTGCCTGGCCTTTTGTTAACACCTGACTCTTCCAAACTGTTCTGCAGCTCACAGAAATGCATTTTGAATTATAAAAACCTTGTAAGCACCTTGGCTTGGAGTAGTAAATTATCTGTCTCAAGCATGCATCCTAAGCATGTACTGCTCCCTTACTTGTGACTGGTGGCACGCTTCTTGTTGGGCTGCATCTCATTTGCAGGCTTGAACATGCATCTCTGAAAAGAACAGGACGTGAAGCGTGGGGAGCAAAACCACAAGCTCCATTTGATGTTCTTCTGTGTTTTCCAGCAACAGCTCTCAAAGAGCTGTATGTGTGAAGGGTCTGTTAGGCGGCTGCTACTTGCCAGGTTACAGGAACATTTCTTCACCATGTGGTTAGTGCACAATTTCATTGCCCCAGCCTGGCTATAAATGCTGAACCAGGCTAACAGACCTCTAATTCAATAGAGCACTGTGAGAGTCAATATGAGACAGAGCTCATGCATCTCTGGCAGTTATTGTGAAGAAAGGGAGAATTTGGGAAGGTGCTGCTTCTTCTAACACTGGAGAACTTCATTCTCCCAGATTCTCCTGTGCAATCTAATAAATCATAAAAAGAGGCGACACAAAGAAAGAAAAGCCTTGACCTGCATAGCCCAGGCAGGCCTGATCTCGGAATGTAAGCAGGGCCCACCCTGGCAAGTACTTGGATGGGAGACCTCCAAAGAATTCCAGGGCCAAGAGGCACAGGCAGGCTATCAAGTCACTTCTCTGAATGTCCTCCATCCCCCAGTAGGAGTTGCAAAGACTTCCGGGCACAGGCACACACACACAAATGCAAAAATACCACAAAAAAAAACCCACCAGTTGATAATAATAAAAATTTGATAAAACAGGTAATCTGTCCTGCATTGAAGCTGGTATTTATTTGTTTACTTAAAGTTTGCTCAGCTGCTGATATTTTATGTCTAGTTTTCTGCAAAGTTTGCAGAAATGTAGAGTAGGCTCGTAACACTGGGTCAGAGATCCTATTCTTTGTATCACCTCTTCAAGAGGACTATCCCAGGAATAACCCACAGCCCTTCTTTTGGCAGGACTACTGGCTGTCGCTGCTCTACAAGCAGCTTGTTGGGCCCCGGGTACTTGCCGTGCATGTGGCTGGACTGCAGCAGAAACCTCGCCCCGGCAGGGTGATTCGTGACAAGTTGCGCATCTATGCTCACTGCACCAGCTACCACAAGTGAGTCTGTGGGTCATCCCATGAGGCAGGCAGAGCCACCTGATAGAAGATGGGGGCTGGGGCAGAGGGATACCCGAGAGAATGTACTCAGTGCTGACCAGAACCTGTAGAAGAGAATGTCAACAGCCACAGGCATGCCTTCTTGCTCCATCCTCCCAAGCTCCTGTGTGGGTCTGTGCCCACCGAAGAATGGAACGCAGTTGTTGCTGCCAGTGTCAAGGTTATGTGTCTCTCCCCCCCCCCATTTATAAAAGAGGGGTCCTGAGTTCTTTTGCTGCAGCAAGAAAAATGGTTATTGTTGAGAAGAGAGTAAGAGGGCCTGCTTTCCTGCCTTTCTGTCCACGCCCTGCACAATTTTGCATCCTTACTTGCTCAAGTTGTGCCGGTATAGTGGGGGGTGGGAAATAGCTCTGGTGATGATAGGGATGAGCAGCTATCTCTGGGACTGGGGGAGAGCCTTTGTGGCACAATTCCTATCAAGGTGAGATCAAGGGAGTATATTTCCCCTAAGGCCCCAGTGTCTGGTTACAGTTCCCCTCTCCCCACATTTGGAGCGCCCAGCCTAGCTAGTGTTTCTGTGATAAGACTTTTCAAAGCATCCTGTGAGTGCAGGGCCTGGGACTTCCCTGCGTACACAGGTCCCTATTGTTGCTCCTTGACACAGTCCAGATGCTTTCAACAAGCCTCCCCCTCCACCACCCTCCTCCTGGAGGGGGAATCCTGGCCAGTGACTGACAGGAAACTGGCAACTGGGACAGGTGGGAAGGAGAGGTAAGCAGGCAGGGACAGGTGGGCAGCACCTTGGCTCCATCTCATGCCCAGGGTAGGGATGGAGGGAGGGGGGTGATCAGAAGGAAAGGAACCTTCCCTGCTTTTAGCGTTTCTGTATAAGCTTGCTTAGCTCAAGTCCTTTAGACCCTGGAAGTACTTCTGTGGTTCTGCCTGGGGTAACAATAATATTTACAAAGCACATTTCCTAATTGCTTCAGACGCCTCACATGATCTTGATAATCCTTCCAGAGTTTTGTTAACAGAGCAGTATTATTATCCCCATATTACAGATGGAGGCTAGACCTGACAGAGAGGGGCTTACCAACGAATTCAATAGCTTGAACTGAGATTTGAACTGGGTGCACCCAGCTATGTCCCACTAGCTCACAAACTTTAAAAAAACTTTAAACTTTAGCTATATATTCTTATGCTATTGAGCAAATGGTCTCTCATAGATAGCCTTAATGCAGATTGTATTTCTCAGGTAAAAGTGAATATTGGCTGAATCAGAAGGATTCACTTAAAATTGTAAGTTTCTAGGAATCATACTAGTGGGTGTAGCAGACATACTAGACTCAAGATAACAATCGTCCCACTGGTCAGAAATGTGGCTGCTGCACCCATCTCATGCACTGTCAGGTGTTTCCCTTTGGGAACTGTGAGGTGTTCCCCAGTTTGGTGTAGTGATTAAGTGCACGGACTCTAATCTGGGAGAACCGGGTTTGATTCCCCACTCCTCCACCTGCACCTGGCTGGATGACCTTGGGCAAGCCATAGTTCTGGCACAGCTGTGCTCTCTCAGCCCTACCTACCTCACAGGGTGTCTGTTGTGGGGAGGGGGAGGGAAAGGAGTTTGTAAGCTGCTCTGAGACTCCCTTGGGTAGTGAAGGGTGAGGTATAAATCCAGTCTCTTATCTTCTTCTTCTCTTACCACACAAGTTAGTGACTCAAAGAAGTACTATCAAAGGTTTAATAAAAGAATAGTAGAATTGGAAGGCCATTTAGTCTAACACCCCGACACTCATACTTCAAGGGGAACCCTCCTTTGACAAGTCCCCACCCATCCTGTCCATGCACTCTGGACCAAAATGTACCGTATGCACTAAGCTGGTCCACAGCAGAAGGCACCCGCACAACCATGTCCTCAGTGCTTGCTTTATCCAGAGGAAGCCACACTGAAATATCACTTGCCCAAGCCATTCTGATAGCCCTGCCTTCACTAGAGCAACAGGCCCTGAGTATGTCCATGCAGTTATACTGTCTGCTATTGCAGACTGTATAGGGGGAAATCTTCGTGGCATACAGAAGAGGTCAGAGCAGCTATCTGAACATATGGACAGGAAGCCCTTCACACACTTACCAATTCTGCTAGGCAAAAAGGAGCTTTGGCATGCTCCCTTCACACCTACCTCTTTCTTCCTATGAGACTGGAATCTAGGAATCTGCAGAGCAGTACAGAGATCCTCAGGCCTGGAAGTGGCCAACATAATTGACATATGTTGATTGTTAAACTGCAGCTGGTGAATACTGTAGTATCTTAGGAAATCTGCATATGACTCTGCTCAGGGGTCTTGTTGTAGAAAAAGAGCTGCCGGAGCTCATTAGCATAACTCATTAGCATAACTTATTTGCATATGCCACGCCCCCTGACATCACCGGAAGTGACAGAAGGCCACACCCCCTGACATCACCGGAAGTGTGTCAGAAGGCCCGGCTACTTACCCTCCTGCTTCATCCTCATTCCCAAACGGAATGAGGATCGAAGCAGAGGGCGGGGTAAAGAAGGGGGCGGGGCTTCACCACGTGACCGCCCCGCCCCCTAGAGGTTCTCTTCCGGAGCTCCGTACCTGAGAGCTCCCCCCCGACTAGAGCCCTGACTCTGCTGCTCCCTCTTGTCCTCACAGCCACAATTACGTCCGTGGGTCTGTCACGCTCTACATCATCAACTTGCACCGGTCCCGGAAGAAAATCAAGCTGGTGGGTACCCTTCGAGACAAACTTGTCCACCAATATGTGTTGCAGCCCTATGGTCAGGAAGGACTGCACTCTAGGTGAGTACTGTTGCCCCTGGTAGGGAAAGGGTTCCATTTCCTCCTGACTGACAAGGGCCACTGACAGAAAGGCTTAGTGCCTTAGAAATGCCTGTGGGCATACTACTAACTGCTACATACTGCTAATCCAGATCTTCCTACATCTACCTACACATCCACTGTCTCTTCCAATACACTATGATGGATCTACTCCAGTCATTTTACTTCCCACTTTCTGCTGTCCCTGCCAGTCCATATACTTCCATCCAGCTTTGTATTACTGTGTGAATGCCAACAATCCACCTACATCTGACTAGACTAATCTGTAGATAAGATTTCAGCCAAATCCAGTAGTTTACCCTGCCTTGTACTAAGTTAGGTCCATGATAACACAATAGCTAATTGGCAGCTATTGCTAGTTCTCAGTCTATTCCAGGCCTTCTATCAGAGATTTTGTTTTAACAGAAGATGCAAAGCAGGTGGCTCTGTCACTGAAATATGGTTCCCCCCCCCCCCATTGTTGGCACACAAAGCACCAGTGGCCTAATGGCTTCAAAAAAGCCTTGTCGAGACACACTGTCACTGTGTAAATAAAGGACAAGGTATAACAGTGGTCATGTACAAAACGGCCCAATGCCCAGATTAGAGTTCATTGTTATTAATTTAACTACAGTATTTTTAAAACTGTAGCTACTGTGAGTGGTGGTTTCTCCTATGTTTGGGCTGAATTATGGAGCTATCTGTCCCAACCCATTTTTGCTCTGTCTGCCACAGGAGCTGGTGCAACACTCCATTCTGTGCTGTCACAGAGGGCCAAACTAGGCATGATGTTTTCCCTCAAGTTCCTCCAGCTGGGGATCCCAGACTCTTACAGGCAGCTTCTGGGAAGTGGTTTCCCAAGTGCTGCAGGGGCCTGATTTGGATTGGAACTGCACATGGGGGAAAGAGGGGCTTCAGCCTTCCCCTGCACTATTGTCCCAACCCATAATGACCCCACAGGGTGTTATTTGCTAGTTATGTTTAGTTCCATAGTTAGTCTTACCTACTGTTTCTGCTTTTTATAGAACATAGCCTCTGGGGTTGAATTTTGAAAGGAAAATCAGCATTGGGGAAGAGGACTACTTCACTCTTTCCCCTGGAGTTATTTCCCTGCCAAAAACCACCCCCGAGCTGTTTTTAAACACACTGGGAAAAACAGAGGCAAGTAAATTTTCCCTAGCGGAATATAAAATCAGTTTTAGGTGGCAGTTGTCTTTGAGGCAATTGTGTGAATGGAAAGGGCTCCAACTCCATCTTTGCTGTCAAACCACAGCCTCAACAGCAGTGTTCTATTTTTCAAAAAGTCAGCAAAAGAATCATGGAATTAGAGTTCATGTGCATACTTCTTCCTGACTGGGCTGTTCTTGTTCTTTTATATGAGAGTTAGTACCTCATTAAACAGATACTTGCTTTGCAAAAACTATTTTGTATACATAACTCCCAAGATGCCTCTTTTCAGGAAGTGTCCTATCCTCCTTTTTAAGAATATCAAAGTCTTTATATTCTTTATTTTAAGGGTTTTTTAACATATATCTTCACTTACTATCTTGCTATTTTATTTACTTATTTATTTAAACATTTTATTATCCCACTCCCATAAAAAAGACCCTTTGTGTATCTTACAATCCCATAATACAATACAAAAATAGCAGTTTCTATTGGTGATGGCAGGGAGAAATTTGTTCTAAACTAAAGTAGTTCCCAACTACTTTAAAATTCCACAGAGACTCCCCCTATGCTCTTCTGTATGTCACATCAAGGTTATTGCTCTATGTTGAGGCATAATTGAGTACTGTTAGCATTATTTTATATTATTTTATTATATTGAGATCATAGTCCTAAAATGAGGAAGCAGGTATGTTCTGAACACTCGGAAATTAATGCCAGAATAGGTGGGAGAATGAAATTAAAATGGTATGCAGCAGGAGGCACTGGTTCCTACGTATCTAAGCATCCACCCAGATTAATTAGAGGAAGTGTAAGCAGAGTGCATTGTGCAGCAGAAAGGCAGGAACCACCTCATTGTCAGCCCTTGGAGTACTCCTCATTAGTTGGTCTTTCATCCCCTTTGGCACAGTGCAATTGCAGAGGCTAGGATCAAATTCACTTGGGCCTTGAGGTGCACATGTGAAAACCAGAAAAGCCATTTTACGTGCACTTAGACCAGATTTTTTTTTTTACTTGATTGGCAGTCATGCACAAAGGCTCCATTTTACAGTGCATGTGTCATTTTTAGGTCTCTTATTCAGTGCTGAAGTTCACTGGCTGTTGCCAAGTGGGGAAAAGTATATGACATCATCCTCAGGGCCCAAGCATCTTCTGTCCCTGAGGATGTGGAAGAGAGCCAAAACTGGGCTCCAGTATCTCTCAAAGCCTGCTATCAGGCTGTGCCAGGCAAAGACAAGAATCCTGTTCCTCTTGGGCCCGGGGGTGGGACCAGGTCTTCCATCATGGGTGGCTGAGGAGTGCATTCTCATTCAAATTGCTCTTTTTATGCAGGTCTGTGCAGCTTAATGGGCAGCTGCTGACCATGTTGGAGGACGGATCCCTGCCTCATCTGAAACCCCGTCCCCTTCGTCCTGGCCGGACCCTGGTTATCCCACCACTTACCATGAGTTTCTATGTGGTAAAGAATGTCAATGCTTTGGCCTGCCGGTATCGGTAGCTCCACCCACTCCGCTGCCAAGAACTGCTAGGCCTCTTGGCAAAAGTGCTTGCTTCTCAGGTAGGTGCGTCAGACAGCACCAAGAAAGGTGGGAAAGGCCTCTGAGAAACTTTGTGGGTGTCTGTAAGCACTGGCAGGCCACAGCCCTCTCGCAGACGGCAGCTGTTCTATTCTTGACACCACCCCTGCAGTGACCAGTGTGTGCTCCTCCTGCCTATGTTTGGTCAATTCCTCCCCCCTCCCCATAGAAAGAACAT
>NW_015169174.1:108222-120143 GCF_001447785.1 Gekko japonicus
GTACAGAGATGCTGCTGCAGACACTTGGAAGATAAGGGAAACTTGAATCCTCTACAAAAAAGGCAGATCCAGGAAAGCTGCCTCTGCTGGCCTCCTTTGTGTGGTACTGACAGCCTGGGAAACATCTTAAACCCTGTGTCTTCTGCAGAGACAATGGTCATAGTGTGAGGACTTTGTGCCACTTTGTGTACAGGTGACAAGGCTCGGGGGGGGGGGGACTCCTGCCCTTTCTTTACAGAACTGTGCACGAGCAAGATGCACCCATTATGCACCCACTGTTCCTGAAACTGCCGTTGACAAAAAGGACCTCAGAAGCCTGGCTAAGCTTTATTCATGTGGGAGCCACTCCCCCTGCTGGCAAGAGGCAGAAGCATCCAAAAAAGAGAACAGCAAGCTATGCGGCTGTTGAACACCAGATGGAGCACGTGGAGTACACGAAGAGAGTAAGTTGTACAGGACACATAGAGATGGAGAACACCCTCTTGCAGAAAGAAGAAGCCAATAGTGCTGAACAGACAGTCCAAATAAGAATCGAATCGTCAGGGTGTTTGCAGCTGCTCATGTCCAGCAGCGTTGTGGGGTGGGGAAGTTTGGTCTTGGCCACTGTCAATAATGCTGCCTCCTGGGAGCATCTGCTGTAAATGTTAATTATTAAATTATATTTTCTGAAGAACTAAAAAGCATACTTAAATATTTGGGGGGAAACATGGGCCTCTATGAGAATCCATCTTTTTTCCTCTGAAAGGATTAAGGGTTTTGATATTTTGAAAAAATTGCTGAGTAAGAAATGAGAATCTTTTAGATGTTTGAAAGCTGCCCTTGTAACCTCATGGTCTTTGCTTCAGAATGCAGAATCCTTAATTCCCTTCACCTGGCATTGGCATTTGCCTGGGTGTTGCAACCAACCTAGATGGACCATGATGCACCTGTTCTTCCAAGTACACCTCTATACTTGCTAAGCCCCAGGTAGTTCTCCAACTCTAGGCACTCCACTCTGCAAGTCAGCTCTTCCTCATTCTTTACCAGCCTGGGAAACTGCAGCATACATGCCCTTAATCCAGAGTCCTTTGAGACACATACACAAAATTAGGAAAAAAGATAACTGCCCCCATATACCAAAGATTCAGGTGGGTAGCTGTGTTAGTCTGAAGCAGCAGAACAAAGTTTGAGTCCAGTGGCATTTTTAAGACCAACAAAGTTTTATTCTGGGCATAAGCTTTCATGTGCATGCACACTTCTTCAGCTAGCAAAGCTGATAAAGCAGTTGTGTGCCATCTTGATAACCATACAGCACTTTGTCCAGTTGTAATAAACTAATGACATTAAGGCCAGGGAATCTCGTGTCAGAGCTCCCTCCTCCAGTTCTGCATTTCTATCCAACTCATCTGCTATCTGGACCAAGTATCCGTCTTAGCCCACACACATGATATGGGCAATTGTGGAATTCATATAAAATTGAATAGAACAAGGCCAGGAAGAAGTAGCCTCTATATTTGTCTTTGCTCAGGTAAGTTCTGGGTAACATCATGTCCCTGCATTGTCCAGCCCTTGACACTGACAGAACACCAAAGAAATACTGATTTCTTTCTCAAACAGGACAAAGTACCCGTTCCAGTTTATCTCAGATAACTCTACGTTTGCACCCCATTTCTATAGAAATAAAAAGTACTGGAAATCCAAAGGGAAAGATGGAATGTGGAAAAGCCAGGACTGGCTCATTTGTCCATCACCAATGCTCCCTAATTCAGTAGCAGACAGTTGCCTAGGGCTACCACTAATATTGCTAGCCCTTTCCTCCCAATCTCCAATGGTAAGATGGTCATTATGAGAAGATGTAAAGATGTCAAAACGTTCCAGAAATGTATACCCCTAAAGCGCCTTCCATTAAGTGGAGGATGGACGTACTAATCACAACGGGAGGATCCCACATGTCTGGTGTCCTCCGATATTTACTCCTTTCCCAACAGCTACTAACTACACTGTCTCTGCAGGCTTTTTCCCTGTGCTTCTCTAGACTCACCAAGAAGCTGTCACTCTAAGGAATGGGCACACTGCCTGCTGATCCACTTGCCAGGATAGCTACTGCAAGCTTTTTGGATGCAGCAGGCTCAATGGCATCAGTTTTATATTATTAGTGCTACTAGAACACCATCAGTGGAGCTTTGCAGAGCAATGTCAAAAAGATATATCCTTGCCCTAAAGAGCTTGCACTTTAATAATCGATTCAAGACAGGCAACGGAGAAAGAAAATAAGGTGGCGCGAAGGCAAGCTGGAACACTATGCAGTTATATACTATGCAGAATATGCCGTTACATATTTACTTAAAATGTTTATTCCCTGCTTCTCTGTGTAAATGCCTGCAGCTTACAACAATATCTACAACCAGCAGAACTATCTATTATGTAGCACCTTTTTATCCCACCCTTCCTCCAAGGAGCTCAGGCTGGCATACTTTGTTCTCCCCTCCTCCGTTTTATCCTCACAACTCCAGGAGGCTGAGGCTAACACTGCAAGGTTAGGCTAGGGAAGCATGGCTGGCCCAAGGTCACTCAGTAAGATTTATGGCGGCTACAAGCATGGACGGCTTCAAAAGGGAATTAGATAAGCATATGGAGCAGAGGTCCATCAGTGGCTATTAGCCACAAGGTACAGATAGGGACTCTGGGGCAAGTGATGCTCTGTCATCTAGGTGCTTGGGGGGGGGTCAACAGTGGGAGGGCTTCTAATGTCCTAGCCCCACTGGTGGACCTCCTGATGGCTCCTGGTATTTCTGGCCACTGTGTGAATCAGAGTGTTGGACTGGATGGGCCTTTGGCCTGATCCAACATTGGCATCTCTTATGTTCTTATGTTCTCTTATGGCAAGCAAGGATTTGAACACAGACTTCCCAGATCCCACTCCAACCACACTGGTGTGGTGCTCTTACAAAGCCATCTTAAACAAAGTTATACCTTCTAAGTCCATTGAAGTCAGGAGACTTAGAAGGGTGTAACTAAGCTTAGGATGGAACTGTTATAACCTGTATCAGCCAACATAAAACAAGTGGAAGCCTTGTGACGGTATGTGGTTATTTATTTATTTATTGTATAGCAGAGTTACACACAGGAAACATATCATAATATACTATATGTAGCCAAGTTGATACAATGAGTATGCAGACCAATTGGGTAATCCCCCTAAATACTAATATCTAAATTTTAATCCACTCAATCACAGCTGGGGAGAGTTCAAAGAGCTCCATCACATCTCCCTAGAAAACACAACGCTCACATTCCTGTGACAGATGGAGAACAGTTTGGTGGGCTGCACCACAATAGAATTCAGGTCCTGGTATTTTGCTCCATTTTGCACAACTGCCAAAGCCTGTTCATATTCTACTAGCCATCTTCCATACTTTATGTGGCAGGTCAAATCCTGAGGGCCTCTCGTTGGTGGATATCAGGTGGAACTGATTGCATCCATGTTCGCAAACATTAATTCCCTAGATCGAAATTTTGTGATTGCAGGTTTTGTGCAGATCTTATTCCTGAGTGTTGGAATCTTAGTCAAGATAGGTCCACATCAGCCATGTCTTTGTGGATGGTCAACTCTCTGTTTTCAATTATCTTAATGATGTGGCACAACATGGGTAGCCAATAGGTCAGAATGGGGGGGAGCAGGAGGAGGAGGAGGAGGAGGAGGATGGCTGCTGCTGTTGCTGTTGAGCTGTCTTTTGGACTGAAGAATATCCAGTCCCCAACTCTGGACCAGTGTTCCCTCTAAGCTGAGTTAGTGTGAGCTAGCTCACAGGTTTTCAGCCTCCAGCTCACACATTTTTGTCTTCGCTCAGGAAGGATGGCTCCAGAGCAAACTAACTGATGCAGCGGCCAAATTGCTCGCTCACAACTTTAAATGCCAGTAGCTCACAAAGTAGAATTTTTGCTCAGAGGACTCCGCAGCCTAGAGGGAACATTGCTCTGGACTCTCCTATAGATTTTTTTTTTACCCTCATCTACCCACAATCAAATAAAGAGGGGGGACACATGTGCTCTCTAATGGTCTCTTATTTGGAAATTAGACTAAGGCTGCAATATGTGAAGTAAATAGAAACCCCTACTTGTTAGATTTTTGTCTTGATGGACAAGAAACAGATGGAGATGAACAATAAAGGTTTATTTAACAGAAAATGAAGCATTTAATAAGTATTTATAAGGTAAACATGATGTGTGGGTAATTTAAGATACATAAAGCTGGCTCTCAAATAAAGTAAATAACCCCTGAGGGGAGATTTGATGCCCCTTACTCTGGACAGGGTACCTCAGCAGGTTCAAGGCTGCTCTTTTCTCTGACAGAGCACCTTACCACAGAACCCACACACACCAGTTAGGAATGATGGCCACTTAACAGGGTACTTATTTGTCACACTAAAGTAAGCTTTCTTCCCTAAGCCGACCCCCATGGACTCTGGCTGGCTGAAAATCACTTGGATTTGCATGAGGCCTAAATCACAAGGATTGATTCAGAGCCCTGGGAGAGGTGGGACTTTTAAGGATTGCCACAGCCTATTGAAAGAATGGTGGGATACAAGAAGAAGAGGAGATTGGTTTTATACCCCATCCTTCACTCAGAGTCTCAGAGCGGTTTACAAACTCCTTTCCCTTTCCCTCCCCACAACAGACACCCTGTGAGGTAGGTGCAGCTGAGACAGTTCTGACAGAAACTGCCCTTTCAAGGACAGGTCTTGTTAGAACTATGGCTTGCCCAAGGTCATCCAGCAGCTGCAAGTGGAGGAGTGGGAAATCAAACCCGGTTCTACCAGATTAGAGTCCACGCACTTAACCACTACACCAAACTGGAACAATCTGATAAATCAACCAATAAAACTATAGAACGCTAATAATTAAACATGGAGGGGGGGTTAATAAAGGCTTGAGAGAAAAAAGCATCTTTGCTTTTCAGTGCCAAGTGAATTTATATATGGAGGGTGCCACTACAGAAGATTCTTTTCTCTGGTGGCTATCTACCTAGTCTGTGATAGTAGAGGCACAGAGAGCAGGAGCTCTAATGACACTCTTAATTGGTGGGCAGGTTCATATCGGGTACCATGCTCTTTTAGGTATCCTGGATCCAGGCTGTGAAAAACTTTATAGGTAATAACCAGCTCTACAAAATTGTGCCTGAAAGTGAACCAGCAGCCAGCACAGAGTTTGTAAACTGGAGAGATCTAATCCCTGCAATTTACACCTGCTAGCAGCCTAGTCCCTGCATTTTAAACCAGCAGAAGCTTATGAACACTTGTCAAAGGCAGCCCCACACAGAGTACAGTCAGAGTAATCAGCCTGGGCACCTCTAGCCAGGTTATGACTCTCAAGGATGGGCTGCAGCTGGTGAACTGGCTGAAGCAAAGGCCTATACGCTGCACAGGAGTTCTGTGCCTCCAACTGTAGCCCCAGAGCAAAAAGCTCCCCAAGTTATGCAACCTCTGCCCAGAACAAACAGGCTCTTCAACCCTCGGCCTTATTATCTATCATCTATCTATCTATCTATCTATCTATCTATCTATCTATCTATCTATCTATCTATCTATCTATCTATCTACAATACCACAGTTTTATCTGGATTGAGTTTCTGTTTGTTAGCGCTCATCCATCCCATCAGTTCAGGACAACCACTTTCTCATCTCTTCCAGCATTTTTGCACAGATGTTAAATAGCATGGGGGACAAAACCCTGCTAATTCTGTGTTTTAGATATAACATGGTTCAGCATGGGAGTCCACAACCCACCAATCACAGTATCACCCTGAGGGCAGGTGGAAATGGAAGCAGCCACAGAGTACACAAGATACAGCCACACCCCCTGATGTCACCCTGCCCCCACTCACTTGCAGAACATAAGGGATAGGACAAAGGAAACACAGCACTTCCACACTAAGGAGGGTGGGTGGTGTGAGCAGGAAGACCCTTGGAGTGGACACTTACCATGGAGTTACACACATATCTGAGTCCTCTTCTGCATTTTTTATCCTTTTGCCAGGTGTACCCTGTTGAGGAAGGAAACATGACCACACACAGGACTGGATGAAGACATACTGAAGCCCTAACCTATATCAAGTCCCTACAGCATAATCTACCCCCTATGGTAATTTAATAATTTTTGGTAATTTTTTTGCGTTTAGAGGTCCCATGCTGTGGTTCACATAGTTTGTGCATAAATCCAGCTCTGGATGCTCCAGTCACACCACCATATGCCTCCGTGGCTGATTTGGCAGAGGCAACTCCCAAGATCTCTTCCATACAAGGCCTCAGATCTATGGTTGGGATGGTGGGCTACAGGGGCTACAGAGCACCAGGTAAAAGGGAAACAGACACTAGGGCAGCAGGAACAGAATACAAAACTGCACAATGACAGGAAGTGTTTTTGCCATTTCCCTCATAGCTTGGTACGGAAAGGCAAATGGGCCATTGGACTGAATTATGTTCAAACACTTGTTGGCAAGATGGCAGAGTGTACCTTTTGGCAAGCAACAGGATGACCTGTGCCAGAACAGAAGGAAGACATGAGACTATAACCCACACCTCACACACTTGGGAGCAGTTCTCTAACCACATACTTTAGTGGGAGCACAAAAACAAGACATGGCATATGGCATTAGGAATCCCCCCCCCAGCAACCCTTGGCATGACATCAGCCACATACACCTGGTTAGATAGGGCTCCAGAGAAAGAAACAACATAGTGGACATGCACTAGTTCCTTGGAGCAAGCTTCATGCTGACGGTCTGCACAACATGCCAATCATTTTGGGCAACAAGCCCCTATGCAGCATCCCCCTATGCTGCACTCAAGGGGATCAGTGTTGTCACCATCTCCTACTCATCTCCACAACCCTTGTGCTTCCCCACCCTTTCATGCAGGCTGCCTGGCTTATAGAATGCCAACACTGATCAGGGTGTGTGTGCAAGGGGAGGCCCCTGTCCCTCCACCTGACAAGAGCATGCCTGTGCATCCCATTGGACAACCCTTCCAAGCCCCAGGTTGGTAGTGAGCATGGAGTGGAAAACTGCCACATAGCTATGCCGCAATCTGCACACTGATTGACCAGGATCAAGTGTGGAGTTCTGAAAGCAAGGCACACATGAATGGCACTCCAATAAGAACCACAAGACTGCAGGGGAGATGACAGCCAGGAATCCAACAGAGCCAATGGATTGGTCAGAGAGGAGCAAACAAGTAAACAGCTCCCTCAGATCAGCCCTGGTCTCCACATACTGCAGAATGAGGTGGCAGAATGGACTGCTCCACTTCAGGTGGATGTCACACTTTTTAATGCTCCCCTAGATTAAAACACTACTTTGCAAACAGAAAGCTAGCATATTAGGAAGCAGACCGTCCAAAAGCTTTCATCCCTGGTGTACTAGTTTCTTTTTAACTTTCAGGGAGTTTTGCTTTATTTATTTATTTAATACATTTGTATTCTGCTTTACTTCCTAATGGGGACCCAAAGTAGTTAACAATAAAGAGACGCAACAGACAAGAAAGGGAGGGGGAGTTTCAGATTGCTAAGGGGCTCTTCTCCCTCCACCAGCTGAGTAGGCTCCGACCCTCAGGCTAAGAACCAGAGGCAAAAACAGCCCAAAGGCTCCTCAGCCTCTCTGGGCTCCCCAGCCCTATATATGTGTGCAGAGAGGAAAACAAACTCAGCAACCCAGCTGCTGCTAACTAGCAGGATCTTCCCCAGTTCTTCCCCTCTCAGTCTTATAGATGGAGTGCTAAAAAATACCCCTCCCTGTCCTACTTTTCCATCTTCCAGTATCCCAGACCACATCCTGTTGTTTGTTCTGAATGGAAGTGGAAGGGAGGAATGGAAAAGAAAGAGTTCTTCTCTCATCACCAGCTTTTCTTTTAGTGCCTTGGAACTTTTCCCATTTTCAATGCCTTGCATGGTCAGATTATGACACAGAGGCCCTAAACGATGGCATTTTAAAAGACCCAATAAGAGTACCCCCAAATGGCAATTTAAAGATTTTTGTGGTGTGTACATATAGGCCTCTCAGAATCTGAGGCCCTGAACTGGAGCTTTAGCTTGTGAATGAATCCAACTCTAGCTCCTTGTGGGCACTGAGCTGTGCCACCACCCCCTATATGGGGGTGGTGGCTGTGCCCCCAGACAAATATTTCTTTTGTTTCTTGCACCTCCCCCCCACACCAGACCCAACTTAAATTGTGAAAGCAAATGACCTGCCCACCCCCATAGGCCCCCGAGGTTTTCATCCTCCTCGTGGTTAGCCTTGCACTGGGACATACTAAAACTAAGGACAAGCGATTCCCCGTAGGGAATACATGAGTGGACAGCGATTGCCCATAGGCAATACATGAGTGCCAATAGAGAATGCATGATTGCCCATAGGGAATAATGAAGAGTAGGCTTGCCCGTAGGGGATAATGGAGTACATCATTGCCAATAAAGAATCCATAATTGCCAATAGAAAATCCATGATTGCCCATAGGGAATCATGGAGAGCAGAGCACACCTGCCATAGGGTATAATGGAGTCCACGCTTCACACAATGAATAAAGTAGACCACATGTGGACATAGGGAATAAGGGAAACCTCGCTTGTCCATAGGGAATAAGGGAGACCACACGTGCTGATAGGGAATAAAGGAGACCACGCTTGCCCACAGAGGACAATGGAGGTCACGCTTGCCCATAGATAATAATGGAGACTACGCTTGCCCATAGGGAATAATAGAGAGAATGCTAGCTCATATGGAATAATGCTGTCCTCACTTGCCCACAGAGGACAATGGAGGTCACGCTTGCCCATAGATAATAATGGAGACTACGCTTGCCCATAGGGAATAATAGAGAGAATGCTAGCTCATATGGAATAATGCTGTCCTCACTTGCCCACAGAGGACAATGGAGGTCACGCTTGCCCATAGATAATAATGGAGACTACGCTTGCCCATAGGGAATAATAGAGAGAATGCTAGCTCATATGGAATAATGCTGTCCTCACTTGCCCACAGAGGACAATGGAGGTCACGCTTGCCCATAGATAATAATGGAGACTACGCTTGCCCATAGGGAATAATAGAGAGAATGCTAGCTCATATGGAATAATGCTGTCCTCACTTGCCCACAGAGGACAATGGAGGTCACGCTTGCCCATAGATAATAATGGAGACTACGCTTGCCCATAGGGAATAATGGAAAGCAAGCTTTCCCATAGAGAATAATGTAAATGTAAAACACACTTGCCCATGGGAATAATGGAAAGCACGCTTGCCCTTAGAGAATAATGGAAAGCACGCTTGCCCATTAAGAGAGCTGGAGGAGCCAAAATGACCTCTTGCGTCTGATTTATTTATTTTATTTATTTATTTATTAGATTTCTATACCGCCCTCCCAAAGGCTCAGGGCGGTTCACAAGCGGCATTTGCCCCTAGGAGTCCGAGCGGCATTTGCCCCTAGGAGTGGAAGGCCACCACCCTGGGGCTCATGCCCCCTGCGGCCATTGTGGTGGCCATAATTTTTTTAAGAGCCTCTTAAGAGAGCTGGGGGAGCCAGAATGGAATATGCAATAATAATCCTGAAAGTTGACATCAAGGTGATGTTTGTAAAGCATGGTTCTGGCATCCTCAGAACTACACACCGCCAACTCTCTGAGCAAGAGAATAAACAGAGTAGGCACTATGTGAAGTATTATTAGGTGTAGTGCAGAGACTCTAATCTGGGAGAACAGGGTTTGATTCCCCACTCCTCCACTTGCAACTGCTGGATGACCTTGGGCAAGCCATAGTTCTGACAAGAGCTGTCCTTGAAAGGGCAGTTCTTGAAAGAGCTCTCTCAGCCCCCCCTCCCTCACAGGGTCCCTGCTGTGGGGAGGGGAAGGGAAAGGAGTTTGTAAGCTGCTCTGAGACTCCGAGTGAAGGGCGGGGTATATATCCAATCTCCTCCTCCTCCTCCTCTGGGTCCATTATTGTCCATGGAGGCTGAAATGCCCCCTTCCCTTTGCTTCCTGAGTTTTCCCATTTTTTTCCAATAGAGACTGGGGGGACGGGACGGAAAAACTCACAAACCAAAGGGACGGGGGCATTTCAGTCTCCACAGACAATAACAGAACCAAAGGTCACAGTACTGCACTGCAAGTATGCGGATACAGCTCTGCTGCTCCATACAAGACTGTGGTGTGTGGCTCTAGGGTTGCCAACCCCAGTTTGGGAAATCCTTGGAGATTGGAGGGGACAGATCTTGGGGAGAGCAGGGTTTAGGGACTTCAGCAGTGCCACAGAGTCCACCCTCCAAAGCAGCCATTTTTCTCCAGGGGGACGAATCTTTGGAGCCTGGAGATCCGTTGTAATGCCAGGAGGACCCCCGGACCCACCTGGAAGTTGGCAACCCTATTTGGATCCCATGGGGGGACACCCCCCCCATTCTGCTAATAGCAGTGCTTTCCCCTGGTTTAAAGCAGCTTACACTGGAGCAAGGCCTCATGTCAGTCGAAGGCTCTTTTGTGTGCTGGAAGAAAGCACTGCCCTTTGAGGAAGGGATCCCATGGGGTTGAACTTGAAACCAGTCCCTCTGTCTGTCCCTTTAATATCCAGCCAGCCAGTACCTCCAGCCAATACCAGGAGATGTTCTTGACCACCATGCCATGAATAGCTTCAGCTGCCTGTTTCCATATACCGAACCTGTATTCAAAGGACAGGCCGTTTTTCTCCCAGCTAGTTTGGTGCTGTTATGTTTGTTTGTTTTTGGTAAACATTTTATTTTTAGGATATATTCAACAAAGTTCAACATTTGTATTACAGTTCTTATCCCTTTATATCCTACCCTCCTCCTTTCCCCCCCTATATATGGCTTCCCACAGTGCTACAACCTCCTGCATAATCTTTAGGTTACTCTTAAGTACTGCTCTTTATCTTTTACATATTCTACAGGTAACTTATTTTTTCACAATTCTCTATACTCAATAGTTATCAAAGCAAAATAAATTGTCTCTCACATCCCAGTATTTTTCCAGATATTATTTTAAGTCTTTCCAATCTTCAAAAAAGTCTTCTGCTGCCATATTATTCAGTTTCCTTGTCATCTTATCCATTTCAACCATAAAAAGTAGTTTTTTTAATCCATTCTCCAATTCCAGGAACTTCCTCCTGTTTCCAACTTTGCGCATATGTCATTCTGGCAGTCACAATCATATACCACATAAGCGTCCTTTTTGCCACATTGACCTCTTCCATTTTAAGTCCCAAAAGTAATATTTCTGGTTCCTTTTTAAATGTGCAGTTAACTATTTTTTCCATCTCTGCATGAATCTCAACCCAAAACTTCTTAGCTTTTTCACATGTCCACCACATATGGTAAAGCGATCCTTCTACTTTTTTACATTTCCAACATTTACTCGACATATTTGCAATCTTTTTTGGAGTCATATACCATCTATACATCATTTTATAACAGTTCTCTTTTAAATTATTACATGTCGATATTTTCAAGGCACTCTTCCATAAATATTCCCAAGATGAAATAGGAATTTCCTTATTCATATTTATTGCCCATTTTACCATTTTCTCTTTAACTACCTCATCCTCAGTGTACCATTTTAACAATATTTTATACATTTTTGAAATAAGTTTCTTTCCTCCCTCCAACCACAAATTCTCTATATCATTATATTTCCCTCTAAAGCCAAAGGTCTTTTTTAAACAAATCATTAATTTGTCTATATTGGAACCAACCATCTTTAAACGCTAGATCTTCTTCCATTTTCATTTCATATGTCTTTCCCACAGGCTTCAACATGTCTTTATATTGTACCCAATCTTCTTCTTTACATATCGAAAAAGGCTTTATCACCTCTGCCGGTACAATCCAAAGAGGTCTCTGATCAGAAAAAAACCTTCTGTATTTAATCCATGTATCAAAAAGTAC
>NW_015169174.1:120530-162473 GCF_001447785.1 Gekko japonicus
GCTTTGGTAAATTTTGTAAAGAGTCTTCCACCATAAACATCACATCGTCTGCAAAGGCTCTGTACTTGTATGAATAACCCTTATTAGTTAGACCTTCTATTGTCTTGTCCTCCTTAATCTGCTTCAGTAATACTTCTAAAATCCATATAAATAATAATGGGGACAAAGGACATCCTTGCCTCGTCCCCTTCTGCACTTTAAAGTATTCCGTCACATCTGAATTTATAACCAATGCTGCTTTTTGTTCTGTATATATTGCTTCAATTATATTTTGGAATTGCTCTCCAACGTCAATCTTATCCAGTACACTATACATAAAGTCCCAGTTCAAATTATCAAAAGCTTTCTCCGCATCTGCAAAAAAGAAACCAATCTCCTTCTCAACATGCTTATCATAATATTCAATTGCATCAATCACTATTCTCATGTTGTCCTTTATCTGTCTGTTGGGCAAAAAACCTGCTTGCTCTTCTTCTATAACCTCTTTTAAATATATCTTGAGTCTCTCCGAAATAATCTTGGCTAACAATTTATAGTCAGTATTCAAAAGGGAAATTGGTCTATAATTTTTCACATTTGTTAAATCCTGAGATTCCTTGGGGATAAGCGAAATCGTGGCCTCTTTCCATGATTCTGGTATCTTCTTCGTTTCTTGTATATCATTCATCAAAAGTTCAAAGATTGGGATTGGCTCCTCTTTAGTTTTTTTATAAAATTTTACTGTGAAGCCGTCTGGTCCTGGAGCCTTTCCCAACTTTGCTTCCTGAATTGCCATATCTATTTCTTCCTTCTTTATTGGACCATTCAACATCTTTTTAAATTCTTCCGAAACTTTTTCCAAATTTATTTTTTACCTATTGTTTTTCTTGCAAAAAGATTTGCATAGTATTTTTAAAAAACTCTTTTGGGTGCTGTTATGTATTGAGCCTGAAGCAGTACCTAGAACTGGTTGAGCTTGTTCCTCCAGAGCAATAGCTGACCAGGATCCTGGAGTTGACCAGTTGAAAAGTAGTGTAATGTAAACAGCCTATCCTTGGGAGTGGGGTGTGTTTGGGTGTGGTGTTTGCATGCTTTAAAACCAGGCAGCAGTCTTGGAGTTTTGTCTTTTTAGTATGCCTGGGAAGAAGAAGAAGAGGAGGAGGAGGAAGAGGAGGAGAGATTTACACCCAGCCCTTCACTACCTGAAGGAGTCTCAGAGTGGCTTACAGCCTCCTTTCCCTTCCCCTCCCTACAACAGACACCCTGTGATGTAGGTGGAGCTGAGAGAGCTCTGACACGAACTGCTCTTTTCAAGAACAACTCTGACAGAAGTCATCCAGCAGCTGCAAGTGGAGGAGTGGGGAATCAAACCCGGTTCTCCCAGATTACAGTCCACACCTTTAACCACTACACCAAACTGGCTCTCCATGAAGATGGGAGAGTACAGGGAAGATCATGCCAGGAAAGCCGGTCCAGAAGGTATGAGGGTTGTAGGCCATATAAGGGCTTTAAAGATAAGTACCAACGTTTTGAATTGGCACTGGGAAATAATGGGGAGCCAGTGCAGCTACCGTGGGATACATGCTTATGTCAACCCCACAATATTAGGATCCATATAATATCCGTCCCCTGAACCAGCAAGTACTTTCATTGTATGTTCTCCTGCTTACCAAAGACTTCTACTCTGACTAAATCTCTTCCCACACTCTGGGCATTCAAAAGGCTTCTCCCCTGTGTGGGTTCTAAGATGTTCTTGAAGACTGGTATTCTGACTGTATCTTTCCCCACACTCTGAGCACTCAAAAGGCTTCTCTCCTGTGTGGGTTCTCAGATGTTCTTGAAGACTGGTATTCCAACTGAATCTCTTCCCACATTTTGAGCATTCAAAAGGCTTCTCTCCTGTGTGGGTTCCTTGAGGCTGTTGAAGAGTGCTACTGTCATGGGATCTCTTCCCACACTCTGAGTATTCAAGAGGCTTCCCTCCTGTGTGGGTCCTTTGATGTTGTTTAAGAAGGAAACTATGACTGAATTTATTTCCACACTCTGAGCATTCAAGAGGTTTCTCCCCTGAGTGGATTCTTTGGTGCACAAAAAGCTGTGATCTGTATCTGAAGTACTTTCCACACCAAGAGCCTTTACATGCCTTTATTATACTGTGCTTTGAGAAATGTATATTGCGCCTCACCCAGTATAAGTCAGCTTCATGTACCATGGCAAGGTGGCAGAGCTCTTTCCCCATCAGCATATACACAACACAACAATGGAGCAGTGCTTCACTTACTGCCTGAGGTTTGTCTGAGAGGTAGGAGGGAGAAACACTAGTGAGTCTATGAATCGTCCAGGCTACAAATCAGAACCCATTTTCCCCGCTACAGCCAATCGAATGTAGTAACAGTTGTAAGACCCGGTATCAAATCCCTTCTCAGCCATGAAGCACACTAGGTGACTTTTACTAATTTTATTTATTTTATCATTCAATTTATATCCCGCTCGAACCCCGAAGGGTCTCTGAGTGGCTTACACACAATCATTTGGTTCCTAACTAAGGCCACAATTATACGGGGGTGACTTCCTATCAGCACCCCGTATAATAACTCACTCAGCTAATCCTACCTCACAGTGCTGTTACAAGGGGCAAAGAGGAGGTAGGAAGAGAGAGAGAGAGAGAGAGAGAGAGAGAGAGAGAGGGAGACTGTTAGAATCCACACAAGGAGGTCTTATCTGCACCTGAAGTTCCAGCCACACCCCAAATATTTCTGTGGCTTCTTCCTGCTGTACACTGAAGTGGACAATCAAATACAGTTTCAAAGTACATTAAGCCTCCTGCATCAGAGAGGCTTGGTTTGGACTCTGACCATTTCTATGGCTCCCCACCTGTGTGACTTCTTTTAATGTGAAGTAAGGGCTCTTTTCCAAATGAAGCTCTTTCCACACTCCAAGGAATTCTACCTTTTCTCTCCTAAGGGAATTTGCATCCACAAAATGACATTTATTCTATGGGTCACACTTCCACTCTGTCACAGTGAAATACACGGCCACCTCCTCAAAAGACAATGGAGACTGAAAAGAAAAAGCAGAGATCAGAGGGACTACACACTCGGTGGGGGTATTTCGTGAGGGTGCAGGATGTAGAGCTTGGTATGTGTAAAAGCGGTGCTGTTCAGAGCCTCTCTTTCTCAGAAAGCGGGAGGAAAACTGTCCCTGAGAAAGAAGTGAGGGCCCCGGCTATCCCCTGTTCATCCCCCCTACCTGGATCAGAGGTCGAGCAGCCGTTTCCACTTCTCTGAAAAGAAAACTACTTGATAACGTCTCATCGCTGCCTGCAAGGGAGACAAAATTGGAAGGAGGGATTTTAGCCATAAATTCCTATTTTGTTTGTTTGTTTGTCTCAATCCTGCTTACACATCCCCACTCCCTGGTTTCTAAAACATTGTCTTCTTTACACTTAAGGAAATTTGTAATAACTTTTAGTAAACTGTGGGAGTGGTGGAAGAGAAGTGCCAGGTCTCCATGAGCCTCAGGAGGTTATAAATGCTGCCAACACATTTCAGACTTCTGTGAGACTTGGAATGTGCCCTGGAGCTCTAATGGTTGCAGCATACCTGCTGGATCAGACCAAAAGCCCAGGCATGACCTTCTCACACCTGCTGGGCTTTCTTATCCATCCTGGAGTCTAGAACAATAGAAGGAAAAGAGGTGACCGGAAATCACATGGCATGATACGTTGTCATCACATCCAGGCCTAAACCCGTGTGATTTTATCGCATCAGCTGATGCTCTGGGAACTCTAGAGTACTACGAATGTGTTTCCAGAGAGTCTGTTGATGCTCTGAGTTCAGCAGAAGAAGAGGCACTGGGTCCCTTTAATAGTCCTTCTGCGTCTGCCCCCCGCATCCCCCAGGCCGGGGGGGATTTCCCCCACTGAGCAGAGGCCCCGATGGATCTCCCAGCGTCCCTGTCCGGAGTTCAGGCGTGCTGTCGGCAGACGCCCGGTCCCTCCTCTCCCGTTAATTCCCAGGGCCCTGCACGGGGCAGGGATCAGCCTGAGGGCCCTTTAAATGTGGGAGGAGGGGAGCGAGTGGGTTGGGCTTGGGGCGGGGCTTCAGACCGCGCTCGTGGCCGCTGGCTTCTCCTCTGTCTGCAGGGGCTCTCTCGGCATTATAAGAACATAAGAGACGCCAATGTATGGATCAGGCCAAAGGACCATCCAGTCCAACACACTGTGTCACACAGTGGCCAGAAATACCAGTGCCATCAGGATGTCCACCAGTGGGGCCAGGACATTAGAAGCCCTCCCACTGTTGACCCCCCCCCAAGCACCAAGAAGACAGAGCATCACTTGCCCCAGAGCCCCTAGCTATACCTTGTGGCTAATAGCCACTGATGGACCTCTGCTCCATATGCTTATCTAATTCCCTTTTGAAGCCGTCCATGCTTGTAGCCACCACCACTTCCTGTGGCAGTGAATTCCAAGCGTTAATCACTCTTTGGGTGAAGAAGTACTTCTTTTCATCCGGTCTAACCGACAGCTCAGCAATTTCATTGAATGCCCACGAGTTCTTGTGTTGTGAGAAAAGGAGTCCAAGGCCACCTCCCCGGGGCTCAGGGAGGCGAGGGAACGTTTCGCCCCCCCCCCCCCCGCCCGTTGCAGGCCATAACTTTTTAAGGAGCCCCTAACGAGAGCTGGGAGAGCCGGAATGAATATTGCCTTTGGGCAATCATGGATTCTCTGTTGGGAATTATGTCCCTATGAGCAATCATGGATTCTCTATTTGCAATTCTGTACTCCATTATCCCCTATGGGCAAGCGTCCTCTCCATTATTCCTTATGGGCAGTAATGGATTCTCTATTGGCATTATGGATTCTCTATTGGCAATTATGTACTGCACTATCCCCTCTGGGCAAGCCTACTCTCCATTATTCTCTATGGGCACTCATGTATTCCCTATGGGCAATCGCTGTCCCTAGTTTTAGTACGTCCCCCTTGCACTAGAAAAAACACGACCTGTTGAATTTGCTGGGGCCAGGAGAAGTAGGCGCCCTTAAGAAAGCCCGCGTAAATCTTCTCCCTTTTACCCTGAATGGCGCTGTTTCCCCACCCCACCCACTCCCTCCTTCCCTCCCGCGCAGCCCAGTCCTGTTAAGATCAAAGGTAAAGAGAGACCCTTCGCGGAAGGAGCCGCCGGGCAAGCCCGGAGGAGTTTGCCACCCAGGGCCAGCAGAGGAGCGGGACCTTCAGGAAGAGAGGTTAGGCAAGAGTCTTCCAATGCCGAAGGGGCGGGCAGTCTTGGCTCCTCCCGGGTCCCGGCTGAGTCACATGCTTTCCCGGGGCTGAGTCACGCGCGTGGGCGGGAGCTCCCCTTGCTGAGCTCGCTCTACCGGGGCTGGCCCGCCGCCGGATCGCCCATCTCTCAGCCCTCGGAGTTCCCGCCGGCTGGGTGGAAGGAAGGCCCAGGGCCGGGGTTGGCAAACTCAGCTTGGACTCGTTCGTAATCGCGCCCCGCCTCGTGTAGAGGCGTGCTTCGGGAAGGGGTAGGTAGGAGTGCCTGGCGCGGGCTGGTCCAGACTAGCCGGGAAGTCCACGGAGAAGAGGACCGCCGGAGGTCCCGGTGACTGGCACCGGTGGGGAGCTTCATCATACGCCCTCCCCCCCCACCCCCCCGAAAGACAGTCGCTTGGGGGAAAAGTTAAGATTCTTTTGCAGTTGGTTACCGCTGTAGTCGGGTAAACCCCGCACTCCCCAAGACGAATCTAGAGGACCCTATTACTGGGAAACGTCACGACGACCCTATTTTCTTATATTATGTGCCATAATAGGATCGTTCCTTCAAGGATGATAATACTGCCCCTCCGAGTCCGGTTTGTTTTGTTTGCTGGCTAATACATCTAGAAGGCATAATCTGCCGCTCCACTTGTCACAAGACAGACAGCTGATACTACTGTGAGCGTGCCCACCTTCTCTCTTAGATTATTGTGGGGTAAAGTTGCAAAGATCTGAGGAAAAGGCAGTTCATGGCTGGTCTCTCAGTTCACCCAAAATGCCACAAGTGACCGGTAAACCATCTTGAAGGTGAGGAAAGAGGGGGTATGAATAGGGGTTTATAAAATCACACATGGGGTATAGAGAATGGACAGAGAAAACTCTTCTCCCTCTTTCATAATCCCTAAAACTCCCAAGTGGCAGTAGGTTCAGGAGAGTTGAAAGAAAATACTTCTTCATGCACCACCTAAATTAGTTTGTGGAGTTAACTGCCACCAGATTTAGTCCTGGTCACTAACTTAACTGTGTGCCATATTGGTGATATGTGATCAGATCCCACCAATGTGTAGTTCAGTCTTTAAAAAGCAAATGTGGAGAAGAGGTGGATAAAAGAATTCTTTGCCTCCCACACTGCTGCTTCCCCTCCCTCCTTGGCTGTTTTTACCTATTTTAAAGAAGCCCTGAGAGCAGGGGTCATTTGGGGGGGGACGCGGGGGGACGCCATCCCCCCGGGTGAGGTGCGGGAGGGCGGGGCCTGGAGCTCCCTGCTGGTGCCCGCTGTGGGGAGGACACACTTCCGGTGATGTCAGGGGGTGTGGCATATGCTAATGAGTTATGCTAATGAGTTCCCCTAGCTCTTTTTCTACGAAATGACCCCTGCCTGAGAGTCTTCACATGAGCATTCCGTGGTCCATGTCTAGTTTCTAGAACTGGCCATACATACATGTACAGAGAAGGTGGCGGATCTTGTCCAAACTCACATTGGTGACTCAGTTTCTTTGCTCTCTTCAATATATTTTTAAGTGTCCTGGGGGGGGGCGCTAAGGCTGCATCCAGATGACAGCAGGTCATGTGTGAGAAAAGGTACCCAAAGAAAGGGAAAGCTATAATAATAACAACAGTAATAAAAGTTACCCTGGAGGTGGGTTACTGTATTTCACAAGAAGTGGTAGCAACAGTTGCTGGTGAGGCTGTTCCACCAATTGGATCCTGCTAGTTCTTGCTCTACCATTCGATTAAGAGCACAATCCCCATGTGGGCTCAGCATGCCTAAGACTGAAAATCCTATCAAGAAGTATCCTTAGGAACTCCGGTAACTTCATGTTTCATTCCCTATTTCTCATTAACAGTACAATAGCAACATTCCTGAACTAGGCATGCATTCAGTTATTTCTAAACAGGCCTGGCCCCTTGTGTCTTGCTTTCTTTGCAGATCCCCCCCCCCCCCTTTCATTTAGTGCTTGGCTTTGGTTGCTTTTAGTTTTGAATACATTTGAATGGTTTGAGACAGGGATAGGCAGAAAATAGATTAGAGTCTATTAGTGGACCACTGCCTAATTTCTGGGAGACCATCTGTTGCACGGTTGGACAACCTGAGACCGGGGCACTCCTCGGTCTGAGCACCTGAGATGAGCCCTTGAGCCACTGCCAGCACCATGGGGCCCATGGCATGTGAGATGGCCACAGACATGGCTTATGCCTATCATTGCTTCTTGTGCTCGTGCACCCGCCCTGGCTCAGCTTGCTTCTGGAGTGTCTGGCCAACTACAGCTCTCCCTCCCCCCACACACACACTTTTTGTTTGCCAGCGCACTGTCATTTTCACTGGTAGATTTTTTCCCACCACTTACTTGGGTTGAAAAGGTTGTTTCTGTCTGATCTATTGGCTACTGGGAAGCTTACCAAGAATGTTGAACTAGTCACAGATGTGTTGAACTCATTTGTTACGAGGGCCAGATCTGACATTTATTTATTTATTTATTACATTTTTATCCTGCCCTCCCTGCCGTGGCAGGCTCAGGGTGACTCCACAATATTAAAACAAAATTCAGTTAAAATTACTATATATATAAAACCATAACTATTCCAAATATAACTACAGTACAGGATGGCAGCATTCTCTCGACAATTTTATGGTCGCCTACCCCCAACCCAGGCTGTTGGTCGTCAGGCTGGCAATGATGTTAATGTTAGGGCCAGAGCCATGATGTTAAAGGCAGCACCCTAATTGAAAGCCTGGTGGAAGAACTCCGTTTTACAGTCCCTGCGGAACTGCAGAAGGTCCCGCAGGGCCCTGATGTCCTCTGGGAGCTCATTCTACCAGTGAGGGGCCACCACAGAAAAGGCCCTGGCCCTCATTGCGGCCAGCCTGGCTTTCAGGCCTGGGAGAACAAGGCGATTTTGGGATCCCAATCTCAGTGCTCTCTGGGGAACATATGGGGAAAGGTGGTCCCTTAGGTAGATAGGTCCCTGACCATATAGGGCTTTAACGGTCAAAACCAGCACCTTGAACCAAATCCGGTATGCTATAGGCAGCCAGTGCAGTGCTTTTAGGGCAGGCTGGATGTGTTCCCACACAGGAAGACACAACAACAGCCTCACTTTGTCGGTTCCCATACTCTGGCCTCCAAGCAGCATCCTATTCCCTCTGTCACACCAGCTGATCATGGGCTAGATAAGAACCCTGGACGGGCCAGTTCTGGCTCCCATACCTTATGTTTGACACCCCTGACACTAGTGGATCTTGACCTGGAACTAGCATGTCATATCTGCAAGCAGGACCGCATACTTAGGGTTACGTTATATAGATTAAAAATAGACCATTGAAATTGGGCACTCTTGTACATGAGCAGCCTAATAATGAAGAAGAGGAGAAGCTAACTCAAGTGAAGGCCAAACTGGACATTGTAGACATTTATTATTTATTTATTTACAGCATCCGTACCCTACCTTTCTGCCCTCATCAGAAACAGCTAACAGATTAAAAACATACATAGTAAAAGCAAATCTTACAAACCTTTAAAATAAAACAAAAACACATAATTCAACCAATTAAATCCAAGCTAAAATATCGTAATACATCAGTTTCTTGATATTTTGTGTTCGGAGGCTGCCAGTATGAACAATGGAATAGTGAGGGAAGAGTTTTCTAACATTTCTTGCTATTTGTCAGCTGAAAATCATCCTCTCCACAGCTGCTCTCCCACCTAAGGTTATAGGGCCCTGGTATCTGTTTTTCCTCTGCAGGGACGAAAAGCTGTTTGGACGTATTGCGGGAGTGGTAAGGGTAAAGCAAGAATCCTGCCCACTGCAGCCTCTAAGGCAATGTTTCAGTAAACTTAAGGAAGATGAAAAATTCACCTATTTGCTGTGTAATGTCTAGCTTGGCCCTCAGCTTTTACAAAGGAGCTTGCAAGCCCACATTCTCCTGGCTATGCTCCCCCCCCCAAAGTAAACTTCCGGATGTGTTTATTGGGCCTCAGTATGATAGATAGAGCCTCAATATGATCCTGGAGCTCTGTGCTGCTTTGTCTTTAACTTTGTTGTACCTGCTCTTTGGCTTCTACATGTTGCTACCCCTTCCCACCCACACACCTGTTCTGAGCCTGAAGGTGTGGGCTTCTGTATTAAGGTAGTCCCCACCCCAGGAGTAATGGCTCTAAGCCTGCTGCCTTGATCCCTTGACCTCCAGTGAAGTTTGAAGGTTAACCATCAAAAATCGAAGGAAGGGCTGCCTCTTATTGGGGTCCTAAGCCTATATGTTATTCTGGGCTGCATTAATGATATAGTAATATGCACATGTCTGCACAGATGAAGTGCATCCTGGTTGCCAGTGAGGGTGCTGAAGTTCTGTTCTATTGGGCTGACCCGGATTTCCTGGCAAGCTTGCACGAGCGCTTTGGGGCTCATGATCAAAGTGGTGATGAGGTGAGATTTGAAATTCCCAACATATTATGTGGTAGTGCCGGGGTGTGTGTGTGTGAACTGTGGCTTAGTGGTGAGCAGAGGTCATTTTGGGGGGGAACGCAGGGGATCGCAGTTCCCCCAGGTGAGGTGCAGGGGGCGGGGCAAATGACGAAGCCCCATCCCCTGCTTCCGGCCGCCCCACTTCCAGCCCTCATTCAGCCAGGAGGAGGCAGGAGAAGAGGGAGGGTAAGTTGCTTCCTCCCCGCCTCTCCCCACCCTTGCCTGCCTGGGGCCAGGGAGGGCCTTGGCGGGGCTTCCTCGCACTCCCGCCGGCCTTGCAGGTCCACCGCCGGGCCCCTGATGTCAGGGGGTGTGGCATATGCTAATGAGTTATGCTAATGAGTTCCCCTAGCTCTTTTTCTACGAAATGACCCCTGGTGGTGAGGCATCTGTTTGGCCTGCAGAAGGTCCCAGGTTCAGCACGTCCAGTGAAAAGAACCAGGTAGAAGATGATATTAGAAATGGAGACCGTGGAGAGACACAACCAGTCTCCAGTAGGCAGCACTGACCTTGATGGACCAAGTGTCTGATTCAGTACAAGTTCAGCTTCACACACATGTGTGCGTGTGTGTGTTCGTGGGCAAGGGGAGCTGCGGTTTTCAGAAAGGCGATTTAATTCATTCCACTCTGTGCTGTTTCCCTGACTGGAAATGCCCCCCAACCCCCAGCTTTAATCCCCAGTAGGGAAAAGGAGCAAGCAGAATGGGCCATGGCCCGTTGGGAGGGGAGGGGGCGAGAATGTGAATGAGAGAGTGAGTGTCTGTATGAATGGGAGGGTACAAATACCAGAGAGCTGCGGTGGTTCAAGTGGTTAAGACGCTGAACTGCAGGCTGTGGAAGGTCAGTAGTTCAGCAGTTCGAGATCCGAGTTCCCGCATGACGGAGTGAGCCCCCGTCTCTAGTTCCAGCTCCTGCCAACCTAGCAGTTCGAAAGCAAGAAATTGCAAGTAGATAAATAGGTACCACTTCGGTGGGAAGGTAACAGTGTTCCGTGCGCCTTGGTGTTTAGTCATGCCGGCCACATGACCACGGAAACATCTTCGGACAGCGCTGGCTCTTCAGCTTTGAAACGGAGATGAGCACCAAAACCCTAGAGTCGGACTTGACTGGCTTTCGAGAAAGGGAACCTTTACCTTTTTTACAAATACCAGAGCTTGCTGGGATACTGGCTGCTGCTTCCTCACAGGAGTTATCTTTCCCTCTCTCCCCTTTTCCTTCCACACAGCCTCCTGCTTTAGAGGACAGCATCAACACACTCTTTGCCCCCGTGATCATCTCCTGCTTGACGCTACTCGAGAGACTGGGGGACACTTATAGTTGCTTCTCTGCAGAAAATGGCAAACATCTCTATGTGTTGCGTATGGTAATTCTCCCCACACCTCTCCATAAGGCAGATGAGGGGGTCCTAATTTAGTGTTGCACTTTGTGCCTCATGCATTAGTGAGAGAGTGAGCGTAGAAGCCAGTGGAGCTTCAGCGGGCAGAACACAGTAGCTGGGTGTGCAAGACTCCAGTCTTTGCCTAGCTTTGAGCCTGTACTGTCTCAAGAGGGTTGCTGAGGCATTATAAGGCATGTTTTTCTCCTGTGGAAATTATTTATTGTTCATAATTGTAATATAATATGGTACCCTCCTTTGTCCCTTCATTCCAATACTGAGGTGTCTGCTTAGACTCTTGTAATTGGATTCCAGAAACTGTCACTACGCATGACCTGCCCCATATTAGCTAGAGGTACAGCAGGGCCTCCAGAAAAGGCCAGCAGATGCTACTGATGTCAAGAGTCCCAGTTGTGTATGATCATTAGCAAGGGAATGATGAGCCTTGGTTGGTTGTCAGGGGTGGCTGTTTCTGAGGCTTAGCTTAGCTAGTTTTCTGTGAAGGCTCGGCTGATGGGAGTCCCCAAGCTGGTAGACATGCCGTCTGGGACCAAGATGGCAGCTGCTGGTGTAGAGGATGTAGAACTGAAGACCTTACAGATGACAAGCGCAGTCTCCTGGCTGTTGAGTCTGATTGCTGCACCTCCTCCAATGAAGTGTTTACAACTGGCCTGCGCAACTTGCAGTGCAACTCAGCAACCATGTATTGCAGCCTGGTTGGTACCTGATAATTTTTGCAATCCCAAAATGGCAGCAGGGTCCCCCCCCCCCCCATGCAGTTTATTGCATTTGACTTGGTGGGACCCCAATTACATAAGCTTGGCTCAAAATGCATCTGAAGTTTTAGAATATTGTAGGAAAGGATATTACCCTAAAAAAAAATCAATATTTAATTTTATACTGTTTTGTTATTTGTCTTGATTTATGTGACCTCTTCAGTTTGGTGAGTGCCTGTACATTGCGGTGAATGGCGATGGGTCTGAGAGCGAAGATGACTTGCGCCGAAAGCTGTATGTGCTCCGGAGGTTAACCGAGGCTCACTTTGGCCTGGTCACACTGGACAGCCACCTCATCCGCAGGGAGTGAGTCAACAGGCCATCCCAAGATTTTATTGTGTGGAACTCCTCTACCACCACCACCCCCACTCCACTGCTTCCTACATGCTGCAGCTCCCTGGGATATCGTCTTGGAATATTGAGTCCCACTTAGTCTGCAGCCTGTGTGAAGAAGCTTGAGGTGGCACTGTCTGCCTTACCCATAGTCTGGGGGGAAACACAGCAAGTGAGGGCTAAATTTAGCTTGTGGACACAGCTGTGTTCAGTACTTGTGTCCTGCTGCT
Organism: Gekko japonicus; assembly: GCF_001447785.1. Classification (NCBI taxonomy): domain Eukaryota; kingdom Metazoa; phylum Chordata; class Lepidosauria; order Squamata; family Gekkonidae; genus Gekko; species Gekko japonicus. Next base: position 132,952 of record NW_015169174.1, read on the forward strand.
TAGGTGGCTCAAGGAAAGTGACATTCACCTGTGATGTTTGTCAGGGGAAGGGGGAGCATGGTACAGATCAAAACTGTGAAATGGGGGAATTAATTTCCCCTCACGATGCACACAAAATATTTCCCCTATCTTCACGCCCTCCCCTCATGCTGCTGTTTGTTCCAAGGCTGCTTTTAGCATTTTTAAAAAAATGTGGAAGATCATGTATCTCCTGCATTGTCCCCCCCCCCCCAGGGGGGCTGGGGAAGGAGATAGAACACCTGCTTTGCACACTGAAGGTCCCTGGTTCAGCCTCTGATGTTTCTGATTAAAGCAGCTCAGGAGGTCTTCAGAAAGGCTTTTTCTCTGCTTGAGATCCTGGAGTATTGCTGCCACTCAGAGTAAATGTGATCTGGCCATGGTGATTCATGCTGTGATTACATCCAAGTTGGATTAGCATATGTGGTTTACATGGGACTGCCTTTGAAAATGTTCTGGAAGCTTCAGCTGATCCAAAATGCATCAGCCAGGCTATTGCCTGGGGTGGGATATAGGGAACGTATCACCCCAGTACTGAAAGATCTGCACTGGGTGCCCATGTGTTTCCAGGATGGTTTGGGGTCAGGGTACCTGAAGGACTGTCTCCCATAATTTCCAGCCCACCCAGTTAAGACCTGCTCACAGTATGGCTTTCTTCAGAGGTGAGGCAAGTGGCAACCAGAGACAGGGCTTTTTCGGTAATGGCACCATGCTCACAGAATGCCCTTTTCCTTGAGGCTTGCCTGGCACCTACACTGCTCCCCAGGCCAAAATGTTTCTGCTCATCCAGGCTTTTAGTTTAGGGGCTGGTCTTCCAGCAACATTTTAGTGTGGTTTTTAGTTCAAAAACTGTTATTTGCTCAGTGGCTGGTTTTATGGACAGTGATTTAAAGTTGTGACTGGATTTTTTATGCTGAATTTTAATAACTTTCAGTGTTTTGTTTTGTTATGTTTTATTTTGTATGCTTCTTTGGGTGTGTTCCCTGGAGAGGTGGCATATAATTTTTCTAAATAAGTAAAATAAATAAATAATACTGAGCTAGGTGGACCAGTAGTCTGACTCTGTATAAGACATATGTTCATTAGCCACCTTGCAACCTGCTTCATGGAGAAAAGACCCCCAAAATAGCATTTAAAAGCAAATTCAGTAAGAAGGTGAGAATCAACCCTACACTGAGCCCTCGACAGGGCCTTGCTAATTTCGTTGCTGTTGTTTTGTAGGCTGCGACCGGTGGATTCTGAGCAGCGTGCTCATGTCTGGAGACTCTTTCAAAGCCTGCTGGAGACCTATAGCCAGCTGTACCATGAGGACCAGAGCTTTCTTGTGGAGGTACAGTGGAGAGAAGGACAGGCCGAGTGGGGCGGGGCCTGTGTGTGAGTGCCACATCGTCACATTTCATAAGCCAGGACACAGGTAGCAAGCCTGGTTAGGTATATCTCAAACTTCAGAACAGGTGGAGGTAAAAGATTTAGGGCCATATAAATCGATCTTTATTGGACAGCATAAATATGTGCAGAGAGATGAAGCAGCGGAAGCATTTTCTCCCTGTACCTCAGCAGGGTTTACCTGGGAGACATGTCTTGGGTCCCGAGGCCTGAGAAAGAAGGTAGGGCTGAAGATTTGTGTTCCTTGACCTCATCTTCCTCTTCCCTCTCCCAGGCTGTGGAGCGACTGATCCATCCACAGCTATGTGAACAATGCATAGAATTCTTGGAGCGCCAAGTTGTGCAGCACATCAACGGCAGCCCAGAACGTGCTGGACATGAAGTGGTGCATGCCTTCCTGCTGGTTCATACCAAGCTGCTGGCCTTTTACTCCAGGTAAAGCCCTGTGTCTTTAGCCCAGCTGTTTCCAGGATATCATTTCCCCCCTTGCTAAGGCAGTGCTCGCCAATGCAGTGCAGCCTCTTCACCCTACTTGCTGCACTGAGCGCACTGCTGGTCCCACCCTCCTCCCTCTGGGCCCAGGATACCCCTGCCTTCTAATATGTGCTTTCCCCTAATGGACTGTGCTTTTCTTATCTTCCTCTGCTGCAGCCGGAATGCCAGCTCACTGCGGCCTGCTGACTTGCTCACCCTCCTCTTGATAGTGCAGGATCTGTATCCCAGCAACACTTCTGAAGAGCAAAATGGTGTCCAGGTATCTGCCCAGAGAGGGAAGGGGCAAACTCATGATGAATTCTGTAGCCATGGAGAATTTCTTGGGACCTTCTCTGTCTTAAGCTGGTTTACGAAACATGGAGGATTCTGTGACCCCTGCAAGAGCTGGAACTTGTGGCTGAGTGGTGCTGGGAGGGAGCCTATCTTTGAAGTCTGTATGGATGCATTTATGATTGAGCCTCTCTTCTGTTTTCTTTTCAGCTTTCAGTGGATAAGCCAAGTCCTCAACGGCTTCACAGCAGCGAGAGTATCCCAGTGAAGAGCTCTTGTCCCGGTGAAGCGTCTCAAGAGCAGGTGGGGCCTTAGTGTTGCTCTCAAAGAGCCTAGCTGGTGTCAGGGTACGGCTTCTGGATTTGGATTATAGGCTGAGCAGGGCTTCAGAGGGCAGATAAGAGGAGAAGGTAGGATGTTGCTGTGGGACACAGGGCAAAGCAGTGGTGGACCCATCCTTCAACAGGGCTGGTAAATCCCACCATTGCTTTGCTAGATTCTTTTACTGAGTCCATTTTGGCAGCTGGGGAGCAGGGCCAGGTTTGGCCGTTGCTCAGTTGGCTGTGTTCTGCACCCCTTTGCACCCTCCCTCAGGTAGCAGATGACGCCTCCGTGCCCGAGGAGTTCTACACCCCCAAGGCTTCCCCCAGCCAGCAGAGTACCGGTGAGTGGGGGGATCAGTGTGGAGGAGGTTGAGTGGGGCGGGGGGAGGATGGTCTGCTTGGGAAGGATGGAGGAAGGAGAGGAGAGGGCATGAGAGAGGGGTCTTCTGGGGGTCAGGAGGGGCTGCCGGAATGGGCCCCAGGGTGGAGAGAAGGGTTGGAAGAGCAGTCGATGCTAGTGAGGAGGTAGCTACATGGTTGTGATCCCTCGTTTTTGGAAAGTAGTGCTCAGAGTCACTTTCCTGGCACTGAGTATTGCCTAAGTAGGGTGAAAGAAGAGATCCCTAAAACAAACTTCTTTGGACCTGGGACCTGCTCTTAGCCCCAGGCTGCAGCATGGGTCCCACTTTCAAACTTTTACTGACCCTGCCCATCCTTCCCTCTGTTTCTCTTCTCACTTTGCCTTCTTTGTTCTCCCCACCCACCCACCCACCTGTTCTCTCCTCCCCTGAGGATGACCCAGGTAGCCCAATCGCATCAAATCTTGGAAGCTAAACAGGGTCTAGCCCTGGTTAGTGTTTGGATCGGAGATCACCAAGGAAGTCCAGGGTTGCTACGCAGAGGCAGGCAATGGCAAGCCACCTCTGAGCATCTCTTGTCCTGAAAACCCTACAGGGTCACCATAAGATGGCTGCAACTTGATGGCACTTCCCATCCATGCATTCTCTTTTCTTTGATTGGCTCATTCTCTTTTTCCCCCCTCTTCAAAGATAATTTGCCCCTCCCCCCGACAAAAATAGTGGTGGAGTTGACTCTGGTGGCGGGACCCACCATAAGTTAGGATGCAACCAAGTTGTGTCCTCTAACTCAGCAATCAAAGACCAGGTCCTTAACATACCTGGTAGAAAGTCGACATCAAGTGTATGGTCTCTCACCAGTGAGCTGGGAGGTGTCTGGATCATGTTGTAGATGGTCCCTGTCTCTTGAATCTGCTGGTAACTACTGTCACTGTCACCTTCTCTTTTCATTCCTGGTGCTGGGGGCATCCGTCTCTTTCTGAAGGGAGTGCTGCCTGGTCTGAAGGTGTGGATTTGCAGGGCGAGGGAGAGGTGAATTCTGCTGACATTCAGGTAAGTGCTTGGGATGGGTTCCTGATTCTAGTGCTTCTGCTGTGTTCTTTCTTCTCTCCATTGCCACTTCATGCCTTCCACTTGTGCATTCTAAGGTCTGGCTATTTGTGCCACAGTTGCCAGATCAAACTGAGCTTAGTCAGCATCATTTACTGTATCCAGAAGTGCTGCCTTACAATACACAAAATCATATTAACAACCATCAGTTGTTCAGGATAACTTGTCAACTCTGCAGTTCGGCATCCCGTTATGGTTAACACGACAACAACCCCAGCAACTCTCTCCATATATTGTGCTGCTTTATGTGTTACAAATTTGTTCGTAGCAGAGCTACGTGTCTCTTCACAATCCTAGTAGGTTTTTGTAAGTTTCACCCTTCCAAGCTTGCAGTAGGTCTGTCTGTGGTCATGCTGCAGTCCCCAAATGGGGAAACAAATGAAAGGCACTTCCTCAAATGATCAACAATTGTGCAAAATGCTTCATAAGGTGATGTGATGGAGAAACTTCTGCAACACAGTAAAACTTCCTCTTTTCCATGATAAATACACATAGTGATACACTCACATGGACTCTATTTTTTCTCTTACTTTCTTTGTGCACTGCAGTTTCTAGAGTCTCCAGCACCTGTTCATACCCTTTCCAGAGCCATAAATCTGTCACTAACGCATCACCTGTAGTCTTCATATCTATTAACATGGCACAGGAAACCTGGTGAAGTGATTTGTGCAGACATTATTCCCTGGATTAGCCACAGGGGTAGACCTTAGTTTACTAACCTTGGTTACTGAATGTGGGAGAAGATGGGGTGGGGAGGATGGTCCCTTTAGAATTTAAATTACTGGGGCTTGGGGGTGGGACCTGGCCTTTAAGGATTTGCTTTCTGTGAGCATAATCCCTTCTCCACTTTTTGTGTCTGATGGTTTCATTAAGTTGACTCTTAAAAGTGCCGGCAGGTGGCGCTATTTGCTTTCATGAATGATCTGGCTTAAAGGAGCAGCTGCCTTGTATGGGAATCTGGAGCAGAAAAAGATGTTGGAAACACTGACCCTGGTATTCTCTCTGTGGTTAACCAGATCCTTGTTCCATGGTAATAGCTTACTCTCTCTCTCCCCAGATAGCCGAGGATTCACTGCAGACTCTGATGCCCTCAACACCTGAGGCTACCAACCCACGGAGAATTTTTCTGGATGCGAACTTGAAGGAGGGGTATTGTCCCATGATGCCCCACACCATGCACTGTCTACCCCTCTGGCCAGGGATCTCACTGGTGCTCCTCACTAAGGTGAGCTGGCTCCATTGGGCCCAATTTGATGTTAACCCAGCCTGGATCTCACTGTGTTCTCTCTGCCCCTTAGGGCCCCAGTTCCCATGTGGCACATTCCCTTTATCAGCTGCTGGATGGATTCCTGGTGGTGGAGAAGAAACTAAGAGAGGGGCAGGAGATTGGGCAGCCCCTCCGTTCTTATCCACTCTTGCTGGAGCTTCGGCATCGAACGGACAAATTTGTCAAGAAGCTGGGTGGGCAAGAGCCACAGGTGAGAAATGACCTTGTTTGTCTACATAGTGGACAAGGGTCGCGGGTGAAGCACCCTTCCCAGGGCTGCACAGATGTTGCTGTGACGGGTATGACTGGGATGGTGGTGGGGCTGGCCAGGCAGGGGCTGTGGATGAGCATCAGCTTTCAAGGGAATGCAGGGCAACAGCCTCCCTGAGGGGAACGAGGCATGCAAAGCTTGGCGGGGGAACGGGACCAAAGACCCGCTGACCTTAGGAGCTCTCCCTGTCTGTGTCTCTCTCAGTTGCAGAATGCCTGGCTGGAATTTAAGAACAGGATTTTTTCTCGAAGTGAGGTTTTGAATCCCTCCGAGTGAGTATTGAAGGGACAAGCTGAAATGCTGGCTTGACTCAGAACTGACATTGGGGAATGCTCTAGGCTGGAGCGGCGGCAGGGGGGTGGGAAAGAGAAGACATAGAATACTTTGAGGTGCAAGAATGGCCTTTTGGACAGTGAAAGATGCATATTGGGAGGAAGAAGTTGTAGCAGAGAGTCTCTTGTCAACCGTGATGCTGAAGAACAAAAACACTGAATGAGAACCGGTTGAAAGCTCTTCTGTGTATGTAGATGCACACAAACCCTCTGCTGCACATAGAAAACAGTACGTTGCAGAGAAGGCTTGGTTAGAGCTCTTCTCCCAGTCATGCTAATGGTAACTTCTGGAAATGGAAGTTTGGTTTGGGCGAGTAGAAACTAGGCTGGAAACATGGATTGGGGTGTGTTTTTGTAAACAAGAGGGTTTGTGGGGCAGATATTATGATGCAGATGGAAGGAAGAAAGGTAGATGTGGCTGAAACTTGACTGGTCAGGTAGACATCTCCTGTATTTATCTGAAAGGAAGACAGCCCTGAATATACGATGATTCCCCCTAAAAAAGGTTGGTCTACGCCTTTTTGTTTCTGTACATAACTGTATGTGAACTTAAGAGGACCTTTTCTTTTTCGTTTCCTTTTTAAAGCTTTTTTTTAAACATCATTTATTTAAGTTTTTTCCATAACAAAATTTTACACAAAAATATATTCATTTACATCATATTTGGAGTATTCTTTACACATTGTTTTCCAACCATCTGTCTACTTTCTGCCATCTTTTTAAAACACATTTTCGTCCTTTCCCAACAATATAATGCTTACTTTATCAATTTCTTTTATTTCCTTTTTCTTTTTCTTGATGGCACATGTGGGGAAAAACCCTAATCTTCCTTTCAGGTAAACAGGGGTATTTGAAAGAAACCACCAACTGAGTGGATTTAACAGCCATCATAGCTTGATAATCTTTAACGCAAAGTAACCCTGCATCATATAAAGAGAATGCACTGCTTGCATCTGTGAACAAATCAAGCATTATTGGAGTGGCAGGACTGTTTCCACATGCTGTATTGAATTTTTTTATCATTGAGCTTGGAGAAAAATGGTTCCATAAGTTAGATTCAGGTGGGTAGCAGTGTGGTTCTGAAGCAGCAGAACAAAGGTTGAGTCCAGTGGCACCTTTAGGACCAACAAAGTTTTATTCAGGGTATACACTTTCGTATGCATGCACACGGAAGAGATATCTGATGAAGTGTGTGCATGCATGTGAAAGCTTATACCTAGAATAAAACTTTGTTGGCCTTAAAGATGCCACTGGACTCAAACTTGGTTCCATAAGTTGGTAGTGGATGCCAGTGCTCAGTGGCTGGCAGCTGTGATAAAGCCTCACCTTCTTCAACTTCCTCCATCCTGAGGCCTATTTTGTAGCTTAACAAAATGTATTTTGCTGTAAATAAATAAGTGCAGTAATGGATGAGTAGTTAACAGAATAAACACATAAACTGCACTTTAAAAAATAACAAAGCAGAGAGCTTGCCTGAAGCATGGGGGAAGGGGAAGAACGGACAACTAATCCTTGTTTAAATTACTGGTAAATACACCTATTATTGTCTTGCCTTTGCAATACAAATGGACGACTTTCTCCACAGGGCCCTAAAAACACACAACCTCTGCTGTAATGTTTCATCTGTTGTCAGCCTAAACCTGAGCAGTAGTGACGCTGCTGCCTTTCCTGGCCCCATTCAGATGTTACTCCTTGAAAGATGCCTGTTCTAATGCTCATGGGCTCCTTCACATGTCCCTCGAATTCTTGTGCCCAAGAGTGCGGGTGAAGGCTTTCTGCTCCAGGAAAACTTGAATCAGACTCCAATTTGCTGTGATGTCCAAACACGGGCAAACTGCAAGTTTATCACCTCCCCACAAACTAGGATTCTAAATGGGATTAAACCAAGGTTTAGAATCCTGGGGGGGGAGGTTTGGGAGGAGAATTCCATTGTGCCCAAGTGCCAGCGCTCAGATGTCATAGCAAATTGTAGTTTGATTTATGGCTTCCTAAACCAGGAAGCTTTCTGTTGCTCTCAGCCATTTGCATTTCTGTTTCTTTCCACAAATTAGGGACACAGGCTTGTGTCCATCCTCAACAGAAGTTTGTCATGACATTTGAATGGGACAAAGGATTAGGCCTGAGCTGTTACACTGACCAGCTGTTAGTTGTTGTTGTTTTTTAAATATAGTAGTACTTATATGCAAAGTCATAAATTAATGGAATATGAACCTCTTTAATTAGCATTGTAGGAGTAAATTAGATTTTGCATTGTGGTAATTAGACGTGCTTAATCAGAAATACTTTCTAAATGGCATGAAGGAGCTGCTCTCAGTCATTGCACCTCCTCTCTCTATCTTGATTTCTCCTTCTTATAGGCATGGGAAGTGTAATCTTAAACAGAGCTATAGCCTTCTATGTCCATTGAAGCCAATAGGCTTAGAAGGGGGTAACTCTGCTTTAAAACTGTACCATGAGTTTATCTCTACTATAACCTTACATAGGTTTGCCTCCAGTTTAATTGCTATAGCTTTTCTCTGAAGAAATGCAGTTTGGTGAAGCTGCTGAGATTCTCTGTTTATTTATTTATTTATTTATTTTATTCAATTTATACCCCGCCCTCCCCACAACGCGAGCTCAGCCAACACTTTTGTCCGCTTGTGAGAAGAAATGGCTGCCGAAGCTGTTTAAGTCTGTGAGATGGTTAAAAAGAGCTCAGGCTTTAAGTAAACGTCTGAAACAACAATAATAATCACGTGTAATTACGGCGTTAAAAGACACCCAAGGAATACTACATCATGACACAAAAACAATTTCCCAGATTTTTCTGAGTTTTTACAAAAAACTATACAGCTCATCAATAGAGAATCCTAATATCATTGACACGTTTTTCCAATCGAACTCTCTCTCTACCACATTACATGAATCACACCAGGCCACAATGGAAGCACCTATCACGCCTCAAGAAGTCAGGCAAGCTATTAAAGATCTTAAAACTGCCAAAGCTCCAGGCCCAGACGGCTACACAAGAATTCTACAAACAATTCGTTTCAGTTCTGGCTACACCCCTAGCTAACACTTGCAACCATATACTATACACTGGTATTCTTCCCCCCTCATGGAACAAAGCCTCAATTATAGTAATTCCCAAACAAGGCAAAGACCTCGCCCTATTTCTCTGTTGAATACAGATTTTAAAATTTTCACCACTATCTTAGCTTCCAGATTAAAATCATTTATAACAAACTATGGCCTCGGCCACACGGGCAGGAAAATGCGGGGTGGAGGCGTGGCTGTTTGCCCCAGAGCAAACTAACGCGCGACTGCGTGATCAGGCGTCAGGTTGAGGTCCCGTCGAGCTCCCGTGGTTAGGGGGGAGGTGACGATCACAGAGGTAGCAAAGAAGCGGAGCGGCACGGCAAACGGGGTTGTGTTATGTTTTTAAAACTGAAATGTGTGCATGCTCCGTTGGGTGCTTGTGCACATCCGTGGAGAGTTGGGGGGAAAAAACCCTTTTTGCGAGGGGACATGGGCGGGCGCCGGAACTACCACCGGAAACGCGATCAGACGCCCGCCCTTGCCCCGCGGTTTCTGGAAACTAGTACCTCCGAGGTACTAGTTTTTTACCCCGCATCTTCGGCGGGAACCCTCGGGTGCGCCACGGGAGCTCTACGCTTCCCAGATGTGGCAGTGAGATCACGCCCAGAAAATCCACCTATCTTCCATCTCTCTAGCATGCCTAATGCTCCATGTGACCGGGGCCTATATCGACCAAGATCAAGTTGGTTTCATGCCAAACCATGACATCACGAAAAACACTCACAAGGCGCTCACAATTCTCAACCATTGTGTCTCCAACAAGATCCCAACGGCCTTTCTATCCCTCGATCTGGAGAAAGCTTTTAATTCAGTAGAAGTCAGTTACTTACAACGCTTCCTCCAGAAAATGGGCTTTGGAGACAAATGTCTAAATGCTATCAAGCTATATACAAAAAACCATCAGCACATCTAAAAATTAACAGACACAAATCTGATGCTTTTAACCTGAAAAGAGGCACCAGACAAGGGTGCCTGTTATCTCCCCTCCTCTTTGCTTTGAGTATAGAAGATATCTGGACTGAAGCTCAATATCACTAAGTATCACCACTTAATAGAGAAAGCAATACAGAAAGATCTAGAATCATGGCACAAAATGAACCTGTCATGGTCAGACAGATTAAACATAATCAAATCTTTTATACTACCCAGGTTTCTCTTTATTTTTAGAACGGTACCTATTAAAATAACTTCAACTCAGATCCATAAATGGCAGATGATGCTTTTAATTTTTTTCTGGGCTTACAAGCACCACAGAATTAAGGGCAACACCCTATATAGGAAATCAGACAAAGGGGGTATCAACTTCCCGAACCTACAAACATATTATAATGCCATCAATCTGGCTCACATAATCAAAATACTACATGCTGACCCCAACTCAGACACCGTACAGTTAGCAAACTCCTTACGACACCTTACAACATACATGAGTGTATTTGGCAGGGAAAACCAAGTAGGCCAAAGACAATTAAAACTAACAAGGTACTTTCAACACCATTAGACACCTGGGAACATCTAAGACCAAAACTTTTACCTAAAATTTCTAGATACCAAACATTTTTAAACCAAATCTGGTTTCTTCCAGGCCTCAGAAACCCCAGCTTTAATAAATGGAAAGAAGCGGGAGTCACCACTTTACACGATCTTACATACATGACTATTCTCTTATCTAAAACAAATCTAGAAGCTAAAATAAAACACAACATACCTTGGCTCCAATATTTTCAAATCTCTAATCTATACAATCATCTTAAACTTGACCAAATATTGAAGCAACCACTGACACCACTGGAAACAATTATCAGATCAGCAAAATCAACAGTGAAAGCCTGAAAGGCCTAATCTCAAAATTATATACGACACTGATCTCACTAGACTACAAAACGCATCTTACCTATCAATCTCTCTGGCACAAAGATTGAAACATTCAATTATCGGATGAATCTTGGCACAGTATATGGTCTAAAACCGCCTTTCAAAACCAAAATCACATCAATGAGACTACAATCTTTTAAAATTTTAGCTCACTGGTACCTCACTCCCAACAAACTGGCCCATATGACACGAGCCTATGATCCCAAATGCTGGGGAAATTGTGGTAACAGAGGCACGTATCTGCACTGTTGGGTATCTTGCCCCAAAATCTTACCATTTTGGGAAACAGTATTAAACCAAATCAAATCTATCCACAATATAGACATAACACCTACTCCAGAGAATTTATTTTTGAACAGTTGGGTAGTTCATAGCTCTGCTCCTTCAGTGGTGGAGGGGGTCTCCATACTGCTCTTTGCAGCCAAGACGGTCATTGCCTCCCACTGGAAAACAACAATGACACCCACAATTAAACATTGGCACAAAAAGTTGTGGGATTTATATATTATGGCAAAACTCTTGGATAACCTTGCATGCTTTGATAAAATTCCTGCTCCTTCTTCTTTTTTCACTGTTTGGTTTCCTATATTAGAATACCTAAATCAATATGAAGACACTCCCAAAGAAATTGATGTATTACAATTGTGGTAAAAAACTCTCCACAGTCACAAGTATAAATACTCAGTTGAAGTTAAAGATTGAACAACTCCATGTTATTGTAAAGTTATGTTAAATTCGTGGTTTTATTATCTTTATCTCCTAAGAAGGTTCATACGTATGTCTAGCAAAATATTCTGCACAAATTGACATTACCTGTATTTTATTTGTTCAAAGATCACAAATATGTTTGTACACCTAAACTTGACAATCACACAATATGTTCAATTATCCACAGTATGTTTATTGCTCATATTCTTAATAAAAAAATGTTGTATAATTAAAAAAAGAGCTCAGGCTCAGGTGAGGCATGCCTCTGATAATGAGGGATACCAGAGCCAAGTCCATCTCTGTATTGGTGCAGGATCCTGCAGGCATTTTGCAGCATCAGGCGGCAGCTCTGTGCAGTGTACCGGCTTCTCTTTCTTGGATCCTCGGGGGCCCAAGGCCTGCCTCGAAGCATGCTGGACCGAGCGCAGCAGTTCACACAGTGAGTGAGATGGAACATGGTGGCGGGATCACAGGGAAGAGAGCAATAGGTCTTAGTGGCTCTGTTTGGAGGGATGTGGTCATGGACACAAGACTATCTCCAGCACCGTTCTCCTCTGGTTTGAAATAACTGCAGTCTGCACCCATCCAGGGCTGCCCAGCATAACCTGTTATATTTGTTTTATTTATATCCCACCCTCCCCGCATAGCAGGTTCAGGGCAGGTTCCATCATACCAAGTAACAATCACATAAATATGCAAATAACAGTTAAAACCAATTAAAGTATATCAAAATTAAAATACAAATTGTAATTTCTGATACTCCAGGGCCTCAACAGATGATGTCTGCCACAAGTTGGGGTTCTAGATGGTTACTCAGATCTGGGTCACTGGAGCGGAGGCCCAGTACTGTGTGGACGCCCACCGCCTCTGCTAAAAACTTGGCAGAAGAGCTCTGTCTTGCAAGCCCTGCAGAACTGTAAAAGTTCCTGCAGGGCCCTGATCTCATATGAGAGCTCATTCCACTAGGTAGGGGCCAGGGCCGAGAAAGCCCTGGCCCTAGTTGAGGCAAGACAGATGTCCCTGGGGCCAGGGACCACCAGAAGATGCTGGTTTGCAGATCGTAGTCCAGTCATGCTGCATACCCTGTGGTTGCCTTGATCCTCTGTTATAATAACCGTCCTTTCCCTACCTCTAGCCCCTGAGTTCGCTCCGGAGTACCTGGCTCTCCTCTGCTGTGATAACCCACTTTCACTTCCCCCATGGGAAGGACTGACAGGCATTGGAAGGCATGCCCCCTTGCTGTCTTCTGTTGAAGGAGGAGTTGGACATCCCAATTATAAAACTTTCACTGTGTGAGCAGGAAGGTGTGTGCGTACTAAGCTGTTGTTCTGTTAACATATTGCTTGTTTATTCCTCTGTTGGCAGGGACAAGCTCCGGGACTGGAGGGACTTCCTGCTGGTCAAGAGCAAGCGTAACGTCACAGTGGTGTCATATCCTTTAATGCTTACCATTCTCCCACATTGGTTATAATACCAAACACCTGCATGGAAACGGAAACTCTCTGGGGAAAACTTCCAGGCTTTGGAGGACTGAGGTGCTGCAGTGTTTGGGTGCAGGCACTAAAGAGCTCTGAGGGAGAAGTTCTTCCCCTTGGCCTTCTTTGCTTCAAGGGCAAAGCCACCTTTAGAAGAAGCCTACCTTTGGCCACGACCATGGAAGGTTGTAGTACTTCGTTCCACTCTTCTACCTCAGTGGATTACACTGGATTTTAGCAGGTGGCTGGGCAGTTTTGCCAGGAGCAAGGCCAAGGGGGCTCTTTCTCCGGCATGTTGGAAGAGTCTCCCATCCATTGCCATAGCCACCAGTGGGGCATTTGGGGCGATGCCTCCCCATGGTTGAGCCCTGCCCCACCCTCGATGTGCTGCACACCTTACCAGCAAGAGCCAAGGGGTGCACGTGGCAAGAGCCAAGAATGGGCCACCCTGGTGCTTCACTGCACCTCTGCCAGCAGTGAGTTCCTCCCCTGCAGTGAGGTGCCGGGTTCAACAAGAGAAAGAGGCAGCGGTGGCAGTAGCAGGCCTGGAGCTGAGCTGCGGTGGTTAGCCTCCGATACACACTTTCTCTCTCTTCCCTCTTCACCCCCCCTTCTGTCTCCAAGGCACACTTCCCCTCGGCCACAGCAGGAAGAGCCATGGAAAAGAAAATGAGAGTGGGGGTGGAGGCTTGGAGGAAAGGGGGGGGGTTGAGATCTGACAGCCCCAGACATGAGATCCCTGTTTCCTTGTTTTTCGGCCTCTTCCCACTCACCCCCCACCCATCCCCCCACAGCACTTTGGCTTTCGGGATTCTCCTTTCCCTTCACTTGCCTTCTCTCCACTCTGTTGCATCATTTAATTAGTGCCCCCCAGCACCCCCTCCCAAAATATTCCTGGCTACAGAGCTGCTTCCAGCATAGCGAGAGGTGCCTGTACGCTTTGTACTGTGTTCTCTTGTCCCCTCGTCCCAAAGGAAATATTAGGCTCTCAGGAGGACAAGGACATCGCTCACCCAGCTCAGTGCTCGAGGGAGGGCTTTTGATTCCAAAGGCTACTTGAAAGTTAGGAGGGAAGGAATAGGGCTATCCTTAGGACTATCCAAATACAAAAGCCACAAGGGAAACCACCCTTGCTACCAACCAGCTCCTTAACCTGCTGCGATCCACATACCTGGAGGATTTCCCAGGTCTTGTGCACTTTATCTACGTGGACCGGACGGTGGGACAGATGGTGGCACCATCACTTGGTGTGGATGAGGAGTCTGCTTCTGAACTAGGCAAAGGGCCTTTGCCTGCATTTATTAAGGAGAAGGTAATGTTCCTGAGCCCGTGCAGAGCGCCTGTTCCTTTTCATTTACTTGGTGGAAAGCAAAGGCAGCATTTTGATAATAGGAGGGAATCAGAAGGCTTGCTACAGGTGTGCCTTTGTCCAAGGTTCAGAATTTGGGGGTGGACAGGCTCTGATGGGGGATTTAATGTTGTTTTCTCCACCCCACCCCGCCCCCCCCAGGTGTGGTCACTGGTGGCACTGGCTCGAAGCTACTTGCAGAAGGGATACACCATGATGACGCTGCGGGATGGAGATTTCTATTGCACCTACTTCCTTTGGTTCGAGAATGAGCTGGTATGTGGGAGGGTCCCAGAGCTGAGGGGGGAATGGGCTGATCTGGCGGTTAAGCCGGTGGTGTCCAGGGTGTGGATTCTGACTGCAGGCATCTTGAATCCAGCTGCCCACTGCACTCTAAAGGTCACCAGGCTGCCCTGGCTGTGTCACCGTCTCTCAGCCTAACTTACTGCACAGAGTTGGTTTGAAGCTAAAGCATTGATTTCTGCTTCTTGGAAGAACCACAGAACACAAATGTAGCATATACATAGTGCAAAGTGATATGAGCATTTCGACTGCAGGGTGTAAATGCTCAAGCCTGTAAGCAGCCTGAGGATACACGTGTATGCACACAAATTCCAGTCTTTGTATTGGCCCCCACCAGCCTCTTCCAGCCAGCTCCTTACTGCTGCCGTTTCCCTTCAGGGCTGCAAACTGGAGGTAACAGAAGTTCCAGTGCTTTCTGATGATTCAGCCCCCATTGGGACACTGGCAGGTGACTACTACAGGTGAGTACGGGTTCCAGCTCCATTCGGTGCAGGGTCTTGGACCGGGGACATCTATGAGGCTGGAGGAGAAGGGGGAGGCTCGTAGCTCAGCCATTACCACACCCCACCCAGACAACAGTACCAGGATAGTTCTACAAGGTGCTGCTTCTAGTCTCATTTAATTAAGGTTCCTTTGATTATGTTTGCCTGTGGCCGGAGAAACTGTGTTAGTCTGTGGCTTGTCGTCATCTGAATTGTGTGTGTGTATGGGGAGAGGAACACAGGTAGCTTTTAATGCACCTAAACCTAAATACACGCAGCTCAGCAGTTTTTGCAGTGTTGTCTAAAGACTGGAGATGCATCCCTTTTGGCTGGACCTGTGAGGCTCTGTAGAACCCTCCTTAGCCCAGCCCTAACTTGGGGGGGGGGGGATTCTTGTACAAATCTTGCAAAGAATAGCAACGACTGAGGCAGTATTTATATATCCAATTTACATATATGTTATAAAGCTTTGCAAAAAGCATTTTCTGACCACCATTGCTCCCATGCAGGAAGCTTCTCCGTTACTACAGCAAGAGTCACACGGGCGAAGTGGTGAAGTGCTATGAGCTGCTGACCATCCACCTGGGTATCATGCCCACAGAGCTGGTGATCCAGCAGGGCTGTGACTTAGCGCGGCAACTCTGGGAGCCAACCCGCATCCCCCTTCTATAGGGACCTTGGTTGCTACGTCACTGTGCTCTGGGCCTCACGTCTGTGCTGTCCTCGGGACACTGCATTTGCCTGCTCTGCATTGCCATTCAACAGCGCTAGCAGACCAAACTGTTCTCCATTCCTGCCATACAGAATTGGATATCCTTGCGGATATCCAATGTGGAGCAATGATGCAACATAAGGAAATCTGTGATAAAATAGTGAATCAAAGGCCAGTGTTTTTCCAGTATCTTAAAATAATATGTTTTCTCCATGGAAAAATTAGAACGACATCAGCTGAATTGAGATGGTTTTTGAAAAAGTGTTGCATAAGGAACATAAAGAATCTATTATCTAATTGCTGTGAAAATGTGTTATGAGAGAATGGAACTCTGTATAAACTTGGACCAGAGTGGAAGATCTTCATTAGACAGTAGCTAATGTCTGGAAAGGTAAATGTCAATGCTGATCAAGTTCTAATCAATAGAATGTGATTCCAGTGAAGCTTAGGAATTTGATTTCCATATCCGAGGACAGTGCTTAGGGCTGTAGCAGAGTGCAAGCAGATAAATGTCATGCATGATGATACTGGGCAATATTGATTTGACACACTACTTAAACCTGTTAAATTTTGTTGTTATACAAAGGACAGTTCAATAAAATAGATAAAGAGCTAGACCTTGGTAACAGGAGCAACTGAAATCTCTAGCAGATAGAAAACAGCACCTATCATTTCAGAATGCTGATTCAAAGTAATGTGTACAGTTGGGTTCAGAGGAAAGAGAAACAAGGTAGGGCAATCACTAGACTTTGGGGCTTCAAATCAACCACTCAGCTATGAAGTCACCTGGCAGTGCTGAGCCAATCATTTTCTTTCAGCCCAACTTACATCACAAGGTTATTGGGATACAATTTATGTGAGGGGTCATGAGTTCCTTGGCAGGAATATGGGATTTTAATATAATGTAATAAATAAATGGAAGTACTGTATTTTTGATTATGTAAATGATATACTGTATGGTACAAAATACTGTTACTTTTATTATGAATTAATGTTGTACTATGTAAATAAACATACATAGCACCTAAAGGGTCCTGCATTTTTTTACAATAAATAATATTGTTACTGAACAGTCATCTTAAACATAAGTTGATTATCACTGTTGGTTAAATGATCTAATGCAACCAGGACACTGAATTTAATGGGGATATTCTAAGTATCATGAAGACAAAGTAGCATGGCTGTGTTGTCCCCTGTCATAGTCTGACACTCCAACCACTACTCCACACTGTTCACAATTTTTTTATCTTACCCAATTTGCAGGGTGGCACCTTCAGAAGGCTTTGGTCAGATAAAGGAAGATGCTGCAGTGGGGCATATTGGGGGAAGTGGCCATTCAGATATACTGGTCCTGGTCCATGAAACACTTTGTCTTTGTAGGTGATAAAACAGAAGTCTGGTGACTTAAAGACTTCATATTTATTCTAGTATGAGCTTTCGTGTGCCACAGCTTGCTTTTTCAGATGCTATGGGAAGGAAATCATTTTGGAGCTTTTGTATAAGAAAAATCAAAAAGCTGGGGGGGAGGGGTTGGAACAGAAAGAGGACATAACCCTGATCTGAAAGAAAAGAACAACGTACCCTCATGTCACAACCAACGCACAGCAGCCCCATCCAAGGGGCATTCTAGGCAAGAGACTAGCAGAGGTGATTTGCCATTGCCTTCCTCTGCACAGCAACTTCAACCTGCCTGGGTGATCTCCCACCCAAGTACTGACCACGGCCAACCCTACATAGGTGCTCCCAGGCTCAGACAGGGCTAAATTGGGCTATTCAGGCTGCTCCTTGAATGGAACCCAGAAACTATCTGATAACAAATGGGATACGAGCAGAATAGGTGTTACACTCTGCCTAGCTCCCACTTAAGTGTTCGTATTGGGGGGGGGGTCTTTTCCCAAAATTCATTTTTTAAGAGACAGCCACTGATTCCTCTTTATCTCTTGTTTCTCTTTCATTTCTCTTTGTCCACAAATCAAGGTACCCTTTTGTGACCTCAGCCCTTATACCTGTTCTATGTTACATATCACTGGGTGGTGTTCTAGCAGGACAGGAATGTTTGGGAAGGCGTCGCCTGCCTCTGTAAAAATAAATAACCCCCTCCCAGCTTTCCACATGAATAAGTGAGCACCTGAATAAATACCCATGAATTCCCTTGTCATATCTAGTTGGGGGCTCACATGAGTGTTCTTGCATACAAAAATTCTCCCTGCCCAAACAAGAGCTACACATCAAGGAAATGGGTCTAACCTACCATTCTCCTAGTTTTCTATGAGCAGGAAATTTGGGGGTATGAAGGAACACTGTCATTTGAGCACTTTGCTTCAGTCTGAAGCTTTATGATCAAGGTTTACAACCTCAACAAAAAGCATTTTTGCCTAGTTTTCAAGTGTAATCCCTGACAATGAAAATTTGGTGTGTGGCTGCCAACTCAAGCTTAGGAAATTCCTGGAGATTTTGGGTAGGAGCCTGGGGAAAGCAGAGGGAGTTCAGAGGGAACGTGATACCATAGAGTCCACCCTCCAAAGTTGCCATTTTCTCTAAGGGAACTGATCTCATTAGTCTGAAGATGATACTATTCTGGAGAGCTCCACACCCCACCTGGAGGTTGAAAACCCTGAACTGTGACAAGAAACTTACAAACCAGGCCAAACTAGACTTTATTGTAGCCACAAGTGTTTTAGAGGGGAAATTAGCCATTTAAAAACTGCTGTCAGACTGTGGCTGGGCTGCACCATACAATCTTGTGTCTCTCCCCCACTCCTGTGCTGTTTCAAGTGCAGAACAGTGGTGTTTGAGCACTAAAAAATGACAGAGTGTGTGTGTGTGTGTGTGTGTGTGTGTGTGTGACTGAGCTGTGGTGCTGCTGAGCTATGTAAAGGATCAAGAGCTAGTTGGCATCTATTGTCCTGAAGATGGGTTTGTCTACGGCCTGATCTACACGTGCATGAGACTGAGGTGGCAGAAGTGCATTAATTTCCCTATGAAAGGAAGACAAGCACAACATAAAAAGAGCAATTAGCTCCTTTCTCCGTCCCTGGTATGCTAATCTGCTATCTACAGAAACTCAAAGCCATAAGGAGACTGAGGGTGCAGTCAGACGGCGTGCTGGGAGTGGTTTAAATTGCTCCGGCCCTGATGTGGTCTTTTTTAACCTGGAGAATTGCAATCACACTCACCTCCTTGCTCCGGATTGCTGCGCAGTCACATCGCTCCCCGCCATCCACACACGGGAGCGTGGGCCGCTGTTGTTTTTCTCTGTCTGAGTTTGGGCATGCGCACAGGCAGCCATCTGTAGAACTACAATTTCCGCGCGTGCGTAGAACAGCGATTTCCACTTCAACCCGACTGCTGTAATGCTTCCCTTTAAACTTTAAAGGAACACATGACCGAGACCTGGGTGCAGGAGGGAGAGACAGTGGCACTCGCCCAACTTGCTTCCCCGGGTTTCTCGGTCTTTCACCAGTCACGGACTAGAGGACGGGGGGGAGGGGGAGTGGCGCTTTTCATTCGGGAGGCTTACTCCGTCAGGGCGCTCCCGCCCTGATCACGGGCATAGAGTGTGTCGGCGCGATGATGGAGGCAATTTGGCTGGTGTACCGACCACCTAACGCACCGGCCAATAGCCTACCATCCCTGCTGGAGGCCGTATCAGGCTGGGCGCCGGAGCACCCGAGGCTGCTGGTCTTGGGTGACTTCAACGTCCATGCTGAGGACGCGACCTCCAGCCGGGCTCTGGACCTAGTGTTGTCCATGGGAGCACTAGGACTCTCCCAGGTCGTTTCGGCCCCCACGCATCGGGCGGTCACACGCTCGATTTGATCTTTGCTGCGGGAGTGACGGTGGACCGGATTACTGCTTCGGCAGTACCATGGTCGGATCACCACATCCTGAGGGCCCGTCTGAATGTCCCACCCCGACCCTGTTTAGGTGGCGAGCAGATTTTGGCTCGCCTGCGGAGCCAAATGGACCCAGTGCGGCTCCAGAGGGCTCTGCGGGATCTACGCACACCTGGCGGCTCGTTGGAAGAGCTGATGGAGGACTGGAATGGCCGGCTCTCCTCAGCTATCAACGAGATCGCTCCCAGGCGCCTTCTCCGCGCTCGCGATAAGCGAGCGCCCTGGTATACCCAGGAGTTGCGCTCGCTGAAGTGAGAACTGAGACGGCTAGAGAGATGGTGGCACCACGCTCGCGACGAGGTGTCCAGAACATCCCATAGGACGCTTATGAGATCCTACGGGATGGCAGTCAAGGCCGCAAAGAGGGACTTCTATGCGGCCTCGATTGCGTCTGCTAGCTCACGCCCGGCCCAATTATTTAGAGTAATTCGGTCTTTGACAACTCTGCCTCAGGGCAAGGAAAATGTTAGGGAATTGGACATTTGCTGTGAGGCTTTTGCGAGCTACTTTGCAGATAAAGTCTTGGCACTCCGCCGTGACCTCCCCGACACAATTGATAGTTAGTGAACTTGAGGCCCCTTGCACGTCTTTGGGGCCGGGTTTAGTGTGTTTTGATCCACTCAGTCTGGAGGAAGCTGACAGGTTGTTCGTATCTGTGCGCCCAACCACATGCGACCTTGATCCATGCCCCTCTTGGCTGATTAAAGCGGGCCACGAGGGGCTGCGAGGTGCCCTACGGGAGATTGTCAACAAGTCCCTCATGGAGGGATGGTTCCCGAGAGCACTCAAGGAAGCGATGGTCCGCCCTCTCCTGAAAAAAAACATCTCTGGACCCGGCCGAATTGGCCAACTATCGGCCGGTGTCCAATTTGCCTTATTTAGGCAAACTTATTGAGAGGGCAGTGGCGTCACAGTTGCAGGGCTACCTGGATGAGGCTTCCATCCTCAATCCCTTCCAGTCCGGGTTCCGCCCAGGTCACGGGACGGAGACGGTACTGGTCGCTCTGACTGACGATCTCCGTAGGCATCTGGATCGTGGCGGTGTGGCGGCACTGGTGTTGTTAGATCTGTCGGCTGCATTCGATATGTTAGACCACCAGTTGCTGGCTCGCCGCCTCACCGACGTGGGAATTCAGGGGCTTGCCCTTCAATGGTTTACCTCTTTTCTCCAAGGTCGGGGACAGAGGGTGGTGATAGGGGATCAGCGGTCCCGAAGGCACCCCCTTGAATGTGGGGTGCCTCAGGGAGCCGTGTTGTCCCCGATGTTGTTTAACATCTACATGCGCCCCCTTGCCCAGATTGCCCGGAGGTGTGGGCTTGGGTGTCATCAGTACGCTGATGATACCCAGCTCTATCTGATGTTGGGCGGCCGGTCGGACTCCACTCCCGATGACCTAGAGCGGGCATTGCAGGCCGTGGCTGGTTGGCTCAGAAATTAAACCCGGCAAAGACGGAGGTCCTGGGCCTGTGTCGGATCGGCCGTGAGTTGGGGCACCCTCTCCCGGCCTTCGGTGGGGTACCGTTGGTGCTCGTGCGGGAGGTTAGGAGTTTGGGTGTGCTCCTGGACTCCTCGTTAATGATGGAGGCCCAGGTGGCGGCCACTGCCAAGTCAGCCTTTTACCATCTGCAGCTGGCGCGGCAGTTGGCTCCCTACCTCGACCGAGATGACCTGGCCACTGTGATCCATGCGACGGTCACCTCGAGGTTGGACTACTGTAACGCTCTCTACTTGGGGCTGCCTCTGTCACAAATCCGGAAGCTGCAGCTAGTGCAGAATGCTGCAGCCAGGCTGTTGATGGGTCTTTCCAGGCGAGACCATATCCGGCCTGCGCTGCACTGGCTGCCTATAGCATACCGGATTCGCTTCAAAGTGCTGGTGCTCACCTTTAAAGCCCTGAATGGCCAGGGTCCTACCTATCTAAGGGACTGTCTCTTCCCGTACGTTCCATCAAGAGCACTGAGGAAGGGGACGCTCCATCGTCTGGAAGTTCCAGCTCCCCGAGCTGCGAGGTTGGCCCATACTAGATCTTGGGCGTTTTCGGTGGCGGCTCCTTCCTGGTGGAATGAGCTCCCGGAGAAGATCCGGGCCCTGCGGGACCTTGTGCAGTTCCGCAGGGCCTGCAAGACGGAGCTCTTCCACCAGGCCTTTGGGTAGGAGCCGCCGCCACCACCTTCGCTATACCATCCTCGATGTACCGTCCACCTACCAGATTCCATGGAGGTGGTTTAGGCTGATTGCTTTGGGACGCTCTCCATGGGTCGCAAACATGAGTTGCTGAGCATCTTGTATAAAGTATAGATTGTATAGATTTGAAGCACCAGTTTTATTGTATATGTAAAATTGTTTTGTTTTACTATTTTAAATATTGTTGTTAGCCGCCCTGAGCCACTGGGTAGGGCGGGATAGAAATCGCAAAAATAAATAAAATAAATAAACGTTAACCCCGAAAATGGCCTCCATGAGATCCCGAACTCGTCTAAATGCAAAAACTAGGCACCATTTAAACATTGTTTTTAATAACGCGGTGGCAAACCTCTGCCTATGCGCACACTGCCAACGCTTTAAAAAAAATGGTGAGCGAAAAGCGGAAGCCTCAGGCAGCTTTCGAGCGGGGAGGGGGTTTAAACCAGAAGTGGCTCAACACCGCAGGAGCGATCAGATGTCAGAAAAGTGCGGCTGGAACCAGAGAATCAGGAAAACACCACTTGGGGACCTGGTATCAAAATACTCCAGGTTAAAGTGGTTTTGAACCAGAAAGCGATGGCTGGGGATGGGAGGCAGATGTTGACCGTGTGATCGCGCAGATAAAATCCGTTTCTGAGGCGGGTCAAAAGTGGACTAAACAGCCCGTCTGACCACACCCTGAGACTGGGAAGCGAAGTCACGAAGGAGCTAGAAAAGATTAAGTGTAAGGCTGTGTCACTGGTAACCAGCAAGACAATTCATACCACAGTATTCCTCATTACTAGCTATGGGTGTTAAAGTTGAATAGTGAAGAAAGCAGAAAGGAAGAAAGTAGATTCCTTTGAAATGTGATCTTGGATGAAAGTTGTTCATATACCGCAAACTGCTAAAAAAACAAATGTGGGTTCTAGGACACCCTGTCCCGAACTCTCCCAAGAAGCTAAAATGACTAAATTGAGGCTATGGTACTTTGATCACATTATGAGAAGACAAGAGTCACTGGAAAACACAGTAACGCTAGAAAAAATAGAAAGCAGCAGGAAAAGAGGACGACCCAACATGAGATGGATTGACTCAGTAAAGGAAGCCAGAGCCCTCAAGATTGGAAGCCGTGAACAAGGTTGTTAAAGATAGGATGTTTTGGAGGTCGTTAATTCAAAGGGTCACCATAAGACCAAAACGACATGAGGGCACGTAACACAAATATATTTGCATGAAGTTTTAACATGGGAAAGAATGTTTAAAATGCAGAGTCCCGCCTCCTCTGCAGTTTGAAGTGCCCACTTTACCCGCCCCGAGTTCTACCCCCTCATTGTGCATACCAGACCCAATTAACTTCCCAAGTATTACAAAGTTTGAGTCCAGTGACACCTTTAAGACCAACAAAGTGTTATTCAAGGTATGAGTTTTTGTGTGCGCGCACGCGTCCTCCTCTGCGTGCACGCGAAAGCTTATGCCTTGGATAAAACTTTGTTGGTCTTAAAAGTGCCACTGGACTCAAACTTTGTTCTACTGCTTCTCATCTAACTTCCAAAGTGGCGCTCTGCAGTGCCGCTGTCCACGCAAGCCTTCTCTGCTCCCGGGTACGGGTTCAGGCCGCTTCTCCTTGCGCAGGCCTGGCTTCCTTCGCTGGAGGCGGGCCTCGTCATTTGGGGCGGGGCGCTTCGCGCTCGACCTGCCCACTGCCCCGTTCTCCCTTCGCTTGAAATCTTCTCGTCCCCGCCCCGCGTTCTCTCTGCACGGAGAAGTGCGTTGAAAGTGCTGCCTAGAATGCAAAGTCCGCGGTACAATGGCAGCAGCCAGGCGCGGTCGGCTGCTGGGTAAGGCGGGCGCTCCCCTTTTCTTAAGGGGCTGCAGATCCAGCCATTCGGGAACGGGGGTCTCGCTGAAACGCGAATACGAGGCGATCGTGATCGGAGCAGGTGCGTGCTAGGAAAGGGAGGGGAGACTGTATGGTGCCCAACCAGTGGCACACCACACCAGTTGGTGGTGGGTGCCCAGTTGGTAACCGTCTGGCCACATAGGTGGTCCTTGGGGAAAACTAGAGAGAACTTTGCTGCACAAGTTTGGAGAAAGGGGGGGGAAAGTAAGCGGGCTAAGGAGGAATGTTAGGCAATGGAGTGGAACAGACAGAGAAGGTTGCACCGTCGGACTTATTTGTCTAGACAAGAAAATCCGGGTGGTAAATGATTGCAGTGGCATAAAGACAGAGCCGTATCCAGCGAGGTGTGGGTCTGTTTGAAGAGCTGATCTGTATGCATGCTTTGAGGAAGGAGGTGAGGATACAGGCAAAATCAGGAAGAGTCTTGTAGCACCTTGAATACAAGCACCCTTCTGGCAGAATGCACTTGTTTTGATTGATTCTGGTTATGCCTCTGCAAGGGGACGCAAGTTATGCAGAGAGCAGGACGTCTGATAGGGTGCTTGTCTGTTTGCAGGACACAACGGATTGGTGGCTGTGAGTAGCGGGGACCCCAGTAGGTTGTGGCGCCCAGGGCTGGGCCCCTCTGTCCTGGGTTGTGCTGGAGGGAGGAGGAGGGGGTCACATGTCTGGGGTTGTAATGTGGCTCTGAAGCTCCCCAATGGGCTCTGGGGTTGTAATGTGGCTCTGAAGCTCCCCAATGGGGAGCCCAGAAAAGCAGCGGATGGGGCTGATCTGGGCTGAGGTAACACCTGCTGCTTCCACAGGCTGCCTACCTGCAGAAGGGGGGTTTAAAAACAGCAGTGCTGGAGAGACGACACTTGGTGGGGGGCGCTGCAGTCACTGAGGAGATTATCCCAGGTAACACCAAGGATTCCAGCTGTTGTTCCCCCCCATCCCCCCAGCAGGCAGACCTTAGTCCTCAATGCACCTGGCATCTGCTATCTTGCAGGTTTTCGGTTCTCCAGAGCTTCCTACTTGCTGAGCCTGCTGAGGCCCCAGATTTATTCAGAGCTGGAGCTGAAGGTATTGGAACGGGGCTGGGTGTTTGGTTTTTTTGCGGGGGGGGGGATAAGCAGAAGTAGTGGGAAGAGCCACGATTCCTGAGCTGGCATCTGGCAGTTCTGCTAGTGTCCCCCCCCCCCCGTGCCTGCATTTTCCCACACATTCTGACTTGTGACCCCTCTTCTCTTGCAGGTGGCAAGAGCAACCCCTCTCCCTTGTCCAACTATTCCATTTTTCATGGAGGTGGCATCTTAAAAGCTGGCAGATAATAGGTTTAAGAAGGCAAAAAGTTTTTTTGACTTCAGAAAAAAGAGATGACTAAATAGGTTGATGGCAGAGTTTATAGAATTCTCCCTCTCAAAATATTAGAATTGGGGGATCACCTAAGACCAGTGTGTAGAAGATGGTTCTGGTGGGACTGATGGAGATGGGAGAGGGAAGAATTCCCTTAAATACAAGGAGCCAGCCAATCTGCCCCTTTAAGTGTCTGTGACAGTTTAGCATGTCACACGTTTGGACCCAAAGGCCCAGCAGTCTTTTGTCTTGCAGAAACATGGCTTAAGAGTACTCCTGCGTGACCCTTATTCCTTCACCCCACTGTTGGAGGATGGTCAGGGCGGAAAAGCTCCCCACTCGCTGCTGCTGGGAAACAACATGGCCGAAACACAGTCCCAGATTGCTCAATTCTCTGTGCGGGATGCCCAGGTATCGAAGGGAAGATACAAAACAGATGGGGAAGTGAAATAAGCATAGCCATGTGGCACAGGAAGCTGGGCCCAAATAGCCAGGGAGGCAGTGAAAAGCCAGGAGGTAGATTGTGAGAAATGGGGCCTGCTTTTTGAGGGGAGTCTGAGGTCTGGGCCAATCACAGCAGTTTTCTTCTTCCTTCCCTTTTGCAGGCCTTTCCCAAGTATGAAGCATTCATGAGCCGCTTGGTGTCCGCCATAGACCCTTTGCTAGACACCTGTCCTGTGGACATGGCTGTGCTCAGTCAGGGCTCTCTGCTTCAGCGGCTCAGGGCCCTGCGAGGCGTGCAGATCCTGTTTCGTGCAGGTGAGGGGAGGGTGATGACCAAGCCCTGGGAGATCCAGCCAGCTTCAGATCCAAATGCACACATACCAAGATATCTTTTCAAGGGCCATTGCATGGCATATGTATGAGACAGAATCCCTGGACTAGAATGCCACATGGCCCTGGGGTCCCTTTCTGTAGGCCTGTGGTTCATCTCACCGCCATGCTACAGGGGCAGACTGTGACGTGCACTGTGCTTTCTGTGTCCGGGGCTGCCTGTGGATCTGTCTCTGAAGGGCGGTAATAGCAAGAGGAGTAAGAGGAGCACTTTCCTTTCCTGGGCTGTGGTTGAGCCACCTGTGACCCTGGTTTTCTTCTTGCCAGGATTTGCTCTGGGTAAACAGCTTCCCCAGTATTACCAGGTACTCACTGCCCCCATTTCCAAGGTGAGTGCAGCCGGATGACCAAAGGGAGCCGCCAGACTTCCCATACATTGGAATGGTTTCTGTGTTCAGACCACATCATCTCCTTAGTGGAGAACTGTCTCTTCCCCCAGCCTTGGAGCAGCTGCTCCCAAATAAGTCTGGAAAACTTTCATCCGAAAACGGTGTGGTGTGTCGCAGTAAGCATAGCAGCCTGGGCTGCTTTCCCACAGTGTTTGACAGAGGGGGTGGTACATGGGTAGGTTCTTCCTAGGAACCCCTTGAGGAACCGTCTTCCTCTCCCTATTGCTGCAGATCTTGGATCTCTGGTTTGAGTCAGAGCCCTTGAAAGCAACGCTGGCCACGGATGCAGTGATTGGTGCCATGGCTGGTCCCCATACACCAGGCAGCGGGTAAGGACCAAGTCGGAGGTGGACAGACCCCCTAGTTCTCACTGCTGTTCTCTGACCACCCTGTCTCTGTGAGTTCTGTTTCCTCCCCATTCACAGCTGGCCCCAAATCCTGTACCTTCACTGAGTATCTGAGATCACTCGAGATCTGCAAACAGGCATTGCTGGGAGCCAGCGGAGATTGCTGAGATTCCAAGCATGGCATTTGTGTGAGGCTGGAGAAGCTCCAGGGATCCCAACAGAGCCTTACATAGGAGGAGGCCAAGAAATCCGAGAGGGGACCAAGCCTGTCCTGGTGCTTCTGAGCAACTTGTGCCCCAGAAAAGCGGCAGCTTTTGCCCTGCTCTGGGAGCCCCCTAACCCTCCGTCTTTTTTGCAGGTATGTGTTGCTGCATCATGTCATGGGTGAGCTCGAGGGGCGCCAGGGGGCCTGGGGCTATGTGACCGGTGGCATGGGGGAGCTATCCCAGGCCTTGGCCCGTGCCGCTACCGCACTTGGGGCAGAGATCTTCACTGAGAAGGTGTGTGGGCCCTTGAGATTAAAGTGCATGATCTTCTCCTGAAAGGGCTGTAGGGGGAGGAGACGTTGGTCTGTATGAATGTTGGGAGGTGGGGGGAGAAGGGGGGAGGTTAAGTTATCTTAGAGCAGTAAAAGTGGTCGTTTGGAATAAGTGGGGCAGCCAGGTTCCACCTGCACTATAAGAAATAAACGTCCCCTCACCAAAGTCCTGAGGCCTTGACAGCCATGCCCTGCATTTGTTGGCACCACTGGGTATCTTTGTGTGGGGAACAGGGACAGAGACCAGGGCCCTGCCTCCTACCGCTGGTGCCTTGTCAAGATGGGGCATGCAACTTCTCCAGAGAGACATGTATAGCAGCCATGTGGGAAGTTGCACGTCTCCGCTTAACCCTCTGCTCAATCCTGCAGACAGTTGCCCAGATTCTTTTAAGCTCCGATGGGAAGGTGCGAGGGGTTGGCCTGCAGGATGGAACTGAAGTGAAGAGCCGCCTGGTGCTATCCAATGCATCTCCACAGCTCACCTTTCTGGAATTGACCCCCAAGGTGAGCTCTGCTCCTTGGCATAGCAGGTTAAGGGCCTCTGGAACACAGGGGCCAGGTCCCAGAACTGCCCCCAAGCAGGGTCGACCCAGAGCCTGCAAAGGGTATGGATTGGGTCTCTTCATCCCATTACCAGAAGAACCACAGGAGCTCAGCAGGGTCCTGAACAGGGACACCAGACTGAGGTTTGGTTTAAGCTACAGGGCATCCATTCCTTTCCCCCCTACTCTGATTTTGTCAGCCAAGCCTTGTTTTTTTAATTGATTTTCTCACGTGGATTGTCCTGACTGGATTTCTTCACTAGGAACTGTTTGCTGCAATCAATATAAAGTCTAGGCTGTCCTTGGGTGCAGCTCATAAGACTCTGTTAGTCAAGACTGTTCTTCTTGCCCAAATATACGGTGGCTTGCGTCACTCAACCTGTATCTATTTGCTTCATTTATAGTCTTCCTTTCTCTCAGAGGCTCGAGGCATAAATGATCTTGGTTGGGACTGATGTAGGGAGCTGTGATTCCCAGCCGTACGTGTATCATGATGCTTCGGGCCTTGCCACCTCTGATTGGCTGCCAGTCCCCAGTGGTTCATTTTGTCTGCAACTCTTCTCACTAGGAACAACTGCCGCTGGAGTTTGTGCAGAGACTTTCACAATTCGACACACGCTCCCCGGTCACCAAGATCAATGGTGAGCATTGCAGAGAGACAAACAGGTCAGAAGATTCCATACAAAATTTCCATTTGGATGGTCCTCTGAATCACAGGTAGTGGCCGAGTACCCTGACCTGGAAAGCCTGATCCTGTCAGATCTCGGACGCTAAGCAGGGTCAGCGCTCATTAGGTTTTGGATGGGAGACCACCAGAAAATACCACGGGCATGACGCAGAGGCAGGCAATAGCAAACCACCTCTGAAACATCTCTTGCCCTTTAAAAAGTCTAGCTTGCCACCTAGTGGCGCATAACACTAAAATACCTAGAACTTCTGGCTGCCAGGCAGTCTTAGGATCTCCTGACTACTACACACACTGTCATATGAGAATTAATGAATTAATTAGTGACAGAGTCAGGGATGAATAGGATAATCTCATGAATAGGATTTTTAAAAAAAACCACCCTAACTTAGTAAAAACAAATAGCATTTTTGTCCATGTTTAATGTACCTTTTGCTCTGGTTCTTCAGGCAAGGAAAGCCACAGCTTTTACACCAGGAAGCCAGTAGAATCCTTGTGGCAGCCCACCCAAAGTCCACGGAGTCAAAATGGACATTCTAGTGAGGTATCTCTCCCTTATTATAAAAGAGTTTTGGGTGCCAGAATTCTAAAATTGGCCCCTTTAGTGTTAGGCCGAAAAAACTGCCACTCGGAAGACACTGGCTGGGTTCATTGGCTGCTTTGTGCAGTCCCGGCCAGCGTTCCAAGGTCATTTACATATGGAAGCTGATTGGACTACACTCCATTCCACGCGGCTGGAGGCTTCTGCCTCGCTGGGCCTGGCATTGGGGGGGTTGTTAGGGGAAGGGATGCCGCAGCCAGAGGACTCTGCCTCGGCCCCTGGCGTGGGGGGGGTGGGAGGGGAAGGGACGTCGCGGCCGGAGGCTTCTGCCTCCCCGGCCCTGGCGTTGGGGGGAAGGGGAAGGGTAGCTGCAGGACGCCGCGGCCGGAGGCTTCTGCCTCGCTGGGGCTGGCGTTGGGGGGGTTGTTAGGGGAAGGGATGCCGCAGCCAGAGGACTCTGCCTCGGCCCCTGGCGTGGGGGGGGTGGGCGGGGAAGGGACATCGCGGCCGGAGGCTTCTGCCTCGCCGGCCCTGGC
>NW_015169174.1:165190-170738 GCF_001447785.1 Gekko japonicus
GCCGATGCCTCCGTCGCCTGGCTGGAGTGGCCGCGGGGGAGTCTGGAGTCGGGCGGCCGCTGGTGGGAGCCGCGGGTGCCCGGGCCGAGATTGGGGGGGCAAGGCGGGCGACAGAAGGCCGATGCCTCCGTCGCCCGGCCCTCTACAGAATCCACCCCCCAAACCTCCAGGTATTTCCCTCCTTAGAGCTGGCAACCCTACATTCCCCTCAGTGCCTGTTGGTAGGCAACTAAGCTTGGTCCTGTCACCTACTTTGGCCTTTGGGAGAAAACACATTGGGGCCAATCCTGATAGGGTTGCCAACTCCAGAAGGGAAATTCCTGGAGACTTGAGGGATGGAGCCTGAAGAGGGTGAGGTTTGAGGAGGGGTGGGACCTCAGACAGGTACACTGCCATAGACTCCACCCTCCAAACCAGTCAGTCTCACATAGGGAACCATTGTTGCCAATCTCCAGGTGAGGGCTGGAGAGCACTCAGTATTACAACTGCTCTGCAGAAGGGAGGGCAGAAGTCAGCTGAAGTCAAAGGGGCAGATAATGGTAGGTTGGTGGCTAGCTGGGAAGGAGATGGGGTTGCCAACTACATGCTGACAAATTCCTGGGGATTTGAGGGGTGGAGCCTGGAAAGGGTGGGGTTTGCAGAGGGGTGGGACCTCAGACAGGTAGAATGCCATAGACTCCACCCTCCAAACCAGCCATTTTGTCCTGGGTAACAATTGTTGCCAATCTCCAGGTGAGGGCTACAGATTACTCACAATTACAACTGCTCTTCAGGTAGCAGAGATCAGTTCCTCTGGAGAAAACAGTGGACTCTGTCATTATACCCTGCTGAGGTCACCACAGCAAATTGACACTGTTTGCCCAAAGCCAGAGCACTGCCCCATAGCCTCTTTCTAGATCCCGTTGTATTGCTTTCACAACGGGCTTTACTGCTAGTTATATATATATGGCCAACAGAGGGCATCGGAACCCTACTAATGGATATTTTCCAAAGGGGTTCCAGAGAGCAAAACGTATAAATGCAGTCTCAGACCCACTGACAGAATTTAGGGGCCTAAAGGAAGAGGAGATTCATAGAGTCCTTCTACGGGAGTCCCAGCCTCAACTCCTTTTCCTCCCCCCCCCCCCCCGCAACACTTATGCTGCTATCTCTGAAGAAAAGGTGACGCGTGGCAAGATTCTCTCTCCCTTGATGCAGGCATCCTTGAGAATAAAAGTTGGTGTGTGTATCCAGGGAGGGCTGGGGCACAGGCTCCCTTCTTCCTCATGGTTAACTGCTAAGCTACATACCGTGTTTCCCCGAAAATAAGACACTGTCTTATATTTATTTTTTCTCAAGAAGACACACTAGGGTTTTACCACAAATGCATAGAAATCCTGCTAGGGCTTATTTTTGGGGTAGGTCTTATTTTCGGGAAAACAGGGTACTTATACCTGCCAAGTAGGCCTATACGTGGCCTGATGATAAAATATACCTGAATTTGCTCACTCTACATGCATATACATACCAATAAGTTTGGTGCCATGTGCTTAAACGTGTGCCTCAGAAAAGCCTTGTTCATATTTGCCATGTGGAGAATTGTATTTAACTGCTTAAGCCTCACCCTCTGCCGCTTACTGAGAGCCAGTTTGGTGTAGTGGTTAAATGCGCGGACTCTAATCTGGGAGAACCGGGTTTGATTCCCCACTCCTCCGCTTGCCGTAGTTCTGATAAGAGCTGTCCTTGAAAAAGAGCCGTTTCTGTCAAGAGTTCTCTCAGCCCCAAGAGTTCTCTCAGTGTCTGTTGTGGGGAGGGGAAGGGAAAGGAGTTTGTAAGCCGCTCTGAGGCTCCCTTGGGTAGTGAAGGGCAGGGTATAAATCCAATCTCTTCTTCTTCTTCTTATGTCCTCAGTGGCTGTGGATCGGCTGCCCAGTTTCCTTGCCGCCCCAAATACCAGCGATGGGTGTCCTTTGCCTCATCATCAGTGCTCCATCCACCTGAACTGTGAGGACATGGACACGCTGCACCAGGCCTTTGAGGATGTCTCTCAAGGGAGACCCTCTAGCAGGTACGACTGGGAACTTCAATCCTGCACAGAATAGTTGGCACAGGTGAGCAGAAGAGGGGGTGCTTGACATTCCTCCTCACCAGGCTGTGAAATCAACAAAGGGGGAAGAGTGGTTAAAGCTGTCTGGGTTCCCTTGAAACTGCTGTGAGTAGCCCATGCTTCCTGTGGCTCTACAGGGCTGCTTTCACTGAATGATGACAAGATTAGAAAAGTCAAGCCCACACATTCTCACTTCCAGCACTACCCCAGCACACGAATCAGAGGCTTCTCTGTGTCTGTGTGTGTGGGGGGGGTTTGTCCTGCAGGGTGTTGTTGAAACCCAAGGAGTGACCCACTGCAAAAAGAGAGAAGATTTGCAAGTGCAGGGGAGCCCTGAACAGTAAGAAGAAGCCAGACTGCTAACATATCTCTCATCTCTGGGCCTTGCCGTGATACAATCGTGGTCTAATGAGATAAGACTCATGTTCCAGCAAAACAAATGGATATTGTCACGTTCCTCCCCAGTGTATTTATAATCCTGAGAGTGCTGTGGGAAATTCTCTTTTCCTGCTCACATGCCGTTTCATTAGCTAGGGGAGCCACCAGAGTGTCTAGCAACCCTGTGCTCCTGGGATGAGCGTTGCACAGACACCCTCATTGAAATGCATTGCCTACTTGCATCGGTGCTGCCTGATCTCTGTCGCTTCCTCCTTGTAGCAAGAAAGGGCTTTGTGTCTCCTTACCCCCTTCCTCCCCCCCCCCCCCACATTAAAAAAAATTGAAATCCCTCCTGTCAATAACCTTGACTTCCTGCCTGCTATCACTTCCATTGGATGGAAAGGAAATTAACACTTCCATGAATACGTTTCAGAAATAAGATCCTCTGCATGGATCATTTACTCTTTTGTCTGGTGCTGTGCTTTGTAATTTTAACATACCTTGTTCTCTTCTCCCCACCCTTTCTTCTACTTGTAGTTTTCAGTATGTGTATCTCTTTCAACAAGATGCAACACTTCATGCATCTGATGGAGAGGGCTCTGACAGACACAAAAGTTCATACCACAAGAACTTTGGTGGTCTTCAAGGTGCCACTTTGTTAGAGTTCAGTGAAACTCTCTCCCAAGCAAGCATGCATTGGATTGCACCTTTATAAGTAGTTTGTTTCCAACAGGGACCACTATGAAAAGCAAAGCAAGAATATCCGTCACAGCGCCTGCCCTGTTAAGAATCTGTATATTCAGTGATTTTTTTTTGAAGACCAGTCCTTAGAGGTGAAATGTTGCCCTGTCATAATATCCCTTTGCATGCTTTGGAAAAACTAATCCTGTGTGGTACTCTTATACCGTAATCCCCCCCCCTCAAAGCAAGGCTAATAGGAGTTTGAAGGGGGTGTGTGTGATTATATTGGAGAACTGATCTGGGGGTGGGGAAGTGCCTGTTGCCTTGATCCTATTTCAGCTCTTCTGTATCATGTCTGCCTTGGCCCTCGGGATGCCTTTTGTTGTGCTAGGGACCGTCTGTCACCATCAGGACCGTTGTCAGAGCAGAGCCAGCCCTCTTAGCTCACTGCGGTAGCTAAAGGAAGAGTGAAGCAGAAGTGATGCCGGAGGCTGCAACAAGCGCTGCACCTCTTTGTCTGATTTCAGGCCGGTGATTGAACTGTGCATCCCATCTGCCCTGGATCCCACTCTGGCTCCCCCTGGCTGCCATGTGGTCTCTCTCTTCACTCAGTACACCCCTTACACACTGGCCGGAGGGAGGCAGTGGAATGATCAAGAGCGTGATGCCTACGCTGACCGAGGTACGACCACCGACTGTGGGGCAGCAGGAGTGGTGTGTGTCTTGCACTACTTTAGGGATGAGGGAGCGGGATCTTCTAGTCCCAGGAAGGGTCCCTAGGGTCATGTTTCCCGTTTGACTTACAAAACCTGCTACGATATGGGAAGATGTGCACATGCACATACGTAACAACTTCCCCCACTTAGATCCTCTGCGCACACAGACATAACCCCTGGCTTTATATCGGTAGCTCCATTGAAATAGAAAGAACCCACCGTGGAATAAGAGCCGAAAAGAACAACACAAAAGAGAAGAACTCCGCTGCTTGGGTGCCTGGTAGGCATTCACACACACCCCTTGCACTGTGGCCCTAGCTAGGTTTAAATGTCTCTGTAAACCGCTCCGAGCCCTCGGGAAGGAGCGGTATATAAATTGAATGTGTATGTATGTATGTATGTATGTATGCTTGCTCTTACATGCTTCTCTTTGGGGTGGGGTGGGAGAGTTTCAGCCATGATGCAGTTATATTTTGAGTTCATGCAATTCTGAGCACTGAAGAACCTTCGCCTGTCTGAAAGGCAGATGTTGAGTTGTTTGGTTCTGGGTGAGCCAACAACACCTTGCCTAGCTCCGGTTTCCATGTCACTGCCGGTGTCTTCTCCCCATAGTTTTTGATTGCATTGAGGCCTATGCCCCTGGGTTCAAGGCCTCCGTCATTGGCAGAGATGTTCTAACACCACCAGACCTTGAACGGATCTTCGGCTTGCCGGGCGGGGTATGTACTTCCTGAGAACCACAACCCACCGCCCACTCAGCATAGTCTGCTGCCATGAGCTCACACGGCAGCCTCGCCAGTGTGCCTAGCTGGTATGGCAAGGCTGGTCAAACCTCTGTCTTTATTAATTAAAGGGTATCTTCCCCTCCTGCTCCACACAGAGAATCTCCCTCCCTGTGCAGTTTGAGTTCCTTTGAGCTGCAAGACAGAGATGGTTCCCTGCCTCTGGGGGGAGTGCTCATCCAGTGCTGCCTCTGGTTTTTCAGAATATTTTTCACGGAGCGATGTCCTTAGACCAGCTGTATTTTGCCCGGCCTGTGCCCTCCTACTCTAGTTACCGGTCTCCAGTCCAAGGCCTGTACCTCTGTGGCAGCGGTGCTCATCCTGGTATGTGTCTGGCTGGGAGGGGATGGAGGGGATGTGTTTCTAACAACAAGGGAGGGGAGCCAATGCTCCCTCTCAGCTGTGGAGTCTTGTGAGCAAAAATTCCACTTTGTGAGCTAGTGGCATGAAAGTTGTGAGCGAGTGATTTGGCTACTGCATGAATTAGTTTGCTCTGGAGCCCTCCTTCCTGAGCTAAGACAAAAATGTGTGAGCTGGAGGCTAAAAAAACTGTGAGCTAGCTCACACTAGCTCAGCTTAGAGGGAACACTGGAGGGGACCCGGCCTGAAGGTGGCAGACTCTGTTATGGCAGACTCTGGAGGAGGGAGCGAAGGCTGCACCGGGTTCCTGGGTCATGCCTCCCTAAGATGTCTGGCTAGAAGCAGCAGTGCTCAGGAAGGAGTTCCACTCCCTGTAAGGTAACTGGAGCTGTTCATCAGGCTCTTATCTGGTAAGAATGCAGCAATAAGGTCTCCCTTTCAGGGGCCTTTGCCTAAGGGCAGAACACAGCCTAGGCATTCAGCTTCGGAGCAGTAACCCCCTCCCCTGCTCTAATTCTGTGCCCTCAGAGCTGCTGTCCAGATGG
>NW_015169174.1:170780-180688 GCF_001447785.1 Gekko japonicus
GTAGGGGCGTGGCAACAGTTACAACCTGCAGTTAGTTTGGCTTCAGCTTGTCCGCTCCTTTCCCATGTTGGTGGAAAGTAGGAATTGGAAGAGTGTGGGGAAATGCCTCCCGTGTTGTTTTCAGCCATGACTGCTGACCACCGCTGTCCCCATTGGCTCTACCACCTTACTATCTAGTGGTGGTTACTGTGCAGGTGAGTTGCTCTACTGATCCTTCCAATCTCTCTCTTCTCGCCCCTCCCCCCAGGAGGAGGAGTGATGGGAGCTGTGGGCCGCAATGCTGCTAGGACAGCTCTGGAGGATTTCAAGAAACTGTGACCCAGCTGGAGCACTTGGGCTGCCCTGGCTCAGAAAACCATACCAGTTGGCAGATAAGCAGCCGGATGCAACTCTGCTGAGCAGTTTCTCCAGACCTGGTTCCCTTGTCAGGGTTGCCGTCCTCAAGTGTTACACTCCTGGCATTCCACTGCAGCGGAGAATGAGATGGACAGTGCCCCCGCCGCCCCACGGGCACACTGGGAGCTGGCTTGTTGCTGGCTGATAGGCTCCTCCCACTGTGCTGCTGTAGTTGTGCTTTCTTGATGCGTTCGAGGGATGCAGCCTGCTATTCCCACAGAAGAAGATACGCCATGTGGAGTCTGCAAGATGCTTTTCCATGGGCAGGGTGGGCCAGGACTCCTTACAGTGCCATCCTAAGCAGAGTCACTCCCTTCTGAGCCCCTTGACTTTGATGGATCTAAACAGGTGGCAGGGCTTCAGGCCTCACTGTGACACTCTCTGGGTCTCAGGGTTTTGCCAGGTGCTCCTTCGCATGAGCGCTTCTTCCAAAAGGTCCAGTGTGCTCTGCAGTCTTAAGCCGAGTTACGCCATTCTATGCCCATTGATGTGGGCATAGAACATTCTGCAGCCGTGGGCTCCCAGCATATCATAATCCCCACTCCTCACCCCCAATGGCTCAGAGGCCAGACATCTCTTGGTCTCAGGAGCAGAGCCAACCTACCCTGTCATCATAACCAAGGGACAGGGAGAGTCTGCTCGTGTTCATATCATCTGACCTTGTGGCTCCAGAGCCAATGCTGGTCATGCCTCACTGAGCCCCATTCCCAAAGAGCCATATTTCTCACTGGCAAAGAGCAGCTGCTTGCAAACATCTCTCTGTGTTCTGGCCACAAATCCCAGCTGGGCAGTGGCCAGAAGTCCGCCACCCTCTCTGACAGGGACCGTGCGGGGATTTGTGCACTAAGCAACCTGGTTCACAGATCAGTTGAGCCAGTGCACTTGGCGTTAATCCAGTTCAATTCCGTTGAAATCCTTGTGCATAAATCATCTTAAATCTAAATACTCCAGTTTAATTGGTGCATGGACGTCCGCCAAAGTGTGTTGACACAATAAGGGGGGGGGAAATCAATATTATGCCTTC
Organism: Gekko japonicus; assembly: GCF_001447785.1. Lineage (NCBI taxonomy): Eukaryota > Metazoa > Chordata > Lepidosauria > Squamata > Gekkonidae > Gekko > Gekko japonicus. The sequence goes on from NW_015169174.1 coordinate 172,201, forward strand.
CTCCCAAGCAATGATGGATTGATTTCATGTGAAGGAATGATTGAAAAATCATTACAAGCTGTCCCTTTAGAAAATGTGTGCTCAAAGATCAGAGAGCCTTTTAAAAAAAAGAAAAAAACTGATCTTTCTTTATAATAATATTGCTCACCTTTGTAGGGATGCATCAACCAAGGGCAAGCAAAAGAGACAAGGCTGCAGCCCTCAGGCAGATAGTCAGCTGTCTCCAGGTGCTCCTTCCCAAAGTACTGCTGCCGAGCAGCCCCCGTTCATTTCAGTGCAGCTTGCTTGGATACCTGTCACAGAGTGGCACTGAAATGAATGGAAGTTGTGGAGCAGCTGCAGGTGGACTTTTCTGTGGAAGACAGCAGGAGTACATCATCTCATACTGACAAACTTGTTTGTGTATGCAAAATCTATACAATTACTGATGCAACGCTAAATGTTTTACATTATGGAATCAAAATGTCTGTTGAGGAGAAACTGAAAATGCAATATTTACAGTAAATGTCCCAGCAGCACACCAGCCTCATATGAACTTTGCCAAAACATTTGATCTCTCTGACGTAGCACAAGGTAGCCCAGCCTCTTGTGCTGTACCATCACATTACTGGTCTCTGTACAGTGTGTGTTCCCCTGCTACTTCTAGTTTTGTCTCAGCTTGAAGTTTCCAGTGATTTCAGTGCAAGAACAATTAACTATGAACAATTAACCCTATGCAAATTCTTAGTGCACCAGCTCTCAGTAGCTCATTACTATGATATGGCTCTTGTGGCTGTCTGTCTGAGACCTACTGTATGTGGTTGAGGACAGAAGCAGATCTTCCTTATAAAGTTCGAGTCTAGTGCTGCTTCAGACCAACATGGCTACCCTAACTATCCTTATAGTTAGGGCTCATAACACAAGAGGCGCAAACAGTCTCTCTTCAAGTCCTCTGAAAAGAGAAGTTAGACCAACAGTTTCCACTTGGTGGCAGTGTTGCTTCTCTGTAGCTTCCTGAGCAACAAAAAAATGAACAAAGCCAAATAGAGTAGCAAGAACTGCCTTACTAATATGGTTTCATTCCTCTTACTGTTTTATATCATGAATATGTTAACCACAGCTATTTTAGCTTCACCAGCAGTAGCTGGCAAGCACAACACCCATCCTTCCGCTTGAGGTACATCCTTACAATAGTAAGGATGATGTGTGCTATTTGGAGTTTGGCCTGGCTGGCACCTGAGAAGCATGTACTCTACCATTGCCTGCAAGGGGAGGAAGTGCTGATCTGGGGTGTTTTTCAAGTTGCTAAAAAAGGAAAGGGTAATGCAAAGTAATACTGGAATTTCCCCCTCCCTCTCAGTAAGAGAACAGTCTCGCCTCGGTGCTCAAAAGATTTCCTGGGGAGTGTAGGCTTTTCTACATTCAAGAAGTATGCCCAGGGCTTTTTTTAGTAGAAAAAGCCCAGCAGGAGCTCATTAGCATAATAGGCCACACCCATCAGCAGAAACTCATTAGCATATTAGGCCACATCCCATGCCTTCCCTTGGCTTGCCCGGGCGCCCTGTGGCTGCAGGGAGCCTGGGCACGCCCCCCCCCCTTGAAGGGCACCCCAATCCTTCCAGGGGTCCCCCTGGCCCACCCGCCTCGGAGTCGCCCGGGGATCACACACAGAGGTTTTGGCTGTAGTGGATGTGGCCAACTCTAAAGCCAGACGGAACTCCGTTCCTGTGTCCTGCCCCAAAATAGCCCTGAGTATGCCCTCCCACCGAGTCCCAGGGCCACTTCACATTTTCCTATATGGAGGATATGATTAAGTAGCCTGTGCAAGTCAGGGTTTCCCAATCAAATGACTTTCAAGCCCTATGCAGAAGTTAACAGTGAATGCAATACAATCCATGTACCCTATACTCACAGTTTTTTTTTTATGTGTGTTTGAGTAATCATATTACAGTCAATGGATGCACAGCCAACTATACGATACAAGCCCCACATAGAAGAAGAAGAAGAAGAGATTGGATTTATACCCCGCCCTTCACTTGGAGTCTCAGAGCGGCTTACAAACTCCTTTCCCTTCCCCTCCCCACAACAGACACCCTGTGAGGTGGGTGGGGCTGAGAGAACTCTTGACACAAACTGCTCTTTTTCAAGGACAGCTGTGCCAGAGCTTGTGACTGACCCAAGGTCACATCAGCAGGTGCAAGTGGAGGAGTGGGGAATCAAACCCGGTGCTCCCAGATTAGAGTCCACACACTTAACCACTACACCAAACTGGCTCCAGATACTGGTCCCTGGTTTCATACATGAAAGTGAATTCACATAGGCTCTTTCATACAGACAGATGTATGTGTGTTCACTGTTATGTGTGAATGGGGCACTGTGAGAAAAACTTGGTACAGGGATGTTAGGGCATCTTGAAAGTACTAAGGTTTCTCTCCTGTTCCTCTTCCGGCTAAGTTTATCATCCCTGCAGTCTCTGGATGATTGCAACCATTTCTCCCCCTTAGAAGGACAAGCAGTTGGCTCATTTTAGGATTGCCTTTGCTCCAAAGGGATCATTAGAGCGTCAGGTCTTGCATTTTTTAATTTATCCCCTAAATGTCATCTCCCCTTTCTCCCCCAAAGCCAGCACCACCTCTCTGCCCACAGGCCGTGTGGGAAATCCGAACTGCACTGACACTGGGAGTAGAGAGAACTAGAACGCCACAGCATCAGCCCCGCCCTGAAACATCAGCGCCAGGGAAGAAAGAGAACAACAAAATAGCTGCTTTTCCTGAACCTCTTTCCGCCAGGAGGTGGCAGCAGAGTGCAGTCAAAGTCAACGAGCGTGTGGCGAGGGTGGATACCGGCCGCTTCTCGCCGGGCGGAGGGAAGAGGGCGCTGGCTGCTTGAAGATCTCATCCTCTGAGATTCCACCGCCCTCTCCCCGAAGTGAGGATGGCCCACAGTTTAGGCACTTTGATTATAGGGAGGCAGGTGTAGGGGAATGGAAGGAGTCCACCTGCATTTATTTGAATATTTATACCCCATCGTTCTCACTACCGGGGACCCAAAGCAGCTCGGAACATTTTTATTCCCTGCTCTGTTTTCTCTTTACAACCACCGCCTTGTGATCCAGGTCAGAATGAGAGAAAGGGACTCGGGGTCACCGAGCCAGCTGCCAGGGCAAAGTGGGGGTTCCGAGGTAGGTCTCCGAGATCTCCAGGCAGACAGCACGATGCGGCCGATCGCTCGGTCCTTCCCTTCTCTGCCTTTTCTCTGAATCGCTGCGATGCAGCTGGCTTTCTGCAGGTAGGGAAGGGGTTGGTGTGACTGTGCTGGACCTGTTCAGGAGCGACGTTGCGGCGACGCCGTGAACGCGGGCAGGGAAAGGAAGCCGCGCGGTAGGCCGGAGCAGCCCTGCCAGCTTTCCTCGCACGAGAGGGGGCGCTCGCTGGGCTGGGGGACACCGAGGCTGCTCGAGGCCTCCGACATCCGCCTTCTGTGGGACTCCTCCGAGCCAGGTCTCCGGTCCCCTCCTAGCCTCACGCAGCTCTGGACCCGGCCGAACAACAGGTGGCCGGCTGCCAGCGCCCAGCCTCCCGCCCCGCGCGTGAGACGGAAGGGAAGCCCGACGGGCGCTTATGCCCGCGCACTGTGGCCGCCCGGCCCCGCCAGGCCTTCCTCGCGGTGACCGAGGGGAGCTGAGTGCTCCGCGGCGCGCGGGGGTGGGGCCGCCTCGTTGCCCGCCTCCGCTTCCTGCCGGCGACCGTGACCTCTGCGCCCTGCTGCCTCCCGCCGCCGCCCCGAAGCGCGACCTGGCTGGCAGGAGGCGCTGCTGCACCTGAGACAGCTAAATAAATATTGACGGGATGAGAATAGCTCTCCGGGCTGGCAGGGAGCTGTTTTTAGTGCCGCCGGAGCTGCCCCTCGCCTTTAACCACAGAACAGCCCGGGCTGAAGGGCGGACACGTGCTCGGGCCGGGGCTCGGCGGGGCACCTCCTTCGTCCCGCTGTGCCACGTCGGACTGGCAAAGCAGCGAGGAGCCCGGCCAGGGAACGGCCCTTTGGGGCTGCGCTGGAAACAACACGGCTGCCTTCCACTGGGGGGCGGGGGGGAGCGGGAGAGAGCGCACATATGCAGAAGAGAACAGAAGATGCTGCTGCTGCTGCTGCTGCTTGGCTCTTCCTGTATCAGAGGAAGGCATGCCGAGGATTCAGAGCAAGGTCCGGGTGAAAGATCTCCAGTGACGGGGCTGGGGGTTAGGCTTTCTAAGGCCTTGGAGAAACACTTCCCCTCCTGGAAGGGACACATCTTTGGCTCAGTACAAAGCAAATCTCATAAACACAAAAGATTCATTCCAGCAGTCCCTCCTAGACAGATCAGGCATAAATAGAGACGGAAGTGAAAAGGGAACAGTCGCTCCCGGTGTCCCTTGCTTATGGATGGGGCTGGCCTCACCCTTAGAGCATTGACTTTGCATGCAGAAGGTCCCGGGTTCAATTCCTGGCATCTCCCCTTCAGTTAGGAAGGGATCAGGTAAGGAGATGACATGACAGAGCCACTTTGGACAATACTGACCTGAATAGGCTAATAGTGCAAGTAAAGCAGCCTCATAGGACAGTCCCCGTGGATCTGGGCATTGCTTTGATCCTTTGTCCTGCCTGGCATGAACAGTGCTAAATCAGTGGGGAGACTTGTTCCCATTATAAGGGGGGGGGGGGGGGAGACAGGCTTTCTTAGGGCATGCATCTGTGCAGGCAGACTGGGCTGTTGATGAATGAACCACAGGAGGCAGCCAGCCTGGCCTCTTGTGGAGGAAGTGGATATGTCCGTATTCTTTATATTACTTTTGCTACTCCTCTTGGCCGTTTTTCCAAACTGGCAGGCCTGCTGCATTCACTGATTAAGCCTGACTGGGCTACCTTGTTTTCTTTTTGTAGGTACCATATGTCAGCTCTGCATCTATTCACACCTGCTGTTGTGGCAGCTGTCCCCTGCAGAGATTTCATAATGTGTTAATCACCACCTATTGAACAACTGTGCTCTTTCTTCCATAGGTTGACTCATCTTTAAATTTTTAGTCTAATCTGAATTAAAACCAAAAATGTGTGTGCATGTCAGCCACGCTGGTTCACAGTGTCATCAAACCCTCAATCTCAGTGCATTTCTTTTTCATAAAAATAGCTCTCTTTGGACGTTAATGTGTTCAACTGAATAAATGTATAATGAATTTGAAGCTTGTGTCTGTGCAAGTGAGTAAACCTGTTTTCTTTCTGGAGGGGGAAGAAAGACAGCATGTGGAGCAAAAATGCATCTGTACCTTTCTTGTACACAGGTATCAGCTCTGATGTTAACATTTTCTGTCTCCAAAGTTAATTAAGAACATAAGAGACGCCAATGTTGGATCAGGCCAAAGGCCCATCCAGTCCAACACTCTGTATCACACAGTGGCCAGAAATACCAGTGCCATCAGGAGGTCCACCAGTGGGGCCAGGACATTAGAAGCCAGCCCACTGTTGACCCCTCCCCCAAGCATCAAGAAGACAGAGCATCACTTGCCCCAGAGCCCCTATCTATACCTTGTGGCTAATAGCCACTGATGGACCTCTGCTCCATATGCTTATCTAATTCCCTTTTGAAGCCGTCCATGCTTGTAGCCGCCACCACTTCCTGTGGCAGTGAATTCCATGTGTTAATCACTCTTTGGGTGAAGAAGTACTTCCTTTTATCCGTTCTAACCCGACCGCTCAGCAATTTCATGGAGTGCCCACGGGTTCTTGTATTGTGAGAAAGGGAGAAAAGTACCTCTTTCTTTACCTGCTCTTTCCCATGCATAATCTTATAAACCTCGATCATGTCACCCCTCAGTCGTCTTTTCTCCAAGCTAAAGAGCCCTAAGCGCTTTAACCTTTCCTCATAGGGAAAGTGTTCCAACCCTTTTATCTTTTGAGTTGCCCTTTTCTGCACTTTTTCCAAAGCTATAATATCCTTTTTAAGGTGTGGTGCCCAGAACTGCACACAGTATTCCAAATGAGGTCTCACCATTGATTTATATAGGGGCATTATGATATTGGCTGATCTGTTTTCAATACCCTTCCTAATAATCCCCAGCATAGCATTGGCCTTCTTTATTGCAGTCACACACCGTCTCGACATTTTCAGTGGGTTATCTACTACAATTCCAAGATCTCTCTCTTGATCAATCTCTTGATCAATCTCTGCCCCATCAATGTGTATTTATATTTAGGATTTTTGGCTCCAATGTGCATCACCTTGCACTTGGCCACATTGAACCCCATTTGCCATGTTGACGCCCATTTGCCCATCCTTGACAGATCCCTTTGGAGTGCCTCACAATCCTCACTGGTTTTCACCACCCTGAACAACTTCGTATCATCCACAAATTTAGCCACTTCACTGCTTACTCCCAACTCCAAATCATTAATGAACAAGTTAAAAAGCAGTGGACCAAGTACTGATCCCTGCGGTACCCCACTGCTTACCACCCTCCACTGAGAGAACTGCCCATTTATACTCACTCTCTGTGAGTATAATTAGCCAGTTTTTGATCCATAAAAGGACTTCTCCTTTTATCCCATGATTTTTGAGCTTACCTAGGAGCCTTTGATGAGGAACTTTATCAAAAGCTTTCTGGAAGTCAAGGTAAACAATATCTATTGGATTCCCCTTGTCCACATGTTTGTTCACCCCCTCAAAGAACACTAACAGGTTAGTGAGACAAGATCTTCCCTTACAGAACCCATGCTGAGTCTGCCTCAATAGGTTTTGTTCATCTATGTGCCTACTAATTCTTTCCTTAATAATGGTTTCCACCAATTTGCCTGGTATTGACGTCAGACTGACTTGCCTGTAATTTCCCGGATCTCCTCTGGAACCCTTTTTAAGGATGGGAGTGACATTAGCTACCTTCCAGTCCTCAGGAATGGAGGCAGATTTTAAGGAAAGATTACATATTTTTGTCAGGAGATCCACAAGTTCACATTTGAGTTCTTTCAGAACTCTCGGATGTATGCCATCTGGGCCTGGTGATTTATCAGTTTCTAAGTTGTCTATCAATTTTAGGACCTCCTCTCTCATCACCTCAATCTGACTCAGGTCTTTCAACACCCCTCCCGAAATCAGCGGTTCTGGAGTGGGCAAGCACTTCTCATCTTCCACAGTGAAGACAGAGGCAAAAAATGCATTTAGCTTCTCAGCCATTTCCCTATCATCCTTCAGTACTCGTTTTACCCCTTGGTCATCCAAGGGCCCCACTGCCTCCCTGGCTGGTTTCCTGCTTCTAATGTATTTGAAGAAAGTTTTAGAAGCAGGAAACCAGCCAGGTTTGAGTATACAGGTGATCTAGGGTGAGGTTATATTTCTTGTATTTTTATGTCCCTGATTTTATGCTTTCATTACATGTTCCACCTGAATAAGGTTTTTTCTTCGCTTACCTGTTTTGCCAGGTTTATTTCAAAAATCCCTCCAGCTTTTTCTACAATGGGGTTAAACAAAGGAATGCTATGAAAAATGGGATCCAATCGCCACACAGCCACAAAGCCAAGCATAACCTCCCTCACAGGGTTGTTGTGAGGATAAAGGAAATTATACCATCAGCTCCTTAGAGGAAGGGTAGGAAAAAAGCATTTAATATAATATCCACAGCAGTGTCAGGTTGCTTAAACTTGTATTTCTTAAACAATAGCATTAGGATGGATGCATAATAAAATGACACTCCTGTGTATACTGGGACCAGATATCTTTATTGAAGTGCATGACAAAGTGGTAGCAGTTGGACTATGTGAGGCACCACTGTAACGCTGGTTCACCTACTCCTGTTTTTCCATGCCTTAAGTTAACCCAGAGAGGGGTTTGAGTTTGAGAAGCCAGTTGTTTTCTTTGGAACACCCTGGATCCATGATATTTACAGATCCCCGCACACTGGTGTACTTTGGTGTGTCTCCTCAGAACTGGTATGACTGGCATGAAAATAAGTTGTTGTCAGACACCATGGAACAGGAGGAGTCTCTCTCCTCTCTTTGTAGCACATAGGAAGGACTGCCCCCTTCTCATGACTCATTCTACCCAGTCGTCCCCAATGCCCATTTCTCCTCTTATTTTGCACAGAATAGCTGTCATGTTTCTGACAGTTCTGGGTCACAGGCAATAACTTTGGGGGGAATGGGTCCCTTGGCATTTGCTAGCACCCTGACATCATTTAACCAGGAGACAAACACGTAGGGGGGCGGGATGTCAACACAGTGCCATCAGCAGCTTCTTGGTCAATCAAGCTGGGCATCAGAAGGTATCCACAGGACCCACCCAACTGAATGGCAGGATGCTTATTAAGCCCACCCTTTCAGGAACAGAGGCCCAACCATTCCTTTAACCAGCTCTCTCCTTCTCTATGATGAGCTCAGAAGCACTGACTGGTGATGAGCTCAGGGGGTATTTGGGGTCATGTTTTTTCTGGCTCCTCTTGTCAGGAACCTGCTCCTTCAGCTCTAAACAAACAGCTTGTAGCCACTG
>NW_015169174.1:180718-187403 GCF_001447785.1 Gekko japonicus
TTCCTGCTTCTCTCTGGCCTCACAATTGGGCTGGTGGCCGGGCAGGGCTGCCCGTAGGCCACATGCCTTGACCAACAAGGCCAGAAGGAGTCCCAAGGGAATTGTTGCATTTAGCTCAACTTTACTGAGTAGGCTGCAGTGCCGAAGGTTCTTTGGGGAACTGTAAGGAGAGCAAGAGCAACCACACACACACAAACCAGGTTAGGTTTACAAATCAAACCAATTTATTAAATAGCACACTACACTAGCAAGTAATCAAGTCAAACAGGGTTGCTAACTCCAGTCTGGGAAATTCCGGGAGATTTGGGGCAATGCCTGTGGAGGGGGGAATTTAGGGAGGGATTTCACCCAGAAGCTATGGTGTCCCATAGAACAGAGATTGCTGTTTTCTCCAGGGCAACTGATCTCTGTAATCTGGTAATCAGTTGTAATTCTGGGAGATCTCCAGGCCCCAATTGGAAGTTAGTTACAAGAATGGGCACAGTAATGAGACCAATGAAAAAAGGAAAAAGAACTGTGACAATTTAGCGCTTGGTAATATATTCATAAATCATAATATACAATAACAGAAAATAAGTAATATATATAGTGAATGTAGACGGTGGTCTCCGGAATGGTGTGCCGTTTCGACAATGATCATCTTCTGAACAAGGGTGTGTACAAAAACTGTCTTTCAACAATCCATTTATCTTGGTGACGTATTGGAAATATACTGTTGATTCACTTCGTCATGAGGCTATGCTTACAGCTATGTTCTTCAGTGGGCTATAATTGCTCTCTGGTCTACTCTCTCCCTGGATTGCTCGGAGCTTCTATGGGCTAGAGGGGTGTGTGTGTGTGTGTGTGTGTGTCTGTGTGTGTGTGTGTGTGTGTGTGTGAAGTGTCATCAAGTCACAGCTATCATATGGCAACCCCATAGAGTTTTTAAAGCAAGAGAGGAACTGAGATGGCTTTCCACTGCCTGCCTCTGCATAGTGACCCTGGACTTCCTGGGTGGCCTCCCATCCAAGTACTAATCTGGATCGACTTTGCTGAGCTTCCAAGCTCTGAGAAGAAAAGGCTGGCCTGGGCCATCCATGGATTAGATGGTCTACATTTAAAGTAAAATGTTTCTATTGCTTTCAATGGAGAGGTTGCAAGTTCAGTTGCGCCGCCTCCTAGCAACTGTTCCTCCTGTGCCGTGTTCTGACCGCGTGTTGGCTAAGGCAAGTATAAGCACCTGTGAAGCAAAGGCTTAAGTATAATTTTAGCAATCCTTCATAACTCTTGTTTTACCCTCCTTCAGGTTTTTATTGCAGGTTGCTTCAGGCAGCAATTTCTATTCTAAAATTAGTATGCACAAACTATCCCCCAATTTTCCAGACATTCATGCAAAAGACCCACCTAGACACCTTAGCTAGATAAATTTCTTATCTTTTCTCTTGCTTCCAGATCCTTCACAGAGGGTCTTTCAGCAACTGGCTGTATTCAATAATTAACCACGTCTTAGCAAATTCTCTTTTAAACATACAAGCAGGAGACTCACAAGGATTTGTGGGAGGAACATCTCATTTCCTCTCCCCCACTATTTCCTCTGTTTCTTTCTTGAAAGTCCCTGTAGCCTTTCCCCTTTTCCTACTTCCTTCTGTCCTTCACACTCACCAGCCAACCTACCTTTATCTGGTCCTGCAGCCTCTACCCAGGAACACTATGGTAGATTTGTATAGTACCAACCACTAGGCCTGGCCCAGTTGTGAGGTGGAGATCCTTCATCAACTTGCAGGGGGCACCTCACTTTTCCCTGTAACCCCTCCCATTATTTCCTCCTGTCAGCCCCCTTATCTGGAACTTTCTGTGCTTCCTTCTTTTCTTCCCACTCACCAACCAGCCTACCTTTGATCTGCCCCCCATATTCTGCTATATTTATTTATATCCCCAACTTTCTCCACAATGGGCATCCAAAGCAGCTAACTTCATTCTCCTCCCCTGCATTTTATCCTCACAACAACCACATGAAGTATGTTAGGCTGAGAATGTCTGACTGGACCAAGGTCACCCGGTGAGCTTCCATGGCAAAGTGGGGATTGGAACCTGGATCTCTCAGAACCTAGTCTGAAACTCTAACCACTATAACTTCACTGGCTTTCAATAGCAAGCAGCCAGTCCAGAGTGAGCCATGCAAAATGAATGCTATCAAGTCACCCTGTGGTTGGTGCCAGGCCCGACCCTGATGAATCCTCCCTCAAAAGCCAAAACAACTTTGGAAACAACCCTGCCCTTTCCCCTACCTTTTTATCACAGAAACCAAGGCTTGAAGCCTGCTTTGCCTAGCAACCCCCACAGCTACCACTGAGAGGTCACTTGTTCTTAAAGTGATAGCCGCTGCTTCTATTTTTGGGTTGGGTATTAACCCACCATTGTATTTACTTTAATTTTCAGATTTTTCTATAGGCCTTTCTCAAGTTTATAGGAAGACCAGTCCTGTCTGTTCACGGCCCTGTTGAGAATTAGATAAATTGATGGACCTATTTACAGCTGGGAATTTTTTCCTTTTTCTCAGTTGGAAATTTTTCCTTTAGACAAGTCGCGACTTGGGTTTGGGGTCCTTGAACCACTAAAGCTTCAGGTGCCCCCATTACAAAATGTTGCTTGGGAAAAGCACCAGACTAAGAGCTAACGTAGCCAGAGTAGATCTGAGGAGCATAATTAAAGGGCTTCGACAAACCTTTAGGAGGAACCTCAGGACTGGGAAGAGCAGTATAAAATTATGGCATCAGCAAATTGGAAATCATTGGGTAGTACACCTGTGGCTACAGTTAGCTTAGTCGTCATGAATGCAGCAGTAAGAACTGTTTTCTGCCTCCCTTTTTTGTTTTGGAGCAGTTAATGTAACTGCATTTTAATATCAGAAATGAATTTATGCTCACGCTCATAGATCCAAACTCATGATTGCATACAAATAACCTCACACTGCATCAGTGCTCATATGCTCAGAGAGAGACCCTTTCACACAGTACATCATTATTCTTCACAACTTGCAACCACAGGATATGGCCGTGACCAATGTTACTAAGCAGAGCTAAAAGAAATGATTAGGCCTAATTATGGAAGACAGGGAGATCAGTGGCTTTTAACTGGCAGGCAGGAGATTGCCCAGCCATTCCAAAAATCAACTGCTACAAGGTGATTGACAAGGAGTGCAGTTCTCCAAGTAGTGTCCCGAGTAGTTTTGCATATCATCTAAAGCAACTGGAAGAAAGTAATGAATATGAGCAACTGGTCTGTCACAGTGAAGGCAGTGCTTATAAAGCAAAGAGACAATAATACACATTTGGATACTTTTTCTTATAAAGTGTCTTTAAGGAGGTATATTCTCATGTTTATATTCTGCCTTATTCTGAAATCACAGACCACTGGTCCATCAAAGACAGTATTGTCTACTCTGACTGGCCATGGCTCTTCAGGTTCTCAGGTAGAAGTCTTTTGCATCACCTACCACATGATTCTTTTTACTGGAGATACTAGGAATTGAACCTGGGACCCTCTGCATACCAAGCCAATGCTCTGCCACTGAGCCACAGCCCCTCTGTGGGGATCCCCAGTGGGGAGCCAAAGGGGCTTACAGTGTTGTCCCCTTCTCCACTTTATTAGCATCAGTGAAAAGGGCAAGGAAGTATTAAGTAAAGGGTTGAAAATAAAATGGGCAATACTGCAATACCCTTGTATAGAGCTATGATGCAGCCTCATTTGGAATACTGTATAGAGTTCTGGGTTGCCATTCCTCAAAGAGGATATTACAGAGGTGGGGAAAGTTCCAAGGAGGGCCTGTAGCTGTGAGAGAACTTTGGTCTGGGGCAAAGGACTGTGACTCTCTTGATGCATGTCATGTGAGATTTCCAGCGCTGTTTACTGTACGGTAGCATTTGTTTAAAGTGACTTTTTATTGTAAACTGCCTTGGCGCTCTGCTTACTGGAGAAAGGTGAGGTAAAAGCATTTTATATAAATAAATAAATATCATTGCTATACATTTGATGAACACTCTTGCCATTATCCGTTTTCTACTTCATAACATTTTTACTCCACCCTTCCTCCAGGAATCTCAGGGTATACGTAGTTCTCTTCACTTTTTCACTCTTCCATTTTATACCCACAACGAGCAAGTGAGATAGATTAGGCTAGAGAAGATGTGACAGGCTACCCCCACGAGCGTCATGAACACGAGAATTTGAACTCAGGTTTCCCTCACCCTAGTCTGACACTCTAACCATCACACCACACACCAGCTGAAAGGAAGAGTTGCACATTGGCCATATTTGTTATCAGCAACCAAGCACAAAGATTAGCTATGGGTCAACCTCTACATCATATTTATTTATTTATTTATTTTTCACATTTATACCCCGCCCTCCCCAATGGGCTCACAGAGGCAAGGAAAAAACCGAGCCATAATTAAAACATATGATATATAGTAAAAACATCCAAACATTAAAACAATGGTGCTCAATCAATTATTAAACATAAGTCCAAGATGGCTCAGCTCAGTTCTTCTCCAGAATCTTCTGACCATTCCCAAGTTCTTCCTCAGGGCCTCGCAAACGTCCTCTAGGTGCAATGGCGGTGGTGGTATAGTGGGGCGGCGGCTCCTACTCAAAAGCCTGGCGGAAGAGCTCCATCTTGCAGGCCCTGCGGAACTGCATAAGGTCCCACAGGGCCCGGATCTCCCCCGGGAGCTCATTCCACCAGGTAGGAGCCGCCACCGAAAAAGCCCTGGCCCTAGCTTCCGGATTTGTGACAAAGGCAGCCCCATGTAGAGAGCGTTGCAGTAGTCTAGCCTCGAGGTGACCGTCGCATGGATCACTGTGGCCAGGTCATCTCGGTCAAGATAGGGGACCAGCTGCCGTGCCAGCCGAAGATGGTAAAAGGCTGACTTGACAGTGGCCGCTACCTGGGCCTCCATTGTTAATGAGGAGTCCAGAAGCACCCCCAAACTCCTAACCCGAGATGCCGGCACCAAAGGCACCCCGTCAAAGGCCGGGAGAGGGAGCCCCAACCCCGTACCGAGGAAAACAAGGTGAGAACGGGAGCTTAATCCTTCTTTTGCCCAGTGATGCTTTCCTGTTTGCCTTTCTCCTCTGCCAATTTTCTCCTTCTCCCACCCTCCTCCCACCCTGGCTCAAAGACCAAAAGTAAAATTCAGGTGGGCAGCTGTGTTTGTCTGAGGCAGCAGAACAAAGTTTGAGTCCAGTGGCACCTTTAAGACCAACAAAGTTTTATTCAAAGTGTAAGCTTTCGTGTGCAAGTTCAGCTGTTTAGGTTGCAGTCCACACAGAAATAATCAACAGTCAGGGAAAAGGTTAAACATCCCTCTCATCCATTGCTTCTCCCATGAAAATGCTGCTCATTTCCACATTAGTTTTAACCAGCAAACACATCTTTACCCAGGCAATGTACCATGCTAGGTAATGGCACAAATGGTGGAAGCACCCCATTAACGAGCACACAAATCTCTTCAGCACTTTCAAGCCCTTTGGGACGCAGCTGCCTTCCCTTTTTCTTGAAAATAAATTATCAGAAATAGAATCCTCGTCCTCGGTTCTCATAGTGGGACTAGCTCTGTAGGTCTTTTATATGCATCTGTAACATCCTTGCAAATCCTTAAAGAGAAGATTCCATTCTTGGGGGAATTGGAGTCTTGGTTCTGTGATGTTTTGGAGAGGATAAGCAGCAAACAATTTTTCTGGGGGCTCCATTCTCTGCTTTAAGAGCCTGGCAACTCTGCTGAGGTTTTAGCCTGGGTTAAAAGGGCCCTATGGATACTGGTAAAGGCTAATGCAGGCTGACAGACTTAAAGCTGACCTCAGTCCCAACAAGGCTCTGGAAGAATCACAAGCTTCATTCTTTTCACACCCTTCCATCTCTGCTTTGCAACTAAAGAGAGTTTCCCAATCAAACTAGAGAATACGGAGACAGATATGATTCCTCCTTTGGAATGAGTGGGAAAGTTCTGTCTGTACAATGTTGCTGGATGACGGTGAGTATAACATTTGAAACAGAAACCTTTCATTAACATAATTAAAACTAAAAAACAAAAGCAGGGGTTTCCTTTAGATTAAAAAAAAAAAGATCTCAGAAGTTGGATCCATTTTGAGATGGCACAACCAAAATGCCACTTCCCCAGGAAGACTGTGGAACTCCTCCAAGGCAGGCAACAGCAGAGGTGAAAACAGCCTCCACCCTGGGAGTGCGGCAGGGATAAGTGTGGAGTGTGCGCAGGTGGTAGTGGGGAGGTTTATTTTAGGTTCTAATTTGAATTGTGGTCCAGAAGCTGAGACAATCATCCAAGGGCTGCAGAGGCAATCCCCAGTGGTTGACCACAGGTCCCACACACCACCTTGGAAAACCAACTGCTGACCCAGCATCACCACCACGCCACCCCTTTCCCCACATCTCCTCATCCTGTTTGGGTGTGCCCAGAGCTCCTTGGGCTGCATAGATCGCAGGGCACCTCAGGAGGACCCCTCATCGGAGGCCAGCACAGGAGGCTCTCTTGCCCCCATCCCGGCCCTCATCTCTGGCCTGATCCAGACTCCCGGGTCTCTCCCTGCCGCGTGACAGGTTAAAATCCACCCGGTGAAAGTTCCCCACTACCTTGAGCAGCGGCAGCGAGGCAGGCTTGGGCTGCTGAACGCCCAGGAAGGTCGGGGG
>NW_015169174.1:187769-195593 GCF_001447785.1 Gekko japonicus
GGACTACGCTGCGCGACACCCCCACCCCCCACCGGCGGTGGACATGGGATGGGGTCCCGTCTCTGGAGCAGGGGACGCGCCTTCTGCTGCAGACGGGGGTGGGATGGGGGGCGCTGAGGAACAGAGTCGAGGAGAGGCTCGGGAGGAGCCCCCTGAGGCCAGACCCAGCCGCCACCTCCAAGGCAGCACGAGAAGCCAAGAGGCGCCACCATCTCCTCCTTCCACGGTTTGGAGCAGGGCTTCGGGCAAAGACTCCAAGCGCCCCCCCCTCGGCGTCTCCCAGGGCGGATGGCGCCCCCTCAAGTCCGGGTGGCAGAATGCGTGCTCCCAGGGTGGTGGGAAGGATGCAGGGGCCGACAGAGCTTGACAGCCAGCTGTGGTGTGGTGGCTAAAGCCTAGGACCAGTTTATTTCTTCAGATATTTCCACTCTTCTTCCCAATGAGCACCCCCCCCCCTCTCAGCCTCACAACAACAGTCCTGTGCCTTAGGGGTCGGTGGAGGGAGAGTGATGAGGCCAAGGCCATGGAGGGACCTTCCACAGCATTCCACACAAGAGCTGCATCGTGGTCGCGCCTCCCTTTGCCCCGCTTCTATTGGTCAGTTTCCCTCTCGAAGCCCCATGGCCGCATTTTGACCCGCGGCTTCGCCCGATTTCCCCCAGCTCCAGTCCCCACTCCGGCAGGGAAGCTGGCTGGGTGACCTTGGAGCCGTCACTCTCTCGGGCTCACATGGGTGTTGCTGTGAGGATGAAGTCGAAGAGGGGCGAATGGTGTTGTACGTGAAGGGGTCAGGGGTCAGTAGCAGAGCCTCTGCTTGGCATGCAGAAGGTACCAGATTCAATCTCTGGCAGCTCCCCTAAGGATCAGGTGGCAGGCAGGGGGTGTGAAAGACCTCTGCCTGTGCTGACCTTGACGGGCCAAGGGCCTGATTCAGTACAAGGCAGCTTCATGTGTGTTCACTTTGGGGGGAAATGGGGTATTAAAAACGTTTAGAAATAAATATTTTATTATTCCTGCTATTTGCTTGAACACCTGAAAGCATGCCTCCTGTCATCTTGGGGAAGCAAGGAGGCTAATTTGTCAGGATTTAGAATTGGTGTTCTCCAGTTCTCCTCCATCTCCGGTTTCTGTCCCTGCTCTGTGACTTTTGGAGATGCGGGACCCCCAGAAGGATTACCCCACTGTTTCATCTCAAAACTGGGTCCTTGCTTTCCCACCTGTTGAACCTTCATTCCTCCAGAAAGGTCCATTGCTTTTAACATGATCCCTTCTGCTTTCCAGGTGCATCTCTCAGCAGCACCGGATCAATGATGCTCCCTGTGGCAGGGTATCCTCTCATCCTCTTCCTCCTGGTATGTCAGGCCGTACCAAGCGGGACGCAACGTCCACGCATTGAGCTGCGGCTGATGGGGCCCAGGAGCCGAGAGGGTGAAGGCCGGCTGGAAGTGCTGTACAATGGGCAGTGGGGCACCGTGTGTGATGACGACTTCAACATGGTTGCTGCAAGTGTGGCATGTCGGGAGCTGGGCTATGAGGCGGCGGTGAACTGGGCCCACAGTGCCAAGTATGGTCCAGGAGAAGGTAAGAAAGGGCTGTGATGAACATCACATGAAAGGATGGTGCTCGTTTCACTTTACAGCAGGGCTTTACCACATCTGATCCTTAGGGCCTCTTTTTAATAAAAACACTCAGTGTGGGACCTTGCAGTACTAATAAGAAGAGCTTCCATGCATGCGCAGGATGTATTTCCCTCATCACCCAGTACGCCCTGCACTTAGAATACAGGCCAGCGCTTTGGAAATCAGAGGCTGAGGCTTCACTTAGTACACCTCTTCTCTATAAACTGATTGTTGGGGTGATGGCAGCAGTATTAAGTGGGCAATCAATAAACTCCTTTATACAGGACTGCTGAAAGACCCCACAGGTCCCCAGACAAAGCTTCCCTTGGACCCTCCACACAGGTCCCAGGCCCAGCTGCGAGTCACAGAACTTGCTTGTCTTTCTGCGCACCTGGAACGTTGTCTCCCTCCTCCTGTCCTGTTGGCTGCTTTGCCTTGACACCACCACAAACAGCTACAAAGACAAGCAGCGGTGGGGTGGGGTGGGGTAGGGTGGGGGCTGAGTTTTGCATACCTTGGCAGAATCTCCCACAGTAAGGGATGCCTTAAAGGCAAGTCAAACATGCTGCCAACAGTCTATTAGTGGGAATTCCCTCCTTAAGGATATGCATTAATTTTGTTTAGAGCCAGATGCCTTGCCAAGGATAGAAAGCTGCCAACCTGGTATTGCACCAGAGGCATACAACTTATACAAATGTGCCTCTATCCAGATCAAGGGACTGTGAAATGCTAGACCCAGCTGCTTGGCATGAATATTCAGGCCACTTTACCTCCACTGTGCCTTTTCCCTTTGATCTAATCATTCCATCAGGGCTCCAAATATCTCACGGAGGCTCAGCATGTGAACCCAAAAAGGATCCCCCCATCTATTTTCCTTGGGGTGCCCACTCAAATCTGATTCTGTTTCACAAGGCAGATGCTTGGGTTGGTTTTTCAAAATGCCCCATTCCAGTGATTGGTATTCCATGAAAGGACCGATTTTACAAATTTTACTTATTCTTTATTTATGTTATATTTATAGTCTGTTTTATTCCCCAGTGAAACTCAAGATTGGATTACACAGTGTGAAGCAATGCAATAAATAGGATTAGACATCTAATAAGCAATGTAATAGGACTGGCACTGCAGAAATCTGAACAAAGCATAAGTGTTAACCATGATATGTCAAACAAGCAGCAATTGGCATTACATAAGTAGAAATATAATGCACTTAGAACAATGGAACGACTGAGGAATAGGTGTAATATGCATGCTCCAAATAGCTCCAGATAATAATCGAGTTGTGGCATTCTGCACCTCTTCAGGTTGACTTTGAGGAGAGACCTATGCAGTGTGCTTTGCTTTCCCTAAGCAAATAGAATAATTGGCACCTACTGGGGTTGGGGGTTGGGTGGGACAACAACCAGAAGAGAAGTCTTGCCAGCTCTACTAGTTCTAACCCCATGTATCCTCAGGCCCCATTTGGCTGGATAACTTGCGCTGCTCTGGCACTGAAAGCTCCCTGACTGAATGTGAATCCAATGGCTGGGGTGTGAGTGACTGCACCCACAATGAGGACAGTGGTGTGGTGTGCACAGGTCCACATCGACGCCAACACAACCCTGCTGCCCAAGGACTTGTTCCACGCATCCAGCACCAGGTGAGGACCCATCATGGGGCAGGGATGCAGCCTTATCTTCATTATTAGAGATTAATTTGAAATGGGACATACTAGGCCTTGGTCAAGGAACTATAGAGGTGAAAAGTGCAGTCCTTATTAGCATTTCTGGTCTAAAATGGAACTGGTTTTCTGTTCTAACTTCCAATTCAAAGTATATACGGTTATCACCATAGAAGTACAAAGTCTACAGCACTATATCAGGGGGTATTACAATATTGACCATTTTATTCCTATTAATTCTGAGCATGGAGTTTGTCTTTTTCACCACTTAAACTTTCCACTACAATCCCAAGATCTCTTTCATTCTCAGCTTTGGTGAATTCAGAACCTATTAGCATATATTTAAATTCTGCACTTCTTATTCTAATATGCACCATCTTACACTTACCAACACTGATCATTTGCCATGTTGTTGCCCACTCACCCAATTTAGAAAAATCTTGTAGCTCTTCACAATCTGCCTTAATTTGCACAATCCTGAATAACTTCGTACCATCTGCAAATTTGGCTATTACACAGCACACCTCCAATTCCAAATCATTTATGAACAAATTAAATAGGACTGGTTCTAGTACTGATCCTCATAGGACCCCACTGCTCACTTCCCTCCATTGCAAGAATGGTCTATTAATTCCTGCTCTCTGTTTCCTGTTGTTCAACCGGTTCTAAATCCATAAGAGGATCCATCATCTTATCCCATGCTTGCTAAGCTTACTCAGGAGTCTTTGGTCAGATACCTTGTCAAGCCTTTTGGAAATCCAAGTGTATAAAGTCTACTGGATCACCCTTATTCACACACTTGCTAACCCGCCCAAAGAGCTCCAAAAGTTGGTGAGTCAGGACTTCCCTTTGCAGAAGCCATGCTGATTTTCCCTCAGCAGGCTTTGTTCCTCAATGTACTTAATAATTCCCTCTTTAATAACAGTTTCTACTAGTTTACCTGAAACAGATGTTAGGTTGATTGGCCTGTAATTCCCTGGATCCCAACTGGACCCCTTTTTAAAAACTTGAGTGATGGGTCCTACTTTCCAGTTGTCTGGCATGAAGGACAACTCTCTGGAGTCCATTCTTTTGTCAATCTGAGCAATTTCTCTGGAGTTCTTTTTCTCTCTCTGTGAGCTTCTCATTCTCTCTCTGTGGAGTGCTTTGGCATTTTAAGGCTTTTCCTTTCTGAGGGCCAAGGAACTCCAGGTCTGGAGGGGCCTGTTCTGTAGTCCCAGGTCCTCAGCTGTTGTGCCTTCCCTCCATCCTCCTAGTTCTCAGGCGAGGGTTGACAGGCCCCAAAGCCTGTGACGCTTCAGTCTCTCCAGCTTTCCTGGATCCTTAGACAGATAGCTATGCAACTGCTTTCGTTTGCTAGTCAGCTGAACTGTAACTAGAAGGGCAGAAGGGTGGTCGAGTGGCAATTAGCATTTTAACATCTGGAATAGTTATCATGCATCAGGCTTGCTCTCCCGATGGCAACCTTGTTTCCTTCAAGAGTATTTGCAACCAGTGCACAATGGTTCACACTTCTGTTCTTTACTGTCTAGTGCAGCCTCTGTGAGGACTGGTTTAGAATTGTACTATATATTCATGACTTTTTTTCTTATGCACTGCCTGTTTATGTATCCTATATTATTCACAGTAGGTGTATATACATTGTGTTTCTATATCCATGCCTTTTACTATTCGTTTGACTATGTCATGCAGTTTTGTTCTTGCAGCGTATCATATAATAGTGTCTTCCAATAAACTGCTTAATTGGCATCAGTTATGTTTTGGATCCTGTATCTTCCTACTGACATTCACCTATCCACTAGGGTGAGAGAAACCCAGAGCAGAGCAGACCTCCTGCTTAAGGGGGTCTGCTTAACATACAGATGCGTATTTAAAGTGCTACAAGGCCTCTTTTCATTTTGAGTGCAACAGAAAACTACACCTGCCTTCTGAAATAAGATGACATGAGACTCATTCTTGTTCAAGCCATCTTGACTTTGCACTGTCACGCCCATACCTCTTCCCAAGGACACCCAAGGTCTCCCTCCCCGCCAAGGCTGTTTCTTTACCTTTGTTTCATGTTCCTTCTAAGCTCTGGAGTCTTGTGGGTAAAAATTATACTTCATGAGCTACTAGCATTAAAGCTGTGAGCGAGCTTGCATTTGACTATCGTGTAAACCTAAATCTACTTCACAAGGTTTTGTGAACATAAGACCAAGGATGAGAAAACAATGGACAGCACTCTGTGCAACTTGAGGGAATGGGCAGTATTAAAATGTACTAAGTATCCAATTTAAAAATGTGTGAAAATCCAGTTCCAATCTGATTTCCCAGACATATGTACACAGGTAGTTTTAAAATGTATATACACATGGACCAGAGGTCATTTCGGGGGGGATCGCAGTTCCCCCGGGTGAGGTACGGGGGGCGGGGCACATGACGAAGCCCCGCCCCCTGCTTCCGGCCGGCCGGCTTCCGGCCCTCATTCAGCCAGGAGGAGGCAGGAGAAGAGGGAGGGTAAGTCGCTTCCTCCCTGCCTCTCCCCACCCCTGCCTGCCTGGGGCCAGGGAGGGCCTTTGTGGGGCTTCCTTGCAATCCCGCCGGCCTTGCAGGTCCACCGCCGGGCCCTCATGGCGGCCAGGACCATTGGGGGCGGGGTGTGTGGCCTTATGACACACTTCCGGTGATGTCAGGGGGTGTGGCCTTATGACACACTTCCGGTGATGTCAGGGTGTGTGGCATATGCTAATGAGTTATGCTAATGAGTTCCCCTAGCTCTTTTTCTACAAAACGACCCCTGACATGGACAACCTATTTGTCCGCTGTAGCAAACTCAGATGTAACACTGGGCTAGCAACTATTCTAATTTCAGACAGCCAGTGGTTAGAGTGTCACACTAGGATCTGGGAGAGCCAGGTTCAGATCCCTACACTGCTTTGCCAGCTTGCTGGTCAGGCTTTAATGATGTATACAATATGACATATACAATATGCAGTATGCCATTAAATGCCAACAGTGCCCTTCCATTCTCTACATAGGGCAAACAGGTCAAACCCTATGCCAAAGGATAAATGGACACAAATCTGGGATTAAGAATCACAAGAGGTCCATAGTGGCTATTAGCCACAAGGTATAGATGGAGCACTCTGACCGATTCCACACAAGAGCTGCGCCGCAGTCGCGCCTCCCTTTGCCCCGCTTCTATTGGTCAATTACCCATTTGAAGCCGCGGGGCTGCAATTTGACCTGCGGCTTTGCCCAATTTTCCCTGCAGTTTCCTGATCCTCAAAAAACAGGATCACAAAACCGGGGGGGAAATCGGGCGAAGCCGTGGGTCAAAATGCGGCCGTGCGGCTTTGAATGGGAAATTGACCAATAGAAGCGGGGCAAAGGGAGGCGCGACCGTGGCGCAGCTCTTGTGTGAAATCGGCCTCAGTCTGGGACAGTGATGCTCTGTATTCTTGGTGCTTGGGGGGCAACAGTGGGAGGGCTTCTGGAGTTCTGGCCCTGCTGGTGGACCTCCTGATGGTACCTGGGGTTTGGCCACTGTGTGACGCAGAGTTTTGGACTAGATGGGCCATTGGCCTGAGCCATCGTGGCTTCTCTTAGGTTCTTAACCAAGAAATAGATCCATGGAGATATTTTAATGTGTTTCCTGCAGTTTATTTACACTATACTTTTGCCTCACTCATTCACACAATGAGGTTGTGTGGGGTTTGTGATCACTATTTCTGTTTTGCAGACAGTGTACCGGGAGTGCGAGAACAACAAAGAGTCTAGTGGGACCTATTTATAGCATCTGCTTTTGCAGACATGAGAGTGTGGCTGCAAACCGGAGGTGCTTTTGCATGCGTGCCTGGGGGGATCCCATTGCCAGGGAGAGGAAGGATGGAATATAGTCCTCGGGTGATATAATTTGTACTCACAGGATTATACCATGACCCATGACTTTTCAAAGACCTTGGAATCAGTCTTTTTGTTCAGTGTGGGGTAGGGTTGCTAGATCCCTTCATTGCTCTGGCAGGGGGATTTTGGGAGCACTCCAGGGGTGAGCGGGGATGCCTCCAAGCCCTGCCCCCAAGCCCACCCCTAAGAGCAACCACCCACCAGGCCACCCCTCCCCCTCCTCTCCTGCCTGATTTAAAAGGCTTCAGCTGACAGGTGGGGACCATGTGGCCCCCCAACCAGCTGGAGGGCCCTTTAAATCTAGCAGGAGGGAGGGAGAGGGGCAGGTTTTTTTGTGTGGCCTGTGGCCCCCCCTCCCCCCCCTCCTGCTGGCCAGGGGTGGATTGAAGCCTCCAGAAGCAGGGGAACTTCGGCCCAGACCTGGGGGCTGGCAACCCTAGTGTGGGGTCATCCGGGTCACCAGGTTTCTTTGTTTCCCCATTTCTTTGGATTACTAAATATGATTTAAAAGGTCAACATTCAACGGGTGGGGGAAAGAGAGCCAACCCCCCGGGCTCTATTCACCTGCAAACATATAAACACACCTACCGCCCCACTCTGCAGGAAAGAGGAGCGCCCTGGAAACTGGGGGGGGGGGGGGCTCCCCTGGTTCTACCCCCC
>NW_015169174.1:195689-233598 GCF_001447785.1 Gekko japonicus
ATCTCTGTGTGCTAGGCCTTCGCCACCACCATCCTGCCTGACCTTCCAGCTGGCTGTACTGCGTCTCCGAGCTGGCGAGCCATGCTTCAGACCTGCTCACTTTCGGGCAGTTCCTGATGTTATTTTTTTTAAAGCTGGCTTTTTACATCATGGGATGTATGTCACAGGAATTTACATCAGAGGAGTTTTGCTCTGGAAGATTTAGGGTGCAATCCTAAATGCGCTGAATTGGAAATAAGCATCCTTGAGGCTACTGGGGCTTAGTTCTGAGTAGACACATTTAATATTGCACTAGACAATTCCAAGGTGAGGATGCAGTGCTGACAACCCCAAATTCTCTTCTCTCCCCCCCCCTTCCTCTCCTTTTGTGTTGGGAGTGGAGGCTGGAGGCCAGCCACGGGGGAGGCGGTGGTGGCCTTCTATTGGGGCCACTGCCAGCAGACACTGTGGCCAGACCTTGCTGAATGCTGTATCTTCCCCAATGTGTCCCCATCCCCTCCCTCCAGCAGCGAGCAAATGCACAACAGAGGGCAACAAGGAGACTCCTCCTTCTGTCCCACTTTGCTTGCAGCCAGCCCGAGTCTGTCCCCTTCTCCCTCCCTGGCTCTCGCTCAGCTCGCCAGAAGGCCAGGAAGGAGAGAGGCCTCTTCCTGACCCGCCCCGTGCCCACTGTTGTGTGCAAAGGGGCCAAATCTGTGTGCAAAGGGGCCAAAACTTGTGGGAGAGTGCACAGCAGCTCAGCTTAGGGGGAACAATGCTTTTAGTACCTGTGGATGGGTATATTAACACATATACCTACTTATTCTTGGGCAGGGCTGGAAAGTGGAAGAAGTACGGATCAAGCCAGTATTGGCTCGAGCCAAGCTAAGCTCTCCCATCACAGAAGGGGCTGTGGAGGTAAAACTCCATGGGCGCTGGCGCCAAGTCTGTGATGCCGGCTGGACTCGCAACAACACTCGAGTGATCTGTGGAATGTTGGGCTTCCCCCATGAAGGACGAGTTGCCACAGGATTCTACAAGTAAGAACTATACTTGCAGAAGGGCACATCACCATGACAATGTGCAGGGGTTTCTGTGTGATGGAGCAGTGAAAAGGATGACTGCATGAGTGTGCACTTGAATGTAAATTACAGAAGAGCATTTGGTGTACATGCAGTATATGCTTTACACCTGCATGAATATAACAGTGTTCATGAATGGATCCTAGTGGTCTAGTGCATTCTTTCTCCAAGGGCCAACCCACATGTAATGTCTGAGAAATCTGATAACTGATCTCTGTTGTACAAAGTTCAAGTCCAGTGACACTTTTAAGACCAACAAAGTTTAAATCTGGGTATAAGTTTTCATGTGCATGTATATGAAAGCTTATACCCAGAATTAAACTTTGTTGGTCTTAAAGGGGCCACTGGACTCAAACTTTGTTCCATTACTTCAGACCAACATGGCTACCCACCTGAATCTGATCCCTACTGTGAATTTTAACTGCAGAAAGCAGGAGTGGAGAGGGGCCATGGATCCAGGGCCTAATAGTCAGGAATGAGAGATTACCTCTTCCCCCCTGCATCGTTTCTGACCAGAAAACCCCCTTAACCCCCACCCCAGCTGCTTTAAGCCTCAGCAGGGAAAAAGACAGTCACAATGTGGGTATCTACCTACTTTATTGTCTTAAAGCAGGTGAGAGGGACATTTTAATTTGAGAAAACAGCATGGGAGAGAAGAATTAATCTAACTTTTCTGCAGTGCTGTGGTACAGTTCATATTCTTGCCCCCGCCCCACCCAATGTCTGCTTTGTACACCTAAAATACATGTCTGAGAATCTGATCACAGAGCCATACTGTCACATGGCCTTTGGCCCCATGTCTGGTCTCGACTGTGCGACTGAACAACAACAACAACTGGTCTTGCCACCAACTCCTGTTTGTTTCCCACAAGAGGCCGGCTCAATCCATGCAGCCTACTCCCGTCCTGGCAGCCCGTCCTGCCCCTGTTTGCTCCTGTCCCTCTTCTCCACCCCACCCACCATTCTCTCTCTAAATACAGCCCTGCAATAAGCAGGTGCGGGTGCCAGGGCCATCTCACCATGGGGATCAGCCAAACCACAGCAGGGTAATTACAGAGAGGAGTAGGTGGCTGGCCCAGGCAGCTTCTCAGGGAGGAGGAGAACCTGCTGTTTCTGGCCCTGGGCCTCAGCCCTGTGGGATCTTCTGCACTCAAGCACCAACCCCCCTGGAACAACAGATTTCTTGCAGCTCAAGTGAGGCAGGGACAGAGTGAGACTTATCCCCCTGACCTCACGCAGACGGTGATTTAGCTAATGAAGCCAACCAGCACTGCCCGGGTCTGGCCAGCCCATCTGCTTGCTGGCACACAACCCTTCCTACAGGAAGGCTGGGTTGCCAGCTTTATTTATTCATTCACTTCATTTGTTACCTCACTCTTCTCCCCAGTGACGACACAAAGCAGTTTCCATTGTTCTCCTCTCCTCCATTTTATCCTCACAATGACCTTGCATCTCCTAGCCTGACCACAATAACCATACTTAAGCTTGCCAAGCTCCAGGTGTGGCCTGGAGTCCTCCCACAATTACATTTGATCTCCCGACTACGGAGCTCAGTCCCCCTGGAGGAAATGGTAGCTTCAGAAGTGGACTCTATGGTACCACATCCCCACTGGGCCCCCTCCCCTCCCTAAACTTCACCTTCCCCAGGCACCACACTTGCTGGGCACTTCAAACAACTTCAAATATTTCCCACAGCTGTAGGGTTTGCTTGAGGACATGTCAGGCCCGGTTCTGAAGAGCACAGTGCAAGTTTGGGGGGAGAGTGCTTTGGAAAACCACGTTGAGCCACATGCTGTGTGTAGTGTTATCATGTTTCCCAGTGGGGGGGGAGTGGGCACAGAGGAGTGCTATTGCACCACTGTATAGGTTATTAAAATAAGTGTTCCAAATGCATTATCAGCTTTTAGGAAATGCCTGAACTAAAATGCTCCGTTGGGCCTGTACAAAACCAGCCCGGTGGCAACTGTACTCATACTCCACAAGGTGCTCTCAGATGCTTGCACAGATGCTTGGCCTTCTCACTTCCATTCTTCTTCTTGACTGCTTACCCTTTCAGGAAACTCTGGAACCAGAAGCTGAAGGATCCAAGGTCCAGGTGAGGAGCTGGCTGACCTTGTACTTCTACCTTGTGACATGCAAAAGCTGAATGGGCATCCTCCCCATAGGGCTGGGTGCCCTGGATTCAGGCCAGAATCCCTACAGCTAGGGATGGGTTGTGTGTGTCCATTGACAAGTGTCTAGGACTGCATGCAGAAGGTCTAGAGGGGAAGGGTCTGACCTAGGGTTGTCCACTCTGGGTTGGGAAATTCCTGGAGATTTGGGGGTGGAGCCTACAGACAGTGGTGTATAATGCCACAGAGTTCACCTTCCAAAACAGCTGTTTTCTCCAGGGTGTATGTAGCCTGGAGATCCCTTATAACTCCAGGAGAATGTATGTAACTCCAGGAGAATGTATGTAGCCTGGAGATCCCTTATAACTCCAGGAGAACTCCAGGCACCTCCTGCAGGTTGGCAACCCTAGTCTGAGGTAAGCCACAGCCAAAGGTGAGGTGTGGGCAATGGAGATTCATACATTGTCCCCATTCAGTTGTCCCCATCCAGACTCCAGAGCTGAATGCTCCCCCCCCCCCATCAACTCCACTTTTTCTTTTGCAGCTTAAGGACTCTGATCTCAAAGAACACATTCTGGATCCACCGAATCAACTGCCAGGGCACAGAAGCCCATCTGGGTGAATGCAAGCTGCATGTGGCCCCAAAGGCTCGGGACCAGCCTGCCTGCCCCCATGGCATACATGCCTTGATCAGCTGTATACCTGGCCCTGAATTCCAGCCTAAGAAATCCAGGCTGCCTGGCCCTACCCTGCCCAAAAAGGTAAATTTTAAATATATATATATATATATATTCCGGGCAGGGGGTGGAGTTAGGGTCCAATACATCCTGGGAAGTATGACAAAAGTACCTATGAAACTGCCTTACACTGATTCAAGTCATTGGCCCATCTGGCTCTGAGTGATGACAGCAGCTGTTCAGGTCTCAGGTAGAGAAATCTCTTTTCCTGTGTCTCTTCCAGTCTGGAACTTTCTACTTGTAACATCTGTGCTATACATGGCCCTGCCCCATCTTGAGGGTCAAAGCACTGGTTGTGCTTGGAATTCCAGAATCTGCCAGGGGTGGCACTGTTGGGACAAAGGCAAGGGCATTTCCTTGGGCTTGCCGCCTTTAGGGAAGGTTAGGTATACCAGTCATCCCGATGCACACATGAGCAGCCAGAATGCCTTCTTCCTTTGCCACTAGTCCGTCTCTTCACCCATGCAGCAACCTCAGGTGCGTCTCCGTGCAGGTGCACAAGTAGGGGAAGGGCGTGTGGAAGTGCTGCGGAATGGCCAGTGGGGCACTGTCTGTGATGACGGCTGGGACCTGACGGCTGCCAGTGTGGTGTGTCGACAGCTGGGATATGGGACAGCACAAGAAGCTCTTCTTGGGGCCCAGCTGGGCCAAGGTGCGTGCAGAAGGGAGTAGGTGGGGATTATAATGAGGGAAGGCTGAAGCAGGATCCCGGAACTTGGCCAATTGTCATACGAGGAAGGGGCTATGGAAAAGGCTACCTATTCTTGGCAGGATGCGCCACTGGGGAGCTTTGCAAAATGTTTCTGAATTATCCACCAAATGAATGTGGAAGATTCATGGCCAGCTTTGAAACATATATTGTTAAATAGCAGCCATGGTGGGGGCAGGAGGATAGCCTTTCCTCCTGTCCTGTTTTCCTAACTGGAAATGCTTTGCTGGGGCTGCTATTTACTCCACTGGGGGAATCATACAAGCAACCTTGCTTCCACCCCCGCCCCAACAACAACAAGGAAAACAACAGCTCCCCAATCCAACTCTTCCATGCACTTAGTGGGGCTGATATATTCCCACTGATAAAATCTACAGTGTAGATCTATTCACAACTCTTTTAGAGTCCTTTCTGATTTACATCTGAGACTGAATAGCGTACAGTTTTCTGGGAAGTGTGAATGTGGGATAGGAAAAGATAAAACAAAGGGAATCTGGGGATGAGTGCAGAATAGAAGAGGTGGTGGAGCCAGGCAAATCCGATGTTGGGCTAAGGATGGACCAGTAGTGGTGGGTGGAGGAAAGAGAGAGGACCGTAATGCAAGAGGAGTGGTACTATCTGATGACTTTCTTATTGAGACTATCTTATTGGGATAGGAAAAGATAAAACAAAGGGAATCTGGGGATGAGTGCAGAATAGAAGAGGCGGTGGAGCCAGGCAAATCCGATGTTGGGCTAAGGATGGACCAGTAGTGGTGGGTGGAGGAAAGAGAGAGGACCGTAATGCAAGAGGAGTGGTACTATCTGATGACTTTCTTATTGAGAGCAACTCTTGTTACAGGTCTGGGCCCCATCCACTTGACTAGAGTGAAGTGCAGGGGCTACGAGCGTTCACTGGTAGAGTGCAGCTTCCAAGAAGCAACACAGAGTGGGTGCCAGCATGAAGCTGATGCTGCTGTCCGCTGTAATGTACCCCAAACAGCTGCCCGTCAACAGGTAAGACCCAACACTTTGATCATGCAGCACACAAGGAATGAGATGAGTAATGTAAAGAGAGGTCCGGGTTCTTTTCTGCTGGACCCAGGAAATGGAAGAGTACCTGAGAAAGTACTACTATCTGAATCTGAGTGTGAGAGACTCATGCAGGGGTGGTGGTAGGGGGGTGGTGGTAGGGGGGGCTGGGCGTTTGTGGGAGTGGAGGGTGCCCTGGCTTAGCTTTTTCCTGCCTTTGCCCCTCTCCTCTTGGGAGGTTTGGAATTCACCATCATGGGCTTAGGAGAGGGAGGGTAAATCCTAGGTGGGAGAAGTGTTAGGGTAATACAGGATTTCATTTAATACCACCTAGAAGGGATAACTTCTCATTTCAGTAATATTCAATATTCTCAATTCTTATTGAATATAGAGACTGGGAAGGGAATTTCCCTATACACAAATATCCTGAGAAGTATATTTTAATTTTAAGAAGCAATTTATGGGGTACACTGGAGAAGGGGCAGCTGCACTATGCCAAGGTGGGGCATTGATTCCTTGTCTCACTCAAACGGCTTTGATAATGAAGACAGGGAGAGAGTATTGCATATCTGCTTTGTATCTAATGTATTTCTACATACCTGTATTATATAATGATAAATAAATTTTAAAAAATTAATCTGAGTGTGGGGCTGAATGGAAGGCTGCTAGAGACCCTATATACTCAAAGCCATGTAATACTCAAAGAGCTTTTGGCAGACAGTGAAGAAAATCTTCGGTCACTAGGGTCAAACCAAGTGGCAGTACAGCCAAGGGCTGACTTCTCATTCTTTGTGGAACTTGAGCCTTGTTTCTCAGAACCCTGGTGGGTGCTACTGTTGCCTTGAGCAGAGGTATTACATGCTCTTTTCACACCACATTTTTATTTGCTCTGCCCAGTTAAGTCATTTCCCCACATTTCAGGTACGTCTGGCTGGTGGTCGCAGTCCAGAAGAAGGTGTAGTGGAAATCTTAGTTCCCAGGGGAAGGACCTCACGCTGGGGTGCCGTGTGTGGAGAACACTGGGGACTCAAGGAGGCCATGGTTGTGTGTCGCCAAATGGGGCTTGGCTTTGCTAGTCACGCTCTCCAGGTGAGTGCTTGCCCCAAAAGATTCTTGCTTTTGGTTGTGCCTGGAAAATTCAGCTGATACAGGCATGGTCGGCTTACCCAGTCATAGAGCCGGAGCCTGTTGGAAGAAGACAGGGCCTTTCCGTCCAAGGATTGAGACTTGGATGGGGCTGGAGAGTGGTTTGAAGGAAAGCATTGGAGCTCTGATGTGGGCTTGAAATGCAGCACCTGAGTTCTCTGCACTGGGGACTTGTTTGAGGGTCTTTGTGAGTTTCGGCCCAGCTTAGCTTCTTTTATTCTCTTTGCAGGAGACGTGGTACTGGCAGGGCAATTCTGATGCTGCTGAAGTGGTGCTGAGTGGTGTGCGCTGTAAAGGCACTGAACTCTCCATCCTGCAGTGCCAGCATCATGGGCCTGTCCACTGCCCATCTGGAGGGGGGCGTTTTGCTGCAGGAGTCACCTGCACTAGCAGTGAGTGGAAACAGACCAGCATGGACATGCTAGGAGCTAGTGGCCTGGGATATGCATCTGTTGGGGGGGGGAGGTAGCAACCATACAATGCAGGAGTTTGCCTCATGTTACACCAAGGCATGATGGACCTGTGCAAAGCAATGCAGAGTGAGTTCAAAATTTAAGGCCAATGTGGAAGTGCCTTGTGGGGGAACTAGTAAAGTTGCATTAGGAATGTCTGATTCATTAGCATGCAAAGGCTTTCCCACCACACGCACACATGCACACTTGGGGAGGCATGCTCCGCATGAGTGGAAGTGCTTAGGTGTCACATCCTTTATATAACCTTGTACGCTGCTTCTTCCTGCAGGTGCCCCAGATCTGGTGATGAATGCCCAGGTGGTACAGGAGACAGCCTATCTAGAGGACCGCCCATTGGACATGCTGTATTGCGCTCATGAGGAAGGCTGCCTTTCTGCTTCTGCGGATCACGTGCACTGGCCTTATGGCCACCGGCGCCTGCTGCGCTTCTCCTCACAGATCCACAACCTAGGCCGGGCTGACTTCCTGCCAAAAACTGGTCGCCATGCGTGGATCTGGCACCAATGCCACAGGTGGAGGGTGCTTTTTCTACTGGTGCCATAAATATTTGAGGAATCCTTATGTTCTCTGGTGCGCACGTCCACTTTGGAGCAGAAAGCTGGATGCCAGCAACCTGTTGTTAAAAGTTTATTTTTCCTGCCTATGTATATTTACAAGTTGCGGTCCAGACTGCCTCCTCCCCGCCCCAGCTGCTTCCTTTCCTTGTGAGAAGAGGCTCACATGGCCCAAGAAGCAGCATCCCACCCTGGCAAATTCTTTTGTGGTAGGAGCTCCGTTTGCAGCAGCAGGGAAAATAGCAACATTCACATCGGAGTTGTCATTATGTGTAAGCTTAGATGCAGAGCTATAATAGTAACTGAGCAGACAGCCCCACCTAACCTTCCCACTCTATGGATTTCTTCGCTGCCCCATCAAAAAGGATCACATCTGGCTCCTTTTCAGCCCACTTCTTCCCAGTTTTTGCATTTCCCTCTCTGACTCCCATTCCTCCCACAGGCACTACCACAGTATTGAGGTTTTCACCCACTATGACTTGTTGACTCTCAATGGCTCCAAGGTGGCTGAGGGGCACAAGGCCAGCTTCTGTCTGGAGGACACCAACTGCCCAGACGGTAAGGGAGCAGTGAAAAATAGTTATTTTATGCTGCCTTTCCACCCAATCAGGGTCCACAAGTTAGATTTTTGTGCCCCACGTTTCTCCACCACCACCCCCAGGGACCGAAAGCAATTTACAATATCCTTCTCCCCTCCATTTCCCCCCTGAAACAATTCTATTACAATGACTGGTCCCCAATAAGCTTCATCGCAGAGCGAGGATTTGAAACTGGGTCTTCTGGGGCCTAGTTGGGCACTATAATCACCACACCATGCTGGCTCCTACTACAGACTAGAATCAGCCCGGGATTGCTTCTGCCCTATTCCCATACAAGACTACTCCCCTTCTGCCAGACCTCCAACAGGACAGGTACACAGAAACACCTGCAAGCAGAAGGTCCCTAGAAATGTAGGGTAAGGCCTATTTCTTTGACACCTGCTTTCCCTCACAGCTCAGCAATGCGGTTATCCTCTCTGTACAGGACTGCAGCGGCGTTTTGCCTGTGCTAACTTTGGAGAGCAGGGTGTCACTGCAGGCTGCTGGGACACATACAGGCATGACATTGACTGCCAGTGGGTGGACATCACTGATGTGGCACCTGGAAGTTACACATTTCAGGTAAGACTGAAGGAGGGCTGGCATGGCTTAGACCTGGAGGCAGGCCTCTCCTCTCTCCTGGGAGCTCTTCTGCCAGTGGAGTCCCTACAGCAGGGGCCACTACCTGCTGGGAACTGTTGTGACATCGGTTTGCAATGGATGCTGTAGGTAGAGGGGAATGGATATCACTTTACCCTGCTATGGACTTCTTCAGAGGCCAGATTGCAGGATATAGACAAAATCCTGTTCAGCCTGGAACAGAAAGGGATGTCAAATGTCTCTCTCCCAGAGTCCTCTTGACTATGCACCCAGTAACTCCTCTCCCTACTTACTTCTCCTCTACCAGGTGGTTGTGAATCCCAAGCATGAGGTAGCAGAATCAGATTTCTCCAACAATGTCCTTCGCTGCCAGTGTCAGTATGATGGACACCGTATATGGCTGCATGGGTGCCATACAGGTAAGAAAGTGAGGAGCCTGGGTTTAGGCTAGAAGAGAAACTGTGGATTGCTGTCATTTCCCTGCACTGCAGAATGGGTAATGCCAATGCCAGTTGAGTTACTAACCCAGGACCTGTTACTTTGTTCACCCACCTCTCT
Source organism: Gekko japonicus (assembly GCF_001447785.1). Classification (NCBI taxonomy): domain Eukaryota; kingdom Metazoa; phylum Chordata; class Lepidosauria; order Squamata; family Gekkonidae; genus Gekko; species Gekko japonicus. The sequence goes on from NW_015169174.1 coordinate 205,227, forward strand.
CCTAGGTGATGCGTATGGTGCCAACATAGAATGGGATGAAGAGGCACAGCAGAGACTGGCCAGCAACCTTGTCTGAGGCAGATGGGCCCCAAGCACTTAGGGTCCCTGCAGGGCCTTGGGGTCAGATTTACTCACAGCATCCCAACAGTGGAAATGGCTGACACTGGCTGGCAGGAGTACTACAATAGGCTGAAAGGTTAGCTGTATGCCCCCCCGTTATCACCATCCCACCTTCTGGCTTGGGGTGACCTCCAGGAATGACATCCAAGGCCAAACTTCCAACTGTGCCTGTTGCCTCTTTTGTCTGCTCGCTTAAGCCCAACCTGCTCTGTTTTGTTTTGTTTTTAATTTATTGAGGTTGGCAGCCATGGACAGATATGAGGCTGAAGCGAAGAGGGGAGGGGCTACAGAGGGCCCAAGGCCGAGGCAAGGGAGTAGCTCGCTTATGAAGAGGCTTCTCTAGCAGAAGGGGTGGGTCACAAACAGCCCATCCCAGAAAAACTACCTCAACCTGCCCCTTGTGCTGGGGAACTGGATCTCAGGACCATGGTTCAACTTGATCCCCATTTCACCCCATGCACCCAGCATCCCCCGTGCTGTGAGGCTAAGGACCTATCCATCGGCCCAGAAAACCCACCTTCCTGTTATGAGCAGAGATATCCACGAACCCAAGAAATCAGTCTTATGCTTGGTCATCATCTGAGGCAAAGGATACAGACAACTCACCCACCTCACAGGAACAGCTTGCCTATGAAGAGTCACACACTTTCTATGAGTCTCAGCCTATAAAGGAGTGGGGGAAAGGGCCTAATATTATCTGTGGAGTTATTCGAAGTGGAATGAACTGTGAACAAAAATAGTATACAATGAAGCCCCCACACAGAGAGTCAGTTGCTCACCTCAGGGAGGGGTCACCAGTAACCCTTCACCAACAGAAAGGGAAAAAAGAACTGCTCACCCCTTTCACATTTCATTGAGCTGATCCTCTCAATAAAGGCTTTTTGAACCAAGCTGTGTGGCTTACAAAGGTGAATGGAAGTGTGAAGATACAAAGATGTGCGAAGAAGCCCCCCTTTCTGCACTTGCTTCTTGTGAACATGGAGGGTTTTTTCCTGTAAAGTAAAGCAACAAATCAAGCAGAGCAGCCAGGGAGAAAAGCCCACTCCTGAGTAAAAAGAGAGGAAAAGTGTCCCAGGAGTAGCAGTAGATACAATACAATCCCTGTCAAAGGCACTGTGCCTTTCACTGGCATGGCCTAGCATGGACTGAAAGGCGCCACAGAGCAGTTAGGAACAGAGGAACATACAGCCCTCCTGAAAAACGCCTTATGAAGGGAGTAGATCTGCTGCCACATGCTTAAGGGTGACAGGGTGGGTCTAATGCTTGGCCACAGGGGCAACCTTAGAATAATGCAAAAGAAAGTCAGGGAGAGTCGGGCCTGCCCCAGCACACGCCATTGCAGTGCTCCTTCCATCAACAGCAAAGCCTGGATAAACGGCAGACGGACAGCAGCAGCTTGCAATCCATCAGGCACTGGAGATTGGGGAGGGGGGTAGCCCCCAGGCCTGTGTCGAGGAATGAAGAGGAATGGGCGGGAGTGATTTATGCCTGCCTGCAGCAGAAGCCAAGACCCTGCGGCCTTATCGATCCCCCAGCACCGCAGTGGAGTTGAGCCAAGACCAGAGTTTCCCCTGCACCTGCCCTGTTGCCCTTTGTCTTGCTGCTGAGTTCCATAGGCATGTCATCCCCCTGTTCCAGACCCACAAAACAAATCAATATGGACCCAAAGCCAGATCCAAAATCTGCCTGTTTTTAAAATTCATTTTGGTCTGCCCCCCCCCCCCCAGCAAAAGCCACTGTAGATACACATCTACTCCAGATCCTACAGTACATGGTAGGGGATGGCGGGAGTGGGGCTGGGGGTGGGCAGAGCCTTGCTTGATAAGGCCCTGAGATATCTAGATAAGCTCCCACAAGGACACATATATAGGAATATGCAAAACACAGAAAGGGCACTAAGAAGAGACATACCTGTGTGCTTAAAACACAAAGGAAGTGCTTCCTAAGAGCCCTTACTGAGGCCCTCTCCCTGCCTCTTAGCTGCTTTGTCAGATCAGCAGTCCCCAGTGTGGCTCCGCTGGGCATGCTGCTGCCTGCTTCTTTCTTCCCCAAAGCAAACAGCCTATCATGACATTCCTCCATCTCACTGAATTGGGGAGTGACCCACAAACACATAAGGCAAAGAGAGCTTCCACTCTGCAGACTGTCCACCTCCCATGAATTATTTCCATATTACTAACACACCAATTCTAGACTGCAGGAGAAGATCTGAGGCTCATTTGCCAAAAAAAGCTCATTTGCCACTGCTCTTCTCATTACAAAAATCCAGTGCTTCCCTGAACACATCCTGAAAACAACCGCACCAGCTCCTTCATCTAGCAAAACCTGCCAATATATATTCAGTAGGGATAGGATTCACATATTAACTGATGGAAGTTGGAACCAAATCCCATCTTTTCTTTAATATATAATATTCACATTTAACTGATAAAATTTCCCTCAATAATCTCCACAAATGGAGAATTCTGGCACCTCACGGTCTGCCTTTCACACTGGCATGATGAAAATGAAGGGAACGGGGGAGGGCAGCAAGTGGAGAAAGCCATTCAGCAGATAATCTAACTGAGTTTTATAGCAGACATTTCAGCCAAAGATGCTTATCTCCATAGATATTCTGCCATGCAAGGTTTTCTTTAAAAAAAATCTGTCAATTTATTACACGCCCCCCACCGACTTAGGGAGGACTTTCTTGATTCTAAGTGGTTTAATTTAATTGGTTGGGTTTTTTGCTGTTCTGTTCTCTGCTCTGGGGCTACACGCCTGCCGGGGCAGATGCATTGCTTGTATCTTCTAAAATTGGGGGGGGGGGGGATACTGGCAGAAACAGGTCATTCTACCCCATTCCATGATAAGCATAACAATGTCTGTAGAAGAGAGAAGAGAACTGGAAAGCAAGCATATTTCTGCAGAAGGAGGAAAGGAACAAATACTCCCCATCCCAATGAAAGGAAAAACTAAGCTAGCTAAAAAGCAAGAGATCTGTAAAGAAAAAGGATGCAATACCAAATTTCAAAGATCTCATTTAATTTAAACGTATTAATGTAACAGCAACAATTTTTCTCCTAATAGTATGAGTCTTCTGGTATCAAAACTTGGCTAGAAGAAAAATGCTTCATAGGGTAAAGCACAAGAAGGGACAGGATTCCGTATCCCTTGCCAGCATACTCTGCTTTTTTGTTTCAAAACGACCCACCATCTACCAGCACTTCACCTTCTTTACAGGAAACAGCACATTAGCACACAGCCAGAACTGAAACCCAAAATGAACTGGTGCAATGACGGACAAAGTGAAACTAAAACAAAAAGATACATTTGCACAGCCCTGGTCTGCAAGATCAACTGTGGGGAAATGGTCCTGACTTCATTCAGCAACTGATTTCACTGGCCACCATGAAAATTTCCCGAAATTCCACATAATGCCTAGCGACCTAGATTTCTGAACTCAATGTTGTACCAACATATTTAGACATAGGAATTATGAAGTCAGTGCTTATAGCTTATGTCCCAGCAATATTCTCATGTGTAGAATTTACCATGTCATTTTTATATGCTGAGTTGTTTTGGTGAAAACCTTCCAGAACGAAAAACCAGAAGCTACAACAGAGAAATAAGGACTGGAACCTTGAAGATTAGCTGAAATATAAGAGGGAGCCAATACTACTTCTCACCCTAGTCCCTTAACTCTGCCAGTGGTTTTTCTTTTGTCCATGCCAGTCACTGAGGGACAAACTACATACAATGTTAAGGGTCTTGAATCGCCCAGTGTGTAAAGTAAGCCTCAAAAAGCATCCCTCACATGAAGCAAGGCTGCAATAAGGAAGGACTTACTCCATAACCAAAAGGCTAGTATCTGTCACACGCACACAGAGAGGCTCAGATGAGATGTAAGCATTAATGAGGGACATGGGAGGATCAAACCCCTCATCCTTGCTGCTGTGACCCCCAATCCACAAGGCTGAGTATACTTGCTAGTGTTTGGGGGGGGGGGGTAGACTATGTGTTGAGAGTCACGGACCTTTAACCTTTAGTCCTAAAATGGTCTTTGGAGTTCACTTGGTCCCTCCTCCTTGCCTCTACCCAACCACATACAACTCACATCCTTGCTGTTCTCTTCACAATAACCAGACCTTCTCTCCATGGCTTTTATTCAACATGCACCCATCCTATATTTTCAAATTCACCATTGTTTTGTTGATCCTGTGGAAACTCCCTTTTCCTTGTCCCACAAGTCTCCTTTTCTCTTTTTCTTCTAAACTTCTCACCTACCTTCTCATTCTTTACCCGCTGCACTCTGGCATCCACTTTCACCGTTGTAACTATGTCCACCCGCTATTACTAATGGCCACTTAATCCAAAGGTTTCCCCTCTCTGTTGCAATTTTTTTTGGGGGGGGGGGGAATCTGCTGTGTTTACACATTTGATCATCCTTTTTGCCTTTACCTGTTTCTCCAAGGATTATGTACTTATAATCAGCTGCCTAGGGAGGGGGACCTCACTGGCAGACTTTAAGCAGCAGCTGGACAAACACTCGTCAGGGATGCTCTAGGCTGATCCTGCATTGAGCCAGGGGGGTTGGACTAGATGGCCTGTATGGCCCCTTCTGTGATTCTATGAATATTCTCTCTCTGGAATCGTACACTCACCAGATTTTTTTCACTGCTCACTTGGTTTGGATTCCTACTACAATCTTTTCTTGGGGAACTCCATCTAAGTCTAATACCAAGTTTGTGGGGATGATGTAACTTTATCACATTCAACACTCCCTCTCAACCCCAACAATTAAAACTCATATTTCCAACTGTTTCCAACAGTTTAGGACTTCAAATTCAATTTCAGAGGGTCTTCTTGTTTGTTCCTCTCTTTCCTCACCAGCCTACTTTTCTACCAGTTCCCTGCTCAGAGCCTCCTCTTCATTTTGCCTCTCCCAAATTCAGTCTAAGTTGCCTCACCCTTTAAAATTGGTAAGGGAGACTGTTCACTACCCCCATTACTAGGGCAGTAAAATGTTTGGAGAGGTGCAGCTGGGCTCTCCCAGTTGTGGCCCCAATACCAAGGAATTTACTGCTGAAAAGGCCTGCCAGCCTTCATGGACTTCCTTTAGGAAGTCAGGCATGCCTTTTTAGAAACACTTTTGAGTGTATTGATGAAACTGTTAGGTATCAATAGAAATTCTATATTAACAAGCATCTGGCCAGCAGGGCTGCACATAGTCATGCATGTTGTGTAATACTTCTTAAATTAGGGAAAATAAATGATCTGTTTGGATTCTAGAAGCACTTTAAGCCTATTTCTGGATATGATGGGGGTTGCTTTTCTCTCTGCAATATTAGTTAGAGCTGCTTTTACCTTCTAGTTCATACACAACTTGTTAGTCTTGACTACAACTTTTTGATTTTTCTTTAAAGCACTTCTGTCCATTACCTTCTATTCTAAACTTTTATTTATCACCTTCTCTTTTCCACTCTACCTTTAAGGCCTGTTTTTGCTACATCTTTCCTCTCAGGTCTGTCACCTCATAGGGCTGACAGCTCTCGGGGTTGGGGAAATCCATGGGGATTTGGGAGTGGTGCGTAGGGAGGGTGGTGCATTGTTGCCACAGAATCCACCTTCCAAAGGGGCCATTTTCTACAGGAGATCAGTTGTAATGCTGGGAGATCTCCAGGCCCCACTTGGTGGTTGGCAGCCCTGGTTACCTGAACTGGCCCCAAATAATTTGCTCCCCCATTTTAACTTTACATATCCTCTTATCCCTGTGTCTAAAATTCCCATAAGACCTATCTTTCTCATCTTGTTCCTCCTTCAGTGATTAATTTGCATTCCTCTACTCTCTGATTTCATTCTAAATGGAGCAGAGAAGTGATGGATTTGGACATTTGTCTTTGCTCCTGGTCTCCATCTTTGTCACTCTTCTCATGCTGCTTTCCCCCCTTATAATATGCTCCTCAGAGAAACAGTCTGCTTTTAACTTAGTAAGCAAGCCCTATACATAGTAACAGTCAGATGTCATTATAGTCTTAACAAATTCCGTCATGTTTTTTCCTCTCCAGCAAGGAGAATTCTTCTCCATCTTCCCTGCTCTGGCCTCTTACACATTACCTACTTGTTTCTGCTCTCCTCACTTGCAGTATTTTCCCCCTTACTAAATATATCTCACTCCTGCAATCTTACCTTCCAATTTGCATTTTAACACTCTGCATTTCCATTTGCCATTTCCTTGTAAATAATACCCCAAACAATATCTCCTGTTTCTTTGCCCATTCCTTAAATATGCATAGAATCAGAAGGAATTAAAATTGTCTGATACTAAAAGTATGCACCTTAAAATGTTAGTTGTCTTTACAGACAATAAGCTAAATTAGTCCCCCAAAGAATTTTAACTTGTATGCGAAGTTCCCACAGGTCCTTTGCCAGTTCCAACACTAGCAGCATCTCTTCCACACCAAACAGATTCGCTGGGGAGGAGGAAACAGCCATGCAGGGCACAGCTGTGCTGTTGCCCGTTCCCAGAGCAGGATAATCCGAAGACTGAACAACCCAAACAATTTAAACACAGAAATAAAACTAAAAATGTTCATAGAACATCAGGACAGATGGCTTTATAGGTGATCATTTAAGGATATAAAGATGCTCCCATGCTCACACATTCTACAGGGGGCAGCATACAAGTCACAATAAAAAAAAAATCCTACAAAGTTGGTACTCCATAGGTAAAGGCAGGGGTCATTTCGTAGAAAAAGAGATGCGGGAGCTCATTAGCATACCTCATTAGGATAACATTTGCATATACCACACCCCCTGACATCACCAGAAGTGTGTCAGAAGGCAACACCCACTGCAACTTACCTGGCTGCTTCTTGCTCCTCATGGCCCAGGGCTGCTGGGAGCAGGGGACGGGGCTTGTTGCATGTGCCCGCCCCCAGGGCTCTTTACTGCCGGAGCTCCGCTCCTGTGCGCTCCTGCAGGAAATGACCACTGGGTAAAGGGAAATTGTGTTGTTCACCTCAAACTGCATCACAAAGAGTCAAGAGTTCCCTATCACAGCATCCAGGTAGCCACATATCACAGAGCTATTGCAACAGCAAGGCATATAGTTCAGGGAACAAGGAAGAGAACACAGCATTTTCCACAGATGTCATTTATTTTATTTTATTTTATTTATACCCCGTCCTCCCCGCGAACAGGCTCAGTAAAATACTGTGGCTTTGTGCTTGGAAAACACAGCCGCACTGCAACAGAAATGCAACCTTAAGAAAACAAGTGCAGATTGTGTCTAACAAATATTAGATAAGCTGATTGCGTGGGGTGGTCCTCAAGATCAAACAGAATTCAAGAGCAATGAATTACACAGATTAAACAATAGACAGCAAGGACCCAAACTCTTTCACCCAAAACAGCATATTCAGGGGACATGATGAAGGGAAATGTTAACAGTAGTTCAAAGGGTCCTTTCTGCCTCTTTTCTTTCAAAAGTTGGAACCAACTCAGTTCTGATATAGACAAGACAAAATTTGGATCTAAGGATGGGATTCCGAACATCTGAGGGAACATCAGGTGACTCCCCAGGTATTAGATGGTTCATCAATTCAACTTTGGTGGAGCTGGGTTCAGAATTCAGACAGAACATTCCTTCCTATGAAGGAAAACCTCTGCCAATAATTTTCATTCCCATGACTGGCTTCCACACCACAATATTTGTTGGCATTCCAGGTTCATTTCATGTTGAAGCCAGGGAACATTTTTTAAGGACACGAGTAATACTACTCTAGGCATCACAGGTCAGACAGAAATTTTCCAAATTTGTTCTTACCAACTTGCTTAAAATCAATCTGAAGTGGGTCGTGCACCACTAACAAGATGAAAAGGGGGGAAATCCAGAAGTGGGAGAAAACACGTAATGGCATTTTCAAACAAACAATTTGACTCACTTTAATTGTGCTATTCTTCAGAAACAGCTTTAATACTTCAGCATCTCATAGACAATTTAAGCACCAAGAAAACACAATCTAACCCCTTCTTCCTGTTGTTCAGTCGCACAGTCGAGTCCGACTCTTCGCGACCCCATGGACCAGATCCCGCCAGGCCTTCCTGTCTTCCGCCGTCCTCTGAAGTTGGCTCAATTTCATGTTCATTGCATCTATGACACTGTCTAACCATCTCTTTGACCTTCAATCTTTCCCAGCATCAGGGTCTTCTCCAGTGAGTGCTCCCTTCTCATTTGGTGGCCAAAGTATTTGAGCTTCAGTTTCATTATCTGGCCTTCCAGGGAACAGTCAGGGTTGATTTCTTTTAGGATTGACTGATTTGATCTCCTTGCAGTCCAAGGGACTCTCAAGAGTCTTCTCCAGCACCATAGTTCAAAAGAATCTATTCTTCGGCGCTCGGCCTTCCTTATAGTCCAACTCTCGCAGCCATACATTACTACTGGGAATACCATTACTTTGACCATGCGGACTTTTGTTGGCAGGGTGATATCTCTACTTTTTATCATGCTGTTTAGGTTTGCCATCGCTTTCCTCCCAAGGAGCAGGCATCTTTTAATTTCATGGCTGCTGTCACAGTCTGCGGTGATCTTCTACTGCATTTTTAAAAAACAAATAGCTTATTTTAAAATAAAGTACTTATTTTCTCATCCTTCTGGATTTCTTCCATTTTTATCAACCTACCCAACACTGGGAGCCAAGCAGGTGGCCTCCTCCATACCGTAGGCCAGGAAGCCACGTGTTCATTTTAGTTTCCCTCTTTTGTGTTCATTGTGTTCTGCTCCTGGCCTTACTAGGCCCTCACAGTGGCCTTTTTTGTATTGCTTGAACACTAATGATTTTTCTCTCTGAGGGGGAGGGGCTAGGCCTCACTTCCTACTTAGAGCTCCGGGGAAGTTCAGGATCCAGGATTAGCCCTTGTCTTTTTTTGGAGGGGAAAATAACCAATCCTGAGTAAGCGGGCAGGGATCTATGAGGAACTGATAAAACTGAATTTCTCACGAATCAGTTAGCAGTGGGGCTACTGCTAGTGCAATGTGTGTTTTCATGCTGAGGAAGCATGAGCCACGCCAATCTGTTCTAGTGAAGGACTAAGGGGTACATAAGGTCAGATGAACCTCTTAATGCTTTTCTTGTCCTGGTAACCTTTACCCGCTCAGAGCACTTGTTTTTGTACCTTTGGACTTTTCCAATTTGAGTACCTTTCATAAAATCTTTAAAACTTTTGCTGGGATTCTTTACATTCCTCGGTAGCTGATCCAGGCAGCTCCTCCTTGCAACAAAAGGGATGTTTTACAGAGGAATTCAAGTGTGTAAAGGCAAACTCTCAAAAGCCATGTTGATGGTAGCGGTCTACTAAACAACCACTTGGTAAGTGCGACAGGTAGCAGAAAGGGAGTGAGTAGGCCACACAGGGCAATCTTGCTGCCCAGCAAAGCGTGTTGTGGCTGATCCTCCCACTTCAGGGCACCCCTGCGTCACATGCCAGGAAGACTAGGCCATGCTGAACCCAGCGGGGTGCCTGGAGCAGCCAACGGGATGCGGACTGGGCTAGTTCTCCATGGCAACTGAAAGCACCCCCTGTGACAAAACTCCATCTCATGACTCAGAAACTAGGGATTTAGGGATTCTTAGTGAGGCCACTGCCTGGAGTCAGGGTGCCACCTGGCTTTCACTTGGCCTATTATGAAGGGATTATAGGACTGAAGAAACCACACAGTAGGCTTGATGAAAACAACTAACAAACAGCTTTATTTCAGTGGTATGCTTGGTGTAGTCGTTTCTTTGGTTTCCTTTTCTCCATCCCTCAGTATTACAGTAACCAAGTTACTGAAGAGCTGGGGCCTGAGAAAGCATAACCATTATAAAGCAGGTTTCTTGTTTTGACTGATTCAGACTTATTACACGGAACAGAAAGGGGTTGGTTTTTTTAAATTTTTTTTTTTTACAGGAAGCACCCAAGCCCTGCTATCTTCAAAATACCTGAACTCCCTAATGGACTCCCTTGCCTAACCAGCAGATCTCCTATGAAAATCCAACAAACCCTCCTCAATGCTGTCAGTTGGCTAGCAGCTAAATTGCCAAACTCTTCCTTTCTTTCTTTTCAACATTCAAATTCACCATTTGAAAGTGATTGGCTGATGCTCCTGGAAGGTGGAACCGTCATGCCCCCATGTCCAGGAAGGGGCAGAGCTGCAAGGCTGGCAAGGGCCTATTTAAATCTTCACAGGCCTGAGCCAAGGTGGACTTTTTCGCTGTTGCAATAATTCCTCCAGATTTCACCCCCTTCACTGCACATCCAACAACCAATGGGCAGCTAAGAGAGAGGTGTTTGGTCAGAGGCTGGTTGGGTGTTTGTTTTTCTGCAACCCCCCAATCTTCTCATGGGAGTCTTTCACCACTCCCCGAAACCTGTCTAGAGCATTGGGGTACCCCTTGAGTATCACTGTCTCTCCCCACCCCCTACTCTCCTCAAATGCCCATTTGGTGCCAGGGAAACACCAAACCAGAAGAAACTGTTAATGAAGCCAGCAGTTTGATCATGAGCAGGAAAACCAGTACAGTCTTAAGTCCTTGAGCAAGCAAAAAGCTTTATTTCCTATTAACAGATCCATGCACCTTGAGTATAAGAATACAGGTTACAAGGTTGGAGTACAGTCTCTAATAAAATAAAAAAGAAACAAAGATGGATTCCTACTCTAAATTTAGCAGTTACCTGACATCAGAATCTCTCTCCTCACCTTGGGCTGAGTTGCCTATGCATGTCTCTGTGTGTGTGCACATGCATGCATACTGAAGCTTTTTCCAGATGACCCCATACATAGGAGGAGCAGGCTTTTAACCCTCTCCTTTCCAGTTATGTCAGAGGCTGCTGCCCAATCTGTTCCCTGGGGCTTTCCTCTCTTTTGCCTGCCAAAACCCTCCTGGCCAGCCACCTTGAGTCCCAGATCAATGTGCTTTAATGTTTAACACCAACAATATGACCATACATCTATCTGGCCTCTAGTGACATCCTCCAAACTGGATGTCTCCAAACACTGTGTATTTCCAGTAATCTCTCTCCATAAATTCCCCACTTTGTCCTTGGTGACCATTTGGGCTGGTTTATGGCCAGGGTTGCCACTTTGCAGATGTATTTTTCCTAAGGTGAAGTGGGCCTTATGCTCTCATTTGTAACACCTGCCACTTCTCCAAGGCCTCCCAGAGAGAGCAAAAGGGCTGCCAGGTGAGATGAGTGGCAGAGTGAGGAGAACCGGGGTGCAATAATCCTCTCCCCTTTAGACTAAGGGCCTGGGGAGAACCAAGCAGGTCTCCAAAGAGTGCATGGCCCTCCAAAGAGTAGACTACCCATGCTCTACAACAAAACACAGGTACCAAAACTAGCCTTCCACTTACCATGTTATCCTCTTAAGAGTCTGAGTACAGGAATACCATGACTCTTGAAACCTATGAGAAACCGTGTGCCAGTATGGCCCCAACTGAGGCGGATGACTGCCTGTATGAACTAAGAATGTGAAATGTAACAGTCTATGCAGAGAAGCAACTGCTGCTGTGGCTGTAGGTCTGTGCAGAGGATCTCAAAGAGAGACCAGGATGGTCAGGCTAGCCTTTGGAAAAGAGGATGTGGCTAAGCCCAAAAAGAAGACATAAGGCTATTTTTAGAGACAGGACCCATCAGCTGGAGCAGTGTCTAGCACTGAGAAAACAGCACTACATGTTCTTCACAGCTGTAGCCTTTTGGACAATGCAAGGATGGCTCAGATTCAACGGATTCAACGGATTCAACATGCACAGAAGAACAAAATGCAAAGGAATAGAAAAAAGGAAGATGTGGCTAAGGCAAGACAGGCAAAAGAGGTTCAAGCCCACATAACAGGATGTAGTAACTGTCAGTACAGGACTGAAGGGCAATAGATTAAACACAAATAAATAGGGAAGCACTGCATTGTGACATCAACCCAGGAAGCTCTCTAATACTTTAGTTCATTTAGCAAACATATTTAGGACAAAGATAATAGCAACAGAGTTGACATTTCCAAGACTCTGACTGAAGGACCATATACAGATACCCACAATGTCTGTATGGCTCAACTACTCTAGTGTCCACGCTCCTGGCTAGGGGCATGCAAAAAAAATTGTTTTTCCCTGATTTGGGTCTATTGGATCCGAAAAATATCAGTATTCCTGAATATTCCTGAATACCCATATCAGTTTTGTATTGGGATTCGGGTAAATGTTTGGGGACGTTGCCACAGGGTATAATGGAGAAGGGATTTGAACTTTAAATGCTTGCTGAGTTCGGGCCTGTAGCCATGGTGGGGCATCTCAGGACCATGCCCCCTTAATTAAGAACCACGCCCCACAAAATTCTCTCTCAAAAGTTATATACCTTTTTAAAAAGTATTGATTTAGCCACATTGTGCCTGGAGTGCTCAAGCCACTACAGCCGAGTGAGCCATGCAGGGGGAGAGCAGGATGAGCTTGTGAGTTTTGCTCGTTTCCCAGGACTCCAAGCAGGAGGCACTTGCCTGACGTGCCCAAAGCTGGGCTGTAAAGCAAGCTGAGCGGCAGCGGGAAGGATGGCGCCTTGGGCATGGCCTGGCAGAGCAGCTGCCAAGCTTGATCTGCTTGGGCAGCCCCTGATGTGGCAGCCAAGCCTGAGTGCCACCGGGCTGCTGGGAGGGGGGGGTCTGTCTCGATGTTGCAAATGAGTGCATTTGGCAAGTCCTTAAATGCACACACACTGCACACCTGGGAGATGTCTGTATGCATGCCACGGAATGCCCACCAGATTGCAAGCCACCTGAGACCACCACGGGAGAGACAGCAAAACTGCGCTGACATTCAGAGCCCTTTGCAAAGGCAGCAAGCCGGGGCGAAGACAGGTAGTGATAGATGGCGGCCAAGGGTAGGAGAAAGCAGCTCCAGGGGGCTTTTGGCAGCCGACTTGGGATGGGTGCGTCGAAAGCAAGAAGGCATCATGAAAACCTGAACCCCTCTTGCTCAGCTGGCCCTCTCCAAGGTGGTACAGGAGGAAGAACAGGCTGGCTGGCTGGCTAGCAAGCTGCAGGAGGGAAAGGCAGGAGGAAGGACACGATGTGAGTGAAATTTTTATAGAAATTTGGTGTATGTTTTTTTTATTTTATTTTTAGTTTTGTGACGCCCTACCAGTTCCCCAGTGCCCCCCCCTTGATAATTTTCTGGCTACAGGCCTAGCTGAAATGCCTTCTAGCCAGGCCCGAATAAAAGCCAAATAATATTGGCTTTTATTCAGGCACAGCTATTTCTGTATTTGGCTGTATTCTGATCTGTATTTTTTAGGTATTTATTCGGCTCGGTATGTATCAAGCGCACATCCCTACTTCTGACCTTCCCTCTCTCATGGTGGAAATCTCTGTAGGCTGCCAGCACCTACAAACCGGGTGGGGTATAATTTAGCCACTACACTGTACCTGTATATAAGAATATTTAATTGCCCAAAATAGACAGGGCTTGTTTCAGAGAACAGTTGACAGGGCAGGCCTGACCCAAGTCTCACCAGGAGGCTACTCGAAATTGCCAGGAAAAGCAGTATGCACCCATCCGCTCCATCCCAGAAAACTTCCCACATCACAAGCATGCACTCTGCCCCTTCCCAAAAGGAGACACAAGAGAGCTGTTTCATATAGGGAGATGCCTGTAAGCTGGACTGGCTAATAAACACACTGCCTGCCAGCACATTCCAGCTTTGAGAGCCGTCCTGGCCCACCTAGACCTGACCCCAAGCAGTACTGAAGTCTGGATGCTTCTACATCATCCCCCCTATCAAGAGCCCTTTGACTTGGAAAGGAAGGCTTCAGTCTTGCTCTTTGACCAGGTAATGGAATATGTGTTGTAAGACACCCTTGAAGAGCTTCGCTGGAGGATGACGTTGATTCCTCCCCTTTTTAACGTTTTCCCCCACCCCATTACAGCTCACAAGCCTGTAACCATGTCCTCGTCTAGGGCACACTGTGCTGTTTCAGCATTTGGAATGCAGTCGCGTCTGCTTCCTCACAGGATAATCATGTTGGTGTACTTGGATCTTGATTGCTGTGACAGCCAAAGAACCCCTGGCCCAAGCTCAGAAAGTCAAACTGGCCCCAGAGTGTTGACCCCAAACAGTTGGGAGTGTCTGACCACAGGAATCTCCGGCACAGGAGTATTGACTAGGCAGGTTTACAAGGAAGTGGCCAATCTGCCTGCTGCTAAGGCGGTCATAATGAAGCTGCTTGTAACAGAAAGGAGCTTGTTTGCTGGTCCTCGGGGAGCATTCCTGAGGGGTCAATGCCCGTAAAGTGAAATCCAACCTTTCCTGCCAGCTGCCCAGAGGCCACAGCAAGCATATTTGTGCCACTGCCCTGTTTCTGGCTGTTCTAAGTCTGCTATTCACAGGATGGGAGTGACATGCTGCTGGGGCTGCTGCCAAAGCATTCTTGCCATGAAGAAGGGAATCCCACCGGCACGCATAACCAGGTAGGAGCTGTTCTGTCAGCACAACCCAGGGCCTGTGTTCTGGCAGGCAGCTTGGGTGGCAGAGGCCTCCAACATCTATCCCAGCTTCTCATCACCCACTGGGTAATGGGAGCTGTTTCTGTCTCAACATCAACTCAGCCTTTTCTCTGAACTTTGCATTTAGTGTATATGCAGTGTACCATATGCCGACCACCAGCAGACATCAAGACTTTGAAGATTCTGAGGAAACCAAGTTTCAGTCCAATCACACCACACTGATGGCAGCTCCTGAGTAGCATCACTGTTGTTGAATTCACAGTTCACAGGCTAATCCAAGAGCAACTTGCAGGCAGAAAACTGCAAGCATAGTACAGAGGCTACAGTGTTGGACTTGGACCTGGGAGACCCAGATCTGAATCCTCACTCTGCCATGGACACTTTCTGGGTAACCTTGAGACAGTCATGCTCTCTCAGACTGATCTAGGAGGATAAAATGGAGAGGGGGTAATATAGTGTGTTACTTTGGATCTCAACTAGGGGGGAAAGTGAGGTACAAACAAAGCAAACAAATAAAATCAAGCTGCCTCCTTGACACACTGCAATATGTAAAATAAAGATACTTTAATAGCAGAATTCAACAGTGAACACTTAGCTGTTATTGCTGGTCTGTTAAAAAAGCTGCCACAGCTTGGCACAGCCTCAGAAAACTCCATCTGATGCCCATAATGTTGGCAGGCACAGCACCCAGGAAGGCTCTAGCCCCTGAGCATTTGTAATGGCATAACCTCTTCAGTAAGCAGTGCCAGCCACAGGTCTTTGGGCATGCTGTCCACATGGAAACTCATGCTGAAGCCCTGTGAAGCACTCCAGCCCAACTATCCAGAGGCCTCAGAAATACCCTAGAGGGATCTTTGCTTGAGCCCACACATTACCACTAAAGTACACTGTGGCTGTAAGCAAGGACCTACACTTTGCTGCTTATCCCACAGGGCATGGCAGAACGTCTCCAGTGTTGTAAGGACAGCTCATTTGGTGCTCCAATTCTGCCTCACAGAGTGTAATTTCTGGTCATGTGTCTGCACCTCGCAATAGTGTTCACTCACTCATGGCCTTCCCAAGCATCTTCCCTCTGTTTGGCCTCCAGACGTTTCCGCTCTGTAAGAAGAGAGTGACAGATGATGGGACGGTCAATGCGGGAAGCCCGGGCCTTAGAAGAGCCATAAGATCACAAGCCTTCTCCATGCCTTTGGTACACGGTGGCTCCCTTTTCCCCTTTGGCATACCAGGCTGTGCTGCCAGCCCTGCTTCTGTGGCAAGCCACACTGCTTTCTTCAACAAACTGTGGTCAGCTGCTTTGCTGGCACTGAGAACGGAGTGCCCTTTGCTGCCTTCACCACACCAGTGAAGTCCTATGCCCAGCCCCATCCATCCAACATTCCAATGTGCTGCATTTTACCTTTGCTAGGATCAGAGATCCTGCTCAGTGACCCTAAGGAAAGGCCAGTGAGCTGGGAAGAACAAGGACACCAAGAAGCTGGCAGCGGCAATTAAAGTTAATTAGATGTTCCTGCGCATGACTTATACTGCCTCCCGCAGCTGGAGTTCTGCATCCTGGAGCGGTAGTTTGGGTTGGAGTACCATCTAGTGTACAAAGCTAAACACTGCAGCTTCTGACACTATCTTACTCCACCCACTCACCCCAAGTTGCTTTTCTCCCAGAGTGACTGGCTAAACAGGGCCAGTTATACCCACACCTTCCCTTGCTTGACCCCGAATAGAGCTGAGGACAGCTCTCACCCTTCCAGGGGACACCCTTGCCCTTTTCCCAGGACCCCCAAGGAAAGAGGAAGGGAAAACAAGAACCTTTTCTCAAATGGCCATGAGAAGGAAAAGCCTACAAAGATACCTGAGCGCAGTAAAAAAGACATGGTAAGCCAAACCATCTGCTCAAACATGAGGCTACAGTAACCTAGGCTTCACATGGATGTAATGTGAAAACTGACAAGGGAATAATTTCAGAAAGCTCAGTTTGTAGAGCACATACTGTTACTGGCAGCAGTAATGGCAGTGGAAGCATTTGCACTGATGACTGGATTCAGATCCTATTCAAAATGCTAAAGCTAAGGCTATGAAGGAAAACAATCTTTATTAACTTCTGATTATGCTGGGAATGTCACAGAGACCTAGAGTAATCAACACTCCAACTCCGGTCTGAAAAGAACGACTGGGCAGTGGGTCACAGAAGCTGGGGGGGGGGGCGCTTCCTGAGAATATTCCACAGGAAAGGGAAGGTGTTTGTTGAGTTGAACAGAATTATCAGGGGAGAAGAAGTGAGATTGGAAGCAGGAAATCAAATCAATCATATGGAAATTTATCAGCTGAACTGACAAACAACTGTCAACACCTTTCTGAAGTGCAAAAAGCTTGTTTTTAAAGTTAGGCACCTAATACAACTGAAATATTTACATCATTAATTACCTGCACCACCTCTTCTGATGATAATTTCTGCCTGAAGGGCCTTTGAGAATCTGAAATATTTATGGGGCCACTCCAGGTTGGGAAAGTGGAGCGGAGGGAGGAGAGGTCTCTATTCAAAGCCCTGCCCTTGACAAAGGGGAAATGCTTGGGAGCTCCACACATGGGATCTCTAGCATATTATCGAGTCTGGCCCTTAAGGTACTCTGTCCCCCAGGATCAACACATGAGATAACGGCCATCCAGCCTCAGCCGTTGATCTCTCTATGGGTATTTGACTATTCCCAGAGATTCTGCTGCTTCAGGGCAATTATTTGGCTCTGTGCCCACCCTTTACAGAGAGGCTTCTCAGTGATGCCGCCCCCACCGCCAAGGTGTATTCTGCCTTCCACACTGCTGGAAACAATTTCTCTAAAAAGCTCAGCGGTGCTGAACAAACAAAAATGGGGCTGAGATGGGTGATCTAACTTCTAACTGCTCTACCAGGCTGAGGTGGCACAGAGGGTATTCACGAAGTGATCAGCTGACCCATCTGTACTATTGGGTCAACAAACCTACATTCCAGTGCACATATAGACAGTAATGGAGACTCCATTTGGGTAACAATATCAATCCAGAACAGAGAAACTGAGCTGGGGAAATACATTTACCACTGGCTTGTGTGGTCTACAAGGTTTAGTTTGCCCTTTGTCTAGTAATTCAATCTACTTGCTCATTTCATTAAGCTCTTCTTTTTGAGCCAAACCAACTGTAGCAACAGGAGATCTGCAAATGAACTGCAAGCTACGTTTTAAACTTTACATTGTAACCACACAGGGATCTTGATTTGTATTAGGGCTAGGGCACACATATTTATTTATTTATTTTATTTATTTTTGCGATTTCTATGCCGCCCTACCCATACCTACATATGGGTGTCCGTGTGTGTGTGTTTTAGATTAGAAGACTCTGTCCTCCAGTGCTACTTTCACTGTCTGATTCATCATCACCCCAGAACTATTATTTGCCCATGGGGGCATACAGGTGTTTTTTTTTCCTTTCTGAGGCAAATGGGACTCTGATAGAGCTGGACATGCTGCCCTTGAAAACAGCATTGGGGGGGGGGGGGCGTTAAGCCTTAACCTCCCAAAGCCCCTAAACCAAACCAAACCAAACCAGGGTTCAGCACAACTTAAATTTAACACTTTAAAAAGTAGTACGAGGTTGATGGATTTCCTGCTGCAGTGTCTAGTTTGACCTCCAATTACATATTTGCTGCACCTAGAATAAACAGCTGTAGCGAGTCAAAAAGCCAGGTATGGCCCACAAGTACACATCTGTGAATTTGGATTCTGGAAATCCAATAGGCAAGAGACAGGAGGTTCCTAGGCAGATTCCTGTGGAGATTGCAAATACTGGGACATTGTGCAAATATCCATCAAAAAAACCCCAGGGCCTAGGAGGCTAGGAACCTGCCCCAGAGACACCACCAAGCAACTTCCTCCCAGGACAAAGAGTCTCCCTAAGCTTCTATGATCTGCCCCCCACTGACTGGGGATGCAGTTCTCAACTGGCTGTTTTTCAGTGGAGTCCTCTTTCCTGCAGCAGCAACACAGAGAGATGCAGACACACTGGGAATCTGCAAAGACCTCACTGAGCTCATTACGGTTTCCAAGCAAGTAGGGCAAAGCGGTGCACTCTCCAGCCAGGCCAGCACGCTCCATCACTGTTATCTGGCTGGTGCAGCCGAAGGGCAGGCGGTGAGCCAGCTGCCATCACACCAGAAAGGAACACAGCCATTAATGGATACAACAAACAAGGGATAGCAGCAGAGCTCAAGGAGGAGCCACCTGTCAGTAGGCTTCCTGTACCCCAGAGCAGGCTGGGAAGGGAGCACAACACTTTCCTCAGCACAGCCATCTTATTCCACTTTGTTGTGCATTAATTTGGCAGCAGAGAATGGGAGGAGACTGGCTGAAGGCAACGAGGGCACCCCCTTACCCACACGCAATCTGACAATGAGGTGATTCCCGTGTTCTCCAGCCTTGCACATTTCAGCAGGGCACACCTTAGTGATCCACAAAACAGAGTCACTGGCCACCCAGGAGCTTCCCTGAGGTATGCAGACAGGCAGAGCCAGGTGTGTGACAGGCAGGGAGATCACACAGGTGGTCCAGCTAAGTTGTCATTCCACTCTGAAGCAGAGAGCTAGGCCATGTGGACTCTCCAGGGGCTCCCAGAATTTGTGGGTAGTAAGTGAGAGCACAGCAGCCTCAGGCTGTGACACTGAGAAATTCCCAAGCATTTCTCAACTATGCTCTACAACACTGAAGCTTGGATGAGCGCAGCCTTATAGGCTCATTCCTCTGTACAACGTTAACGCCTGTCTTCCCCGTACCAACAATGTAGTGTGTTTCCTTCGGCTTACCTCGGGCTGCCTGTAACTGCTGGCGTTCAGCTTCACGTTCTGCCTTGCTCTGTTTGCTCCGCACACCAAGGGCACCTGTCACCAGTCTCCTAGCCAGAGCAGCTGAAGTCTCCGGACGTTCTTTGGCTGGTTGCAGGAATTCTAGAGGAGTTGGCATGGAAAACCAAAAGTCTCAGCACTGACTCCCAACACTACTTTTTATTCTACATGCTGAAGAGGGAAGACAGAAATGCAATGGAACCAAACGATTCCCTTCGCTAAAGCAGGGGCTGTCTGAAAGGATACATGCCACAAGAGAAGGAACAAAACACCAAGCACAGCTTTGAATCTCCCCTTTGCCACAGATATACCAGGGTAGCAAGAGGCAGGAAGAGAACCTCCATGAAGCTTCCCATGCCAGACTGACCCTATTAACTGATTTTAGGGTAGAAGTAGGCATCACAGACATCTTACAGTGGACACGGTAGCCTGAAACAACGATAGAGGGAATCCAACCGGCTTGATGTAACATGCATAAGCACGGGCAGGATCACAGATTAGCCTGAATGGGGGTATTTGGTTCACCAAAGGCCACACTGCAAATGTCTAAAATTTCACCTACTCGCACCAACCCACACTGCCCTTCATTACCAGTAGGGATGCTCCAAGACCTGCCAGTTCGGCTCACTTCCCATTCACCAGCAGCGATCAGGCAGCCAACTAATCGATTGGCTGTTCACATCCTTTTCATATGTATTTGCAAGAACAGGCCAATTGCAGCCATCAGAAGACAACACACAGCTGGTGAGGGATCAGCTGGGAGCCACCTTCTGATCTCCTGCTGGGGAAATTTTGCTGTGTGCTAAGCAAAGTTTTGTTGCTGTTGTTGTTTGGGGGGGGGGGGGAGAATCAGAAGCCCACTCCCAACTGATCAGCTGGCAGTCAGGTTCTTTTGATCTCCCATCTTGCTTCCTCCCAGATGCAGCAAACTACAGGAGGGGGTTGATCAGGAGCTCAGCTGATTTCCCTTTCCTTCTCCTCACCCCAAGCAATTGGCATGGAGTGCAGAAAAAAGGAGAGAAACAAACTCTTTCTCCTCTCCTGTTGCAATGTAGAGATAAGTGTCCTTTCTGGCCTCACCAGCATAGGATCGAGCCTTGGACTTTGCAGCTCTAGTGGCTTGTGATAGCGGACGGGTTTTCACCAACAGGTGCTTGGTGCTAAGAGCATCTTGAGCTGTAAGAAGAGAAACAGACATTATATAGGTAATGGGGTCAAGTGAATAGGACTTCTTGCCTGCTGAACACTATCAAGAGGCATAGTCCACTGTGCCACTAATCCCCTTCCAACCAGCAAGGGTACCCCCTGGCACCAAGCTAGAACTCCTACCTGCAATGGGGCTGGAGAAGATACCCAGTGCATGTGTATCATCAACCCATTTAATGTCAAAGCCTTTCTTCCTGGTGAGGGAGAACAAAGAGAGAGAAATTGGGGATGTAAGGCCATTCTTGGTGGGGGAAAAGAAAAAAAATTAAGGGACTAGAACTCTGAGGGGAACTTCTGATTGGATGGGAGCTAAGAAAGCAGTATCTTCACGTTCTCACCAGAGGGTGGAAAGGCTGTCTGGCACAGTCGATACAGCACTCCCTCAATGGGAAGCAGTGCCAATCCATAGCTGGGCAGTTTTGGAGCAAGGCAGCTGCTACAGGCTTCAAGTCAGAGAACACCTCCACACCTGAAAGGTGGTATTAAGTATACGGAGTGGGTGATACATGTGAAAACTTCACAGCATCAGCAGTGTGATGCGGTAACTAAAAAGGCAAAAGCGATTTTGGGATGTATCAACAGAAATACAGTGTCTAGATCACATGAAGTGATGCTATCGCTTTACTCTGCTCTGGTTAAACCTCACCTAGAGTATTGTGTTCAGTTTGGGGCACCACAGTTTAAGAAGGATATAGACAAGCTGGAACGTGTCCAGAGGAGGACAGCAAAGATGGTGAGGGGTCTGGAGACCAAGTCCTATGAGGAAAGGTTGAAGGAGCTGGGCATGTTTAGCCTGGAGGAGACGACTGAGAGGCGAACCATCTTCAAGTACTTGAAGGGCTGTCATATAGAGGATGGTGCAGAGTTGTTTTGTGTTGCCCCAGCAGGTCAGACCAGAACCAACGCATTTTCAGCTAAACATTAGGAAGAACTTCCTTACAGTTAGAGCAGTTCCTCAGTGGAACAGGCTTCCTTGGGAGGTGGTGGGCTCTCCTTCTTTGGAGGTTTTCAAACAGAGGCTAGATGGCCATCTGTCAGCAATGCTGATTCTGTGAACTTAGGCAGATCATGAGAAGGGAGGGCAAGAAGGGCTGCATCAGTGCTTAGTTCCTTGTGGCCCTTTCTTACACACCCAGGAAAATGCTGACGCCACTTTGTGGTCAGGAAGCAATTTTTCTCCAGGCCAGCTTGGCTGGAGATCCTGGAGGTTTTTTGTAAATTGAATGTAAATGTAAATAAATAAACTTCTGGGTTGTGGAACAGGGGTCACTGGAGGTGTGGGAAGGAGGTATTTGTGAATTTCCTGCATTGTTCAGGGGGTTGGCCTAGATGACCCTGTAGGTCCCTTCAAACTCTATGAATCTATGAAATGGAAAGGAAATCCCAGAAGATTAAAGATATGCTTATCACCACCCCTGCCCCCAAAACTAGCACAAAGGAGAAGGTATAATTGTCCAGAACAGGGCATACTGCTCACTGGTAACTGCAGAAAACATGCAGCAAGTCCTCTGTGCGGAATTCTGGTGGGAAGTCGTAGATCTCAATGACGTGCGGAAACTCGGAGTCACTTAGGTCCAGATTAGCTGGAGAGTAGCTGTAGTAGTCAAAGCGTGGCTCCTGCAATCCTGAGGGGGATAAGGCATGGCCAGAGAGCTGGAGGAGAAAGCAGTGGGTGACTGTGAACCAAATGTGCAAAGTGACATAACAGAAGGCCCTCTTACCACCACCCCCTCCTCTCAAAGCAGCAGACCACAAATTTGCAAAAAAAACCCACCCTCACCCTGGGGTCATGTTCAGGGACCTGATCCGTAACCAGATCCCCACCCTGCAAATGACAATCACACACCTCCTCCCACTGCCAAGCACTATGGCACATCCCGGCCTCTGGGCTTTTTTGGTAGTCCCGAAGCAGGTGCACTGGCTGATTGATGGGGCTGTGGGCTCATGCTCTGGAGAAGGATTGATGGCCCGCGGGAGATTGGGAATTATTGATCAGATGCCTCCTGCTGCTTGCATGCTTTCCCCATTTAACATTTCCCTCTGCCATTTCACCAGGTCCAGGGAGGTGGTTCCTCTCATTGTTTCCAGAAAAAGAAGCTGGAGTGAGCCTTTGCTCTCAGCATATATATATATATATATATATATATATATATATATATATATATATCCCGCCTGTGCAACACCCCACAGAAGGGAGATTAGCTGCATCCCAGCCAACTCCAGAAGCAGATGTATACTGTAACCCAGTTTGCAAGGCAGGTATGATGTTTACACTAGGTAAATGGATAGGACTAGAAGGAGTGTGAGAAGCATGGGAGATAAGAGGGACGTGCTCAGACACAGGAGCCAGGAAGTCACACAGCAAGGCACTAGCATGTGGATGGGACCTCTATTTCCCATGTCAGCTACTATACCCTATCTTTGATGCTGAACCAGAAAATACAATAGTGTAGTCAAGGGTAGTCTCAGCATAGTAATGCAGTCACTAGTCAAGATTAATAATGTATACTGGTCAGAGACTCAAAAAGAAAGGATCAGGAGGATGAGACACACAAGTGCAGTGGGCTTGACTTAAGCAGTGATATCCTTGCTTGCATCATGGGAAGAATGAAAGCATGCAACGGGGGACCTCACAAACCATTCCATGGGGAACGGGATCACCCTAAGGAGCTATGGTTTTTCATGGGAGAAAAGCACCGTCTCCTAAGCTCCTCAAAGGACAGGCAAGCAGGACTCCTCCTGTAGGGGAAACAACCAGAACCTCTGGGAATACCACAAAATGCTGGCAGAGCTCATGAAAAAACAGTGCTGTTGTCCCTGTACCAACATCCTGATGACCTAAAGGTACAAAGTTGGTCCCTGCGTGGAAATGCCTTGACCTGGCCACCCTCCAAATGGATGGCTAGGGGAAGCCCCATTCCCTGAGGGCACAACATCACTCACCGCTGGAAGACTAACAGAGCCCGGCTGCTGCCAATCTGTTAGTGAAACACTTGCACACAGAGCAGCACACATCCTGCTGGCAGCAGGGTCTATAATTCAAGTAGGCTCTTCTTCCCCAAGCACCTGCACCAACACAATCCATGAAAGGACAAGGAGAGTCTACAAATTCCAACCACTCCAGTCAATAAAGGACAGTCATTCAGATAATTTATCGGGGAAAAGTGAATTTGTGGGTAGGTGGGGCATGCAAGAATATAACTGGTCAAGCCAGGGAGGAAGGGGTGAGCTGAACATCAGGGACGTCAAAGAGTGTGTGCCGTTGTAGGTTTAACAGGAACCAGCCTGTGAACCTAGACATTAGGAAATGCAGTGATTAGATCCCAATAGTTTCACGCCACAGAAACACTTGAGGGAGTACAGCAACTGCAATATCGAGTGGCTTAGCAGACTATCAGAGACGGTGGACTGCACTCTGCATGAGCACCCCTGCCCTTCACAAGCCATTGGGTGCAGAAGAGGAGACACGGAAGGATGGGGGCTGCCTGCCAAGCAGTGGGGTGATGAGACTGGGATCAGCATTTTACAAAGTATGGAAAATTCTCTATGACACCTAATGGAGGAGGGAGTGCTTAATGCTCAGCTTGCACCACTTATCCTTGCAGATATGAGCCTGGTATGAGGCTAATAAGCCTACACATGTTTCAAGCAATGCAGTGGATGCACGGCATTCCGTTATAACAAATATATTAGCAATGGTTCACACACCGAGAAAGCGAGCCCATTAATGCTGGTGTTTCCTGTCTTGGGTCGCTTACAGGAACTGTCCGCCCTCATGCCGCATTAACACAGTCCCAGCCTCCTGCTCTCAGTCTCCTTCCCAGAGACTGCTAATGTTCAAGAGTTGTCCTGTGCTGGGAAAGGTTCTGCCAGCGGATGCAGAGGCAGCAGGGAGCAAGAGGACACAGGAAATGAAGACTGTCTGCCACGGCTCAACGCTCTCCAAAGATTTATCCGAGCTGGTGCAGGTTCCAGCCAAGCAGGGCAGCCTGCCGCAGATTGCTGCTCAGCTTTTGAGACAGAAGAAAACAAGAGGCATGGGGTCGGGAGGCTGGGGTGGAGAAGCCTCATAACCCATGGGGAATTACAGGCATTTCGGCATGAGGTAGGAATGTGCCCCCCTTGAGACCTTGCACAGCTACAGCTCACCCCCTCCACCCACATGTACTGGCCAGTTATATCATCCCCAAGAGCAAACACAGCTCTCCCCCCCGCTCCTCGAACTGATCTTCTATAGAGATACTTTATCTCCAATTATTGCATCTTTTCCATGGGTGACTGAAGGACTACACTGCAGTGCACTGCACAACTGGGTGGATAGCTTGTTAGGGCAGCCATGTTGCTTGAGTACAGGGATCTTGAACAGTTCTGAAAACCACAAGAGGGAGAGTTTCAGAGTTTCAATTACAAATTAAAGGGTTTCCCCCTCCTAATTTAGATATGCATATAGATAATATATACACATACAGTGAGGGGTGACAAGCGTGCAGTTTACTCAGTGGGTCAAAAGGGTTGGGCTGGATGGCCTTTAGAGGATCTGATTTTGATTTTGTTTACTGCCTTTTTAATCCCAATTTTATAAAATGAAAACAAGATAATCCATCTACATCTTCAGGATGACAAAGACCAGGCACAGCTGTCTCAGACATGAGCCTCCCTTATTTAATGAAATCCGGGGGCTGCCAAAAGGGAGAAATTCCTTGTGGCTCCCCTTGGCCTTCTCCCTAGACTGTCAGAACCTTACCAAAAATCAACAGTCATGAGTACCAGACAGACAGAAAATGCTACAATGCTGTCCCCACAGAAGGCAAATCCCGCAATATCAACCCCAAGCATGGGTGTGCATCTGGATATTTCCAATCAGAAACAGTGGGCAAAATTCCCTGTTTAGTTTCAGATCAGGTATTTCTGACTGGAAACTAAGGGAACTTTGTGCACTGTTTCTGACTGGAAATAAAATGAATGCACACACCTAATCCCAACTATAACACCTACAGTGAGCACAGTTGGTCCTCTGTTCCCACCACACATGTATATCTACTGATCAATACCTGCCCCAATCCGCCTTGTGTAGAACATTCAGCCCAGCACTTATGTTCAACCCATGATGCCATGCGAAGTACCTCCCTTGTTGTTCTGCATAGATCTGATTGCTCTCTTCCAAAATTCCACTTTCACACTCCCCAAGCTCAGTGCACTGGTTCCTACGTAGCACAATGAGTTATACTGACCTTGGTACAAGGAATTAGAGTAAGTTTCTCACCAGGGCAAGCAATAGCACAGACACAGCTTTATTTAGACACAAGTTGTTTTCTCAGGGTTTTTGTCTATTTTTATCTCACCTTATTTTTATTTTTTAAACACAAGCAGGAAGATATGGATAAGTGCATGTCTGCATCAACACAGCCACAGGGCTAGAACTGCAGAAGAAAAGCCAAACTCTGCTTTTTGCAGGAATTCTGCCCATGAATTTTCACTACATTTTTCCAGCATCTCTCCCTCTCCCTCTCTAATACTCCATCTTTAGTAGCATTTTGCACTGGCAGTTAAAGGAGAATCATTTTTAACTGACACAGGAAGTTCCTGCAGTAGTTTAGTATACCTCTGTGAGTAATTTACTGCAAGATACATGCAAATTGACTCAAGAAGGGGCATGTCTTGCAGTGGATACTGCAGTAAGTTCAGGAGTAATCACTAGGGCAAATACATCCCAGCAATGTTATTTCCCAGCAGCTTTTCTGTACATTCTGCTACTTATATTCATGCAAAGACAGAGAACCACCTACACCACATACCAGGATCTGTCACTTGTGTGGCACCTGGCTTTCATTCTCGGCAACCCAAATGCTGTTTTTTTTTCTTTTTGCAAAGCAGCTAATTAAGTGCAATAGATACACGCTTTTGTGTAATTGGTCTGGACCAAAGTCTTCCATGGTCCCTGCTCCTGGCTTATGTTTTTAGGGATGGGCACTAACAACATTTTTGCAGTTCGGCTTGCGCCTCTGAGCTGCTCTTCATGAATGGCCACTCTTTCCGCTCTTCATGAACAGCCACAAACTGCCTTAAAATTCATGGTGGTTCTTCAGTTTCTGAATATTGCTTCATGAACCACGAACCAGCCGAAAGCCGTCACAAACTTTCATTCATGAGCTGGTTCGTCCTCATCCCTAATTCTTTCACCTTTGTTACTGAAGCATTTTCTTGCCTTCTCCCCCTCCCTACACAAAGTGACTTTCTGCCATCGAACCCATTTGTGAAGACATCCTGTTAACTCTGTCTGCTAATTTCTTTTAACAGATGGTAAACCTCACTACTTCATGACCCCAAATTCCAACTAGTTCACAAGCTTGTCTGAAGGTTCTCTCGCTTAAGAAGAGATGGGAGATATCAGACAAAATATAGGGCTAAGGAGAAGGTATGTGTGAGTATATTGATGCAGCTGCAATGACACAAGCTCAGTGTTTCTTAAGAATAAGAAATCTAAATGACAATTCTAGGAGGGGAAAAATACACAAACAATGGAAATACATGAAGACTTATCCCAGGTAATGATTGATAATGCTGAAAGGAAACACAGTGCTGGATCGGATATAGCCTAAACTGTTCTTTGCAGTACTTTTCTACAGTGTGATATTCCTGGCATCGAATGTCTTGCCTCTGAGATTAAAAAAAGAACATGATGCCACGTAACAGTCATTTGCCTCACCTGGCAACTGTAATTTCTGGGGGAGTTCTCTGATTGTAGCACTGTTCAAAAGAAGCAGTTACTAAAATGCTGAAGGGAATCTGTAAATCACAAAATAAATATTCCCCTGCCCTGCATGATCCCAGGTAATCTGGATTTCCCCACAGCCTGGCTGAAAGTCAGCTTGCACCTCTTTCTCAGTTTTTCTTGGGAGTACTTCTACCTCATTCTCTTCTCTTTTTTTGCATATTATACTCTCCCCTGAGTGGCTACATATTCCCCTATTTCTAGAATTGGTGCTTCTGAATGCAAATATTTTCTAATGTACTGGCACCAATTCTCACATAAAAAACGGGCACAGTTTTAAGAAACACAATTATTTTATAAGACAGAATACTACCAGTGGGTCATGTGCACAGGAGGCAAAATCTATGCATGCCTGGGGTTTATGAGCTCTGAGGACAAAGCATTAAAATGTGCATTTGCAACAGGACTGTTCCACGCCTCATCATTCCTGTTTACACTCGGGCATTGTGTTGCACTGCTGCTGCTCCCCTTGTGACACCAACGCAGCCTGACTGGTACAGAAAAGAAAGATAAAGACATAGTCCTGCCAGATAATCTAAATTGTTTTTCCTTTCCTTGTGGCTTCCGGCATGCAAGAATTTATCCTGTCTACTTCTCAGACCAAAATGTTATCCTTTGTCCTCTCTTTCCTCCATTTGTAATCTGAATTCTTGAGAAGCTCAGCTTCCAGTCTTAAATTGAGTTCCAAGCTACCACAGTTCTAGTAGTTAGTATCTATAAATATTCACCTGTATGGAGGGGGGTGGTGACAGTCTCCCCCCCATGATCACCTGGGAACTGGTGCTCGCTTACAAAAGAGGGAACTGGTGCTCTCTTATAAAATAACAGTGGGTGCCTGAACATATGGAACTGGGAGCCTGAACAGTGGACCTTTGACTGCAGCACACAGAGGAAGAAGGA